>NC_136742.1:21594755-22194755 GCF_936440315.1 Barbus barbus
ACATTCACATTCTCCCACCAATTTCTTTTCGATCTTTCACAGTCTTTCTCTCACGGTGGAGGCAAAAGTGCTATCATTTAAACATTAAACTCATAATTACTGTAGAATATCAGAGACTGAATCAGACAAATTTAAGATGCATCAGAACATTGAAACCTGAGCAGCTGGAATTCAGAGAGGCAAGGAAACAGGACAATGTCATAAATTAGATTCTGGCACCACTACTCTGAAGCAAGCAAACTAACCAACTTTTTCACAGAACAGCTTACAACCTTGAGACAAAAGAACACTTATTGATCATTCCAATTCAGGAAGGAGACTGTCAAATTTGGGGCAAATAATCAAGACTGATGGTTAAAGAGATGGCCATCACATGTTCCATGATTGAATTCATGAGCTTCCTTAGACTGACTTCTCCCCCACATAGAAGACAGACCAAACCAAAATTCCTTTTCTAAAGAACCTGCCTTCGTTCTCCATAGAACTATACAAAGACTTTCTTTTTCATATGCACATAAAATCATGCTAAAAGGACATTTCTATGCAGAACCCCATATTATGTTTGTAACCCACATATTAGACTATCATGTTTTAATCAAATATTATGCATGTCTTTTTAATCATTATTGAATAGCTGAAGGATTCAGATGCGTGTTTGGTATGTATGAGTTTGAAAAATCATGCTTTAAATGTTTCTTCCAATCAATTCTTTGTCAAATGTATCATAGTCTTGTTATAGTATCCATGTTCAAAAGTATACTTTGCAAGGGCCTGTAAAGTTCGGACCTCTGACTGAACAGATAACATGTTGATTTATTGATGGGGTGGAGAAACAAAGCAATACCCCGAGCAAGGACAGTATCTAATTGGTCAAGACGTCCAGATGGGACGGTCTGAAAGCAGAGTTTAAAAACTCAGGATACCATCAAACGCTCTCTTCTTCTTAAAAATGCTCTCTTGGTCCTCTCCCTTCTCCTCTTTTTCTCTTGTGCCACCGCGTTTTGACGCTGCTCTTTGAGCGTGCTCTGGCCCACGTGCCAGCTGCTACCATAATGAGAAGAAAACCAACCTAGTTTTTACATCCATTTATTCTTTTACTTTATTTTCTTTTCCGTTGTGAGTTTTGTGTACTCTGTTAAATTTTGCCGCCACGCCTCGTCTCCGAGTTCAACTGGAGTCTGTGACCGCCTCAAAACTTCTACCAGCCACAACTCCATTGGCTTCCCAAGATGTCACTTCAGACTACTGAACTCTCAACCAATCAGACACTTCGGGGAACCCCCTTTCTGCAACGACGACGACACAAAGGAAACCCCATAACACAGGCAACGCAAGCAAGTAACACCTCCAGGTTCTAAATTAAATGTCTTTAATATAATGTTAGCCTCATTGAGAAACTCAAAGCGAGGGTTAAATAAGTGATTGATGGTTGTTCAGGTCTATGCAATTGAACACATTGCTGTAAACTTGGGATTTCACATTTCCATTCTCTTAAACTCATCCTTTCCTCACTTTCTCTCTTTCTGCAATGTGTGAATGTTTGTGTTCATGTGTTAGATTAGTTTAAATGTCTTAGGTTTATATAAATAAAATCTTATTTATATTGAAAAGAGAAGTATCTTGTGTTTTGTGCTCACTTTCTGTTTCTCACAGTTTTGTGCCGTTTTGTAAATCGAGTTCACACTATATTTTGGATTTTAATATCCAGTGCAGAGTTTGTTATATGGTTCGTTCAGTGAATCGCCGTAACAGTGATTGTTCAAATCTCTATAAAATCATAAATGATTCCTTTTTAGCTAAATTAAACTATTTCTTTAAATTACATATTAATATTACGTTACATTACCATCCATCTAAATTCCCTGTCTGTCAGTGGCGTGTGTGAGTGAGAGAATGACAGTGATGTGAGATGCGTGTGAATGCATATGGAGTGGCGGCCCGTCCAGCTTCAAGCCTGTGAACAGACGACGGCATTAATTACTGACCCACTTTGCAACACGGTCCATCACTCAGGGGCCACAGTCTGTCACCCTTAGCGCTCCAGCCCAACACAACAAAAATAGACAGACAGACAGACAGACAGACAGACAGACAGAGAGACAGAGAGACTGGAAACACATTAACCTAGAGCTGTAGGGCGGAAGTGAGTGACTGACTGTCTGTGTCTGATGGAGTCAATCTCTCATTATGGCAGCTAATTACACCAATAATAGCCATTGTGAAGGGCTGGACTCATATCAGGCAGGAGACCAGAATGATGTTGGACGGTTTGATTCCTGCGGGGTTTCTTCCTCTTTCATCATAAACTCCTCAAACAACTGCAGAGTTTGAAGATGTAGTTTCAGGCTATTTCCACTCATGGTTTGATTGCTTGGTCCGAACTAGAGTTTGATTCGAGAACCCTTGCCCCCTGTCAGCTCGTATTTCTCGACACGAGTACACATGCTCACTTACATTATTCCAGTGGTTATGCCAATATTTTACAGTTTTAAAATTTGCATAATGACAAAAAAAAAAAAAAAACTATTTTAATAATAAGTATTCAAGTGTTAAAGGTGCCATAGAATGCATTGATACAGTATTTTAAATTGTTCTCTGATATCTACACAGAAGGTATGTGGCTTAGGTAAGAGCAAAAATTCTCCAGAAACGATTTTACATGTCCATTTACAACCCTAAAGTCGTGACGTATTGTCAAGTATGGTGACCCATACTCGAAATTGGTGCTCTGCGTTTAACCCATCCAAGTGCACACACACAGCAGTGAGTAGTGAACAAATGCACACACACACACACACACACACACACACCGTGAACACACACCCGGAGCAGTGGGCAGCCATGCTGCAGCGCCCGGGGAGCAGTTGGGGGTTCGGTGCCTTGCTCAAGGGCACCTCAGTCATGGTATTGAGGGTGGAGAGAGCGCTGGACATTCACTCCCCCCACCTACAATTCCTGCCAGCCGGGGGCTCGAACTCGCAACCTTTCGATTACGAGTCCGACTCTCTAACCATTAGGCCACGACTTCATTCTAGGATTTCTCCCTAGAATGAAACGGTCTGTTATTGGCTTATTTGGCAGGGTCATGAATAATAATGAGCTCTGCTCTGATTGGCTGTTTCACAGTGCTGCTCAATGTTGAGCTCTGCTCTGATTGGCTGTTTCACAGTACGGCTCATCAGCAAGAAGGAAGCACAGGGAGGAAAATATATATTTAAATACTTTCTCTCGCAGTTATATCGTCGGGTAATTATACTGTATATAAAACGCGGGCATCAGGGAAACGTTATTAATATGCGAGGCATTGAAACTGCTTTTGAACGATCCATCGATCGCGTTATAGTTTCACTTTCAAGAGACGCGATCACACAAACTATATTTACATTATGGAGCAACAGTACTTACCACACATTTCACAAGATCAGATGCTTGTCTTGAAAAATGCACGGATTCAGATGCACGGATTGAAAAAAACTTTCTATTCAGGGACCATAGAAAGTGCATCTCAGTGTGGTATGGAAACAGCTCCAATCAGGACTGCAAAGCACTACAGAGAGTTGTGCGCTTAGCTGAGCGCATCTCAGGGTCTGCTCTCCCCTCTATGCAGGACATCTACCTCAAACGCTGCAAAAATAGAGCTGTTAAAATCTTCAAGGACTCTAATCACCCTGGTAACCGTCTATTCACTTTGCTTCCATCTGGTAAGCGCTTCAGTAGCCTGATGGCAAAAACTGAGAGACTTAGAAGGAGCTTCTTCCCCCAGGCCATCAGGCTCCTAAACTAACTCTGTGTCATAATATCACTTGACTCCATGTAATATCACCATATCAATAAGTTATTCATAATTTTTCTCCATGTAAATATCATATATCAATAAGCTATTCATAATTTTTCTCTACCTCATATTGCTGCTATTCAAATACCCTGTACAACTTTTTGCACATTATTTTTTGCACATTCCTCTCATTACTATTTGTCAACAACATACTGACCTGCACATTTATATTTATATTTTTTATCTTATCTTATCTTTTATTTTAGTACTTCTTCTTAATATTTGTATTCTTTATAATTGCACTGTCCTTGGAGCGGACCTGACCTACATTTCACTGCTGGTTATACTCTGTATAATTGTGTATGTGACAAATAAAACTCTTGAATCTTGAATCTTGTCAGTGGTGCTCAGGATCTGTAAGTCATTCGCCATCATCCTCATCTCTCCTTACTGAGAGTGAAATCTTATGTGCTGTAACAGGCTACCGCTAGCAAGGAGCTAACCATGTCCCTTTTGTGGCTCGCGTTATTTGCTTTCTGTGCCTTTCTGAATACAGACACCAACCCATCCCTGCACTTCACACCCCCTGCACGGCCTGGAACATAAAATTTATTTTGTTATTTTCGCTGTTGTCCGCGCTTGTTTATTTACAATACCTGCAGAGCTTCTGATGGTTCGGCCGGCTTAGAACAAGGGCGGGTTTATGCAAATGTTGGGGGCGTAGTGATCCCGACTGTTGCGTCACAGTCGGTGTTATGTTCTGATTCGCCTGTTTTTCAGTGGTCTTTTTTAATCACGAGATTTACATATGAAGGAGGAAACTATGGTGTTTGAGGCTCACTGTATGTCATTTCCATGTACAGAACTGTTATTATTTAAATATGCCAGGGTAAAGACAGTTTTTCATTCTATGGCACCTTTAAGTATTTATAATTTAGATGACACTTACTAATGAGATGTAAACAGCAACCTACAATATTAGTTAGTTGTTAATTCATGTATTACTGTAAATAGGCCTATATTACTCTGCTATTTCAGTGTGTTTCCTGTCAAAAGTGAATAATAATAATAATAATAATAATAATTTAAAAAAAAAGCAATAGTAATAATAAATGTAATTTTGTATTAATTTATTTTGAGGTATTTTAAGATATACAGTATATTTGCATAATTACAATTATTATTTATTATTCTTATTATTAATAGTAGTAGTAGTATCGTTATAATTATCACCACTAATAATAAAATAATTGTAATAAATTAATTAACTGCTGTAATAATAATAATAATAATAATAATAATAATAATAATAATAATAATAATAATAATAATAATAACAACAACTCATTTTAAATTATACAAAAAAATCGTACAATATCCCAGAAATTAATTAATAAAAAGCTTTACAGCATAAACAAACTAAAATGAGAATTAGGGCCGTCTCCCAGGCCCCCAATACCTCATACCTAGAGAATGACTGGAATATTAAAATCTTAATTATTAATAGGCTGAACACTACTTTGTGCTGTTATTGCTGGTTCATATGGGATCAAATTCCCGCCAAATGTATTGCAGTCATGGATAAAAATAAAAAAAAAAATTTTAAAACGCAAGTAAAAATACATTGCACAAAATTTAAACATGAAAGCAAGGTTTTCAGAATGGCAAACAATGGTCACGGATTGAAAAATAAGTGTTAAATCAAAAATTTTAATATATTTTAAATCATATAGCACAAAACTGAAATATCAATGCAAAATTATCCAACGTGCACACAAAATCAAGTTCCCCTTGGTTATATTTCTCTGTTTTTTGTGTTCTGAGACACACTGCGCTTGCTTTTCCAAATGTTGCAGTTAGAGTTTCATGTAAATCAGGGCAGGCTTAAGCGTCATCATTGGTCCACTAGATCTAGATTGACAGCTCCTCCTCTGGCCAATCAGTCAAAGAGGGGAGTTAACATCACGCCAATGCGCCACTTCATGAGTTGCCGATGCTCAGTGTTCTGTTCACTTACACAGGTGGAAATGGATAACTGTCAGCTGGGGTAACATTTTTCTATACAGGACGCCGTTATATGTGCCTGTCTGTCACTGCTGTAATCGATTACACTAACATTGGCCTACTTTTAGCTATATACCCTGTACTTGGTTTACTCTCCGGCTAGGAAACCAAGTAAATAATTAAAGAAATTAGCATGATAACAATATGTATCAGCGATCTTAGAGGCTGACGATAGGATGATATGACTATGGAGCATATTGCCCAACACTAGAACAAACCATCTACACAAATCAGAAGATCATTGGACATCATACCGTGCCAGGTTCATGCAGGGGTCACTGAGTGTGGCAGAAGAGTTGAAGTATTCACGGGCAGCAGCCAGAACCAGCTCCACGCTGTGGCTATACGACACACGGGCGTGAGATTTGCCACGGAACGAAACGCTGACCGGAGTGTCCTCTGACACTGCACTGCAGTGTATCAGCTGACCTGCCAGACGGACGTTTTCCTCACGTCCCGAACATAACAAACTCTCCACAAACACCTGCATGGACGAGAGACAGAGATTGACAAAAAAAGACAGAGATAGAAATCAGTGCCGTGTAGCAAAGACCCACGGGAAGGACACGTTCAGGTGTGGCAATTAATCACATTTCTTTAGTCAATTGCCGGCAAGACAGAATCACTACAGGAGAAATATCAAAAACTGCTCTTTCAATGACAACATAATCTCATGAGCATCTCTGTGCAACAGCTGTGGTGTTCTGGGTAATTTCAATGTTGCCTTCAGCTACATTTAGGCAGAATAAGACATCAGTGTTTTGTGTGGTTAGGCCTATTTGTGTGTTGAACCAAAAGTTCCCTCATTAAAACATCAGAAAATATCTATTATTTGTTGTATGGTGATGTTGAGGGCTTATCTTTATACTTAAATGATGTTCGTTATTTGTCACTATTACAGGGAGCAACTGGTGGGTTCCTGAGGTAAAAATAAAAAAAAATTCTAAACTTGGGAATTGTTTTCAAATGATTTAAAGTTATTGATGGGCATCAAATCCTCAGTGGAGAAAATTAAAATAATTTTTATGGTAGGAAGCAGAGAGTTGCGCTCAATAACAGTGACTATAACAATATAACATCACATAAATCAACAAATAGTATAACCTTGAGCTCTTAAACTGTTAAGCACTGGGATATACTGGGATTATAACATGCCACCAGTGCACAATATTTCAACTTTTTTTTTATTAACAGTGTATTTCCTTGTATAAGAACTACACACCCCACAACCCTGCTGAGAAATTTGAATTCCAATCAGACAATTGAAATATAAAAACAAAAAACACAAATTAAATTAATTAAATTAATCCAAAAAAAAAAAAAAGAAATAAATAAAAAAAATAATCACAAGAAAAGTAATAGTGACTGTCCAATAGCATGAGGCACTGTGAATTACACAACTTGGTTTCCTTATACAATCTCAAACTACTATCATTCAAACGTTTGAGCTCAGTTTCTTTAATATTTTTTATTTATCAAGGATGCATTGGACTGACCAAAAGTAACCAAAAAATGTATAAAAATGTTACAAAATAGTTCAAGTAAATGTTGTTCTATGACTATATATACACACACACACATATATACACACACACATATATATATATATATACACACATACATATACACACACACACATATATACACACACACATATATATATATATATATACACACATACATATATACACACACACATATATATATATACATACATACACACACACACACACACACACACATATATATATATATATACACACATACATATACACACACACACATATATATAGATTCAAGATTTTTATTTGTCACATACACAATTATACAGAGTATAACCAGCAGTGAAATGTAGGTCAGGTCCGCTCCAAGGACAGTGCAATTATATAGAATACAAATATTAAGAAAAAGAAAATTAGAAAAAATAAATAAAAAGATAAAAAATATAGATATAAATATAAATGTGCAGGTCAGTATGTTGTTGACTTAAATAGCAATAAAGAGATATGTGCAAAAAGAATGTGCAAAAAAGTTGTACAGGGTATTTAAATAGCAGAAATATGAGGTAGAGAAAAATTATGAATAGCTTATTGATACAGTGGTATTTACATGGAGTCAAGTGATATTATGACACAGAGTTAGAGTTTAGGAGCCTGATGGCCTGGGGGAAGAAGCTCCTTCTAAGTCTCTCAGTTTTTGCCATCAGGCTACGGAAGCGCTTACCAGATGGAAGCAAAGTGAATAGACGGTTACCAGGGTGATTAGAGTCCTTGATGATTTTGACAGCTCTATTTTTGCAGCGTTTGAGGTAGATGTCCTGCATAGAGGGGAGAGCAGACCCTGAGATGCGCTCAGCTAAGCGCACAACTCTCTGTAGTGCTTTGCAGTCCTGATTGGAGCTGTTTCCATACCACACTGAGATGCACTGAGTCAATACACTTTCTATGGTCCCTGAATAGAAAGTTTTCAGGATTGCTGGTGAGACCCTGAATTTCCTCAGCTGTCGCAGATGGTACAGTCTTTGCCTGGCTTTCTTAACCTGTGTTTGGATGCGTGTAGTCCAAGTTAGGTTCTCGGAGATGTTTACACCGAGGTACTTGAAGCTACTCACCCTCTCCACAGGGGTCCCACTGATCATAAGAGGAGTGTAGGGTTGCTGCTGTCTCTTCCTAAAGTCCATGATCAGCTCTTTAGTTTTGCTCACATTCAGAGAGAGACAGTTGTCCTGGCACCATGATGTGAGTCTCTCTACCTCATCTAAGTATGCGGTCTCATCATTGTTGGAGATGAGGCCCAGAACCACAGTATCATCACCAAATTTGATAATAGATGTGGAGCTGTGAGAGGACACGCAGTCATGCGTGTAGAGAGAGTCGAGCAGGGGACTCAGGACACAGCCCTGTGAGGCTCCTACGTTCGGGGTGATGGAGTTTGAGGTGAACTGGCCAACTTTCACTACTTGAGGTCTGCCGGTGAGGAAGTCTTGAATCCAGTCACAGAGTGAGGAGTTTAGGCCGAGGTCTGTGAGTTTAGAAGCCAGCTTGATGGGGACTATAGTACTGAAAGCTGAGCTATAGTCAATGAATAGCGGCCTTACATAATTCCCATTGTTGCTGTCTAAGTGTGTGAGGGAAGAGTGGAGGACATGAGAGATGGCATCATCTGTAGATCTGTTTGGGCGATAGGCAAACTGAAGAGGGTCCAAAGTATCGGGTATGGAGGAGCAAATGTGGCTCTTTACAAGTCTCTCAAAAACCTTAATGACTATAGATGTGAGGGCAACTGGGCGATAGTCATTCAGGCAAGAGGGTTTATTGTTCTTTGGCACAGGGATAATGATGGATTTTTTGAATGAGGTGGGAACCACGGAGGTAGCAAGGGACTCATTAAAGATGAAAGTGAACAAACCAGCGAGCTGATCAGCACAGTACCTCAGAACACGGCCGGTTATCCCATCAGGTCCGGCTGCTTTCCTGACATTCACTTTCTTTAGCACCCTCCAAACCTCATCCTCTGACACAGTGATTACAGGATCATCGCTGCTCTGCCTGCTGCTTCCTGACGCGCTGCCGCCGTTGCAATCGAAGCGGCCGTAGAAGATGTTTAACTCGTCGGCCAGCAACAGATCTGCTCTCACCTCAGCGGAGGATTTGTTTTCGAAGGCACAGATGGTCCTCAGTCCCTGCCACATCCGTCGAGAGTCATTGAGCTATAAATGAGACTCAATTCTCTCTCTGTATCGGTGTTTGGCGGCTCTTACTGCACGTCGGAGCGCATAGCACGATGCTTTGTACTCGCTCATATTCCTGGTCAGAAGAGCCTCATTGTAAGCGGCAGTGCGTGTGTTAACCGCAGCACGGATTGTTCTGTCCACCCATGGTTTCTGATTGGAGAATGTCTTTATCGTTATTGTTTCTGTAGCTTGCTCGGTTAGCGTGTTTACAAAGCTTAATGCTACATCCGTGAACTCGCTGACGTCAGAAGAACTCGCCCAGAACATGTCCCAGTCAACGTCATCAAGAGCCGCCCGCAACATAGCCTCTGAGTGGGAGGACCAGCGCGTCACTACTCTCTGCACCGGAGGATCCTGAACGAGCCTTTGTTTATATTCCGGTGTGAGGAAAATGGCATTTCCGATTTGCCAAAAGCCGGTAGTGAGCGGGCTTTGTAGGCATTCTTGAACTGAGTGTAGCAATGATCCAGTGTGTTCGGTCCTCTAGTTGGACAGGATACGTGTTGATGAAAGTTTGGCATGACCTGCCTGAGGTTGGCTTTGTTAAAGTGTCCCACGATGAATGTGAAGTTTAGACACATGTGGAATGTACACAGCAGTAACAATGATCGATGAAAACTCCCGGGGCGCGCATATATATATATATATATTGTGACGAGTCGGCTGCCTCCCCCCTTTCTATCATCACCACCCCGTCCCGTATTTGCCGCCCTTCACCAGGCTCCCGACGGGAGTGGGTGTGTGAGAGAGGAGGGGCGCTGAACACCCAGGGCTGGCGGCGTGTGATGAGGCGCACCTGATGTTAATAGAGCCTCATCACCGCCGCTGTTTAAACGCCGAGCGCGCCTCTCCTCGGGAGACCAGTCTCTACCCCGTGCATGCACGCTGGTGTCCTCGTGGGTCCAGGAAGGGTGCGTCGAGGAGGACTGCCGCACCCGTGAGACGGCTGACGGGCCAGGATGCCGGGCCGTCGAATCCCCCAGAAGCGCCGGGAACCCAGGAGATGGACGAAGCCGCGCAAGAGATGCCGCCCCCACTCGCTCCCGGCCCCGAGAGGGGAGCGCGTGCGGCCACCGGACTCCGCCCCTTCCCTGGACCCTTCCCTTCTGAACACTACCCTCCTGCACAAGCCCCGCAGCACAACGAGGACACCAGATTCCCCGTTTATTTGGACACTTTTCCCCTTTGGACACTTTATTTTCCCTTTTTATTGTTTAATAAAAACCTCTCCGAAGCTTGACGCCACACCCACTGTGTCTGTCGTTTGCTCCTCCAGCCACAATATATATATATATATATATATATAAATAATCTGGGACTTTTGGGGCAGTATTGGCCTAATGGATAGAGAGTAGGACTTGTAAACCGAAAGTCGTGGGTTCGAGTCTCAGGTCCGGCAGGAATTGTCGGTGGGGGGAGTGAATAACCAGCGCTCTCTCTACCTTCAATACCACGACTGAGGTGAGACCCTTGAGCAAGGCACCGAACCCCCAACTGCTCCCCGGGCGCCGCAGCATTGGCTGCCCACAGCGCCGGGTATGTGTTCACGGTGTGTGTGTTCACTGCTGTGTGTGTGCTCTTGGATGGGTTAAATGCAGAGCACAAATTCTGAGTATGGGTCACCATACTTGGTCGCATGTCACTTTCACTAAAAATTGATAGTTTCTTATCTTTTCATCATCTTTCACAATGCTTCATAGGATTGCAGTTGATGTATCTGGCTAAAAGAGACATTTTGCATTAGGTGAACAATCTAATTAAAATCAGCAAAACAAAGTGGCATTACTGGGGACAGGTATTAAAACAGTTGCTGAGAGAACTAAAAAAAAAAAAAAAAATCAACAATTCTTTTTCCCCAACCCACCGTGTGTGTGTGCTGCAAAACCTGAATGTCATTAACTGTGGCCCTTGGAGTTTCATATGGTCTTTAGAAATATAATCTGCAAGTGCTTTAATCTGTCTGCATTAGAGAATCCAATATCTGCAGTGCACATTGCACCTATAACCATAACACAGTTAACTCCCAACACCGCACAAATGAAATATTCGCCCCGGTCTGCTAGCCAATGAGCCATTTCTAATGCACACCCACAGAAGTGAGGCAGAGTTTAGAGCTGGTTGCTGAGGTTTGTGTAAGTTCATTAGCTGTTTAGCTATTGAAGAGATTTCAAAGCAACTCGGCTGCACTCTGTCAAATGGACCCAGACGCAGAGAGGAAATGGTGAGAATGCCAATTCCATAAAACTATATCCAAGTTCTTTCATTTTCCTCTCAGAACTTTCAATTTACTGTTCGTCTGGGATTGTCTTTCAGTAGCTTGGAGAAAAATACAGTGCAGGAGCCCGTACTGACAGGAACTGGGTAAGAGCAATTCGAACGGAGTAGAGGTTGAAGGATAATTCTCCTTTGTTGTTGTGTTTTTTTCTTTCTAGTCACGAGGTGAGCAACTCGGAGTTGAGGATGGCAAGTTGATGGCAAGTTCAGCTTGGCTGTTCTGCTCTGGATTGTGATGAAGAAATCGATAGCGATGGGAATGCAGCCTCGTTAGAGAATGCCGCTAAATTACAGAGCAAACAGACAAAGCCCACCATCGGCATCAGACTAACATGCAGCCTGAGAATCTTTCACATGTATGGACATACAGACTTGCACTAACACAGCTGAGCAACAAAAAAAGGTAATGAGACAATAGATCATGTTGGAGCTGTGAGGCAGAATGAAATGGATGGAAAAGTAGAGTGGAAAGATCACAGGAACTTTACAAAACACTAACTCTGCAGTAAGGAGCATAACATAGCATAGTACAGAAAAACAGCTCTGTGACAAACCAGACAAGTTATAACAGCAAGATTAATTCTAAAAATAAAATATAATACCTATATTATTTTATATTATATGTGTAGTACCTGATGGCAAGTTTCTGGCTCTAGACAGGTATAAACATTCTGCTGCATGTCCAGGAGATCTTGAAGTAAACCTCTCCACACTGTCTCACTCACAGGAGGGTTTCTGAGCAAACAACAGACAGTGAGACAGGTGCACACTAGTACTGTGGGAAATGTTAAGGTGGCCGTGTGTGTGTCATACTTGCGTCCTGTGTGACGGGTGAGTCGGACCATCAGCTGGTGAGCTTCCTCTTTGCTGTTTTGACTGTTCCTCACGAATGAGATGGGTTTCTGGAGACTGTGTTTCTCCAACACCTCAGCAACACTGGGGAGAGACAGAAAATAGCCTGACTACAAAAAAGTGCCTAAACTGTTAAAACTGTCTTACAGTATTTACGAAGCCCTATAAAACACTGCTGTATGAATATACATCTCTCTTTCTCTGTACATTGCCGTTCAAAAGTTTTTGAAAGAAGTCTCTTATACTCACCAAGATTGAATTTAACCAAAAATACAGTAAAACAGCAACATTTTGAAAGAACTGTTTTAGATTTTAATATATTTTAAAATGTAATTTATTCCTTTGATGGCAAAGCTGAATTATTTTAGCAGTCATTACTCCTCAGTGTCACATCATCCATCACAAATCATTCTAACATACTGATTTGGTACTCAAGAAACATGTATTATTATTATTATTATCATCATCAATGTAGATAACACTTGTGTTGCTTAATATTTTTGAATTTAAGAACAATAACATTATAAAAGCCTTTACTGTCACTACTACTGCAGAATTTTTATTGGATTCAACCAAGTGGCATGATTTTGCAGTAAAATAGTTTGATTGGATGCATACCCTTTGATATACACAAAAAGAATACTATACTAAAATAAGATTTTATTATGTGCATTTAAAGGATTAGTTCACATCCAGAATTAAAAAAAAAATTAACTAATCCTTTAACATCAGAACAGATCTGAGACCTATTTATGAGTTCCGACCCACCAGTTAAGAACATCTGAGGCGAAGTACATCCGAAGCCATGCCTAACCACAGCTATCTGCTAACAGCTTCTCAGAGGAGCCAAGAACTGAATGAACCTCAGTGAGCTGAACTGGCGCCGTGTCTGGCTGAGATGCCCTCAATAAATGAGGATGCACCATCCCTTGGGAGCATCTAGCACAGATGTTTTCTGTTTCCTTCCTTTCTTCCTGTCTCACACTCCTTCCCTCATGTCTCTTTCTTTCTCTCTACAATCTGGTGGGGCCAGATTTGTTTTTTTTTGTTTCACTTACATATTTTTGTGCTTCCCTCTCTCTCTTCCCTCACTTTTTAACGCCTCTCTCCATCTGTCTGTGGCTCTAAGTCTTTTCCAGTGATCATGACCTCCTGAAATAGTTGCTTAAACGCGCAAAATGTTTTACCTTACAATTTTATTTTGTTTTTGAAAGCTTTATTTTACTTTACAATATTACAAGTGCAATCACACACACACACACACACGAAACAGAACAAACTGAGACTGGATTTAGTCTGTCTCAGTTTGTTCTGTTTCTTCATGTCATTCCAGACAGACTGGATGATGATCAGATCTCTGTGTGGAGCACTGGCTGTTGTCAGACTCCTGGTGCAAACAAAAATCTCACTGTATTATTATAATTAAATGGCAAAATGAATGTTTGGAAATGTAAACTAATATGTCCTTCTGACACACTACAGCAAAAGATAGAAATAACTGACTTAAAACCTTTTTTTTGCTGGTGAAAATACTAGTGTTCTAATTTTGACCACCACTGTAAATATTATACTGTAGTACAGCAGAACATGTGTGTGATAAAAGTATGCAAAATTTACAGTGATAAACTGTAAAACAATCAACATAATGGCTCCTAAATCCACTTTTGTGATGTCTACTCGTGAACATTAGAGAACATCTACATTGATTTATTTTCAAAACAGCAAAGAAAATCCGGTTTTGATATGCCCTCTTTAGCATTCAAACAGAGAGCGGAGAGCAGGGGAGACACAATTCAGATACAAAGAGGGGAAAGGAGAAATCTTGAGAGACTGAGAAAAACAAGTGATAAGTTAGAGAGCAAACAAGGGAAAAGGAGTGAAATTAAGGCTGCAGCGACTGCGCCCTCCCAGGCCAGTCATAAATATCTGAGAGAGAGACTTTCATCATCCTTTCCACCGACAGAATTCTAATGGATCTAAAGGAATGTGTCTCTACGGAGCCATTACAGGCTGATCACGTCACCTGAGCTGGGATTGACACACACAGACAGAAAGACAAAAACACTGAAATACATACAAACAAGGTGCAGCTTACAACATACATACAAACATGCTTTGTTCAGACAGGCAGAACTCAATCTGTCTGGTTTGTCTGATTCAAATCGGTTTCATTATTGTGAAGTCTGCACAAAAATTATTACAAAATTTTTGACAATGTTTATAAATCAGATCCTAAAAATCTGATTTTTTTTGTAATGTGTCTCAGTCTGAACAGCCAGACTGAATTTCAGGTGGTTTCTTTAGTCATTCAGGAAGTATTGCGTATGTAACATCACACAAACTGTGCCATATAGTCTCAAGCGGTGAACAAATACACTCATTTCTGCTCCATCTTCCCTAATAAAGCAAACTAACTGACGTTTTCTATGTAGTGAAAGGTAAATGAGTAAATGAGTGAACACTTTGACAGGTTTTGGACAGCGTATGCATGAATGCGTAAAATGCCTCTGTTCTCTCATGTGCTGCATGAGGGGGATGTCATGATGGACGTGAGCAGACCCAAAATTTCCAATTTTCCCATCCTCTCTCCTCACAATGACAGCTATTCTCAGAAGCTGCATGAGAAAGTCTCTTGACATCGTGCTGAAGCTTACATCATTACACACCGAATACTGACTACACCAGCGGCTCTAAAACTTTTCAGGTAAAGTACCACCTCTGATCAAATCAAAACGTCCAAGTATCAGCGAGACACAGCAATGTTCCCTTCTTTTCCATTAGCTTTGATTGCTGAAGGGCTGTGAGAAACATACACATAATGCTGCATTCAGATTAATATGGATATTTCTGCAGTTCAGATAAATCATGTTGCTGTTAGACCCTAATAAGTCCCTTGACTAACCCTTTGCAGATGTGTGGAAGGACCAGGAAACATACATATTTCACAATAATGACATCTAGAAAGGATTACAATGTATTTCTTTGACTTAATATGCAAATTTTGCAGTCCAATTCAAACACATAAATAATAAATAGCCTAGTATGGAATATGGGGTAATGTGGCCAATCTGTCTTGCAGTGTTTGAAACAGACTGGTTATGTAATTGATACGCTACTGTGCTCAGAGCTGAGTGATGAATCCAGTGTTTCAGAGTTAAAATGAAGGCCACTTTTAAAAGCATGAAGTCATGAAATCAACCATTTGAAATTTACATCTAAAACTGTTGAACTAATAATATTGGCTATGAAATACTGTTTTAAATTTGCAAAGCTATATTAAACTAGTAAATAATTTAGAAATTTAGAAAAAAATATTGGAAAAATATATAATACATTATACTTGGGTGACCATTCGTGCCATTTTTCCCGGACAAGTCCTTGTCAGGATTTGTTCTGGCTTTGTTTTCCTGTTTTCATGCTTGCTGAAGGTCATAATCGAAAAGTAGTTTGACCAATAACATACAGGTATTGTATATAATGGACCAATCATGGTGTGCGTGAGAAAGTGGGATCTACGGTCAAAGCGATGCAATTAGGCGTACATATTAGGTGCTTTCGACTTAAAAGCAGCGTGGCTCAGACCGATCAGTGTTTGACATCAAAGTAGCTCGAGAGCGTTTTGAAAGCATAAGGAGCCATCTGTATGGTAATTTGATGTCATACACCGGTCAGTCTGCACACGCAAAGAAAGCCAAAACTTAGATATTTTAGGCAATATAGAAATCCTGGCCAGGGCGCGTCCAGGAAAAATGGCACATATGGTCACCTTACATTATACAAAATATTTTAAATAATATATTAGGCAATGCACATATTAATCTACACACTACCATGCAAAAGGGGACAGTATGATTTGTTTTAAAAGAAATTGAAAAATATTTTTATATCCAAATAAATACAGTTCTTAAAAAATAAATCGCAGCTTGGACAAAAACAGTAATTGTTTTCAACAATAATAATGAAAATAAATGTTACTTAAGCACCAAATCTGCATGTTAGAATGATTGTGTTATTACAACCCGAATTCTGGATATGTTGGGATGTTTTTTAAATTTGAATAAAATGAAAACTAAAAGAATTTCAAATCACATGAGCCAATATTTTATGCACAATAGAACATAGAGAACAGAAATGTTTAAACTGAGAAATTTTAAAATGTTATGCACAAAATTAGGTCATTTCACATTTGATGCCTGCTACAGGTCTCAAAATAGTTGGCACGGGGGCATGTTTATCATGGTGTAGCCTCTTCTTTTCAAAACAGTTTGAAGACGTCTGGGCATCGAGGTTATGAGTTTCTGGAGTTTTGGTCTTGGAATTTGGTCCCATTCTTGCTTGATATAGGTTTCCAGCTGCTGAAGAGTTTGTGGTCGTTTTTGACGTATATTTCTTTTAATGATGTAACAAATGTTCTCTATAGGTGAAAGATCTGGACTGCAGGTAGGCCAATTCAGCACCCGGATTCTTCTACTACGAAGCCATGCTGTTGGAATAGCTGCAGTGTGTGGTTTTGCATTGTCCTGCTGAAATACACAAGGCCTTCTCTGAAATAAACGTCGTCTGGAGGGGAGCATATGTTGCTCTAAAACATTTGTATACCTTTCAGTATTCATAGTGCCTTCCAAAACATGCAAGCTGCCCATACCGTATGCACTTATGCACCCCCATACCATCAGAGATGCTGGCTTTTGAACTGAACGCTGATAACACGCTGGAAGGTCTCCCTCCTTTTTAGCCCGGAGGACACGGCGTCTGTGATTTCCAACAAGAATGTCAAATTTGGACTCGTCTGACCATAGAACACTTTTCCATTTTGAAGCATTCCATTTTAATTGAGCCTTGGCCCACAGGACACAACGTGCTTCTGGACCATGTTCACATATGGCTTCCTTTTTGCATGATAGAGCTTTAGTTGGCATCTGCAGATAGCATGGCGGATTGGGTTTACCGACGGTGGTTTCTGGAAGTATTCCTGGGCCCATTTAGTAATGTCAATGACAGAATCATGCCAATGAGTGATGCAGTGTCGTCTGAGGGCTCGAAGACCACAGGCATCCAACAAAGGTCTTCGCCTTGTCCCCTATGCACCGAGATTTCTCGTTTCTCTGAATATTTTGATATTTATGCACTGTAGATGATGAGATTTGCAAAGCCTTTGCAATTTGAAGTTGAGGAACGTTGTTTTTAAAGTATTCCACAATCTTCTTACGCACTCTTTCACAGATTGGAGAGCCTCTGCCCATCTTTACTTCTGAGAGACTCTGCCTCTCTAAGACATCCCTTTTATAGCTAATCATGTTACAGACCTGATGTCAATTAACTTAATTAGTTGCTTGATGTTCTCCCAGCTGAATCTTTTCCAAATTTCTTTGATGCCCCCGTGCCAACTTTGAGACCTGTACCAGGCATCAAATTTGAAATGAGCTCATTTAGTGGATAAGTGTAAAATTGATCTGTTTAACCCTTTAAAACCTAAGGGTAAAATAGGTCATTTTTACATATTTTGTTTATTTGACTGTAAAATTCTAACAGAATGTGCTATTTTCAAGTGCAAGGTGTCATTTTTTTCAGAAAACAGGCGGCTTTCAAAAAAGTACAGTTTTTGACCATTAATGTCGTGTGTTGAGTTTGTAAACAGAATTTAAATAGACAAAAATAAAAAACAACAGTAAAATATTTTCTGTTTTTTATTTATAAAAAAGAGAAAAATCGTGATCGAAATAATCCAACACTTCTTACTTCAAAATTCAACTATATTACATATATACAAGTAGTTTTGGGACACTGGGTTGCACAGTTTTCATTCAGGAGGCTTTTTTGTTCATACACGCATACATTTATACATGCATGTAAATGCGTGCACATGCATACACCCATACATTTACATGCACGGACTCATTATAGCGATGCACACACTACATGTGAAAAAGTCTCACTCAGACTGCTCCCAAAGTCTCATCAAAAATCATCCCAATCGACTCTTATGCTGTTTACTCCTCCTTCACCATGTTTTTGTTTGTTTCGTTTATTATTTTATGCAATCCAAAACTCCGCGCTCCCTATCGCTCCATTCAAATTCTCCCTCCCCGCTCTCCCGGAAATCAGCCGTCATTTGTCGACGGAGCGCAAGAAATTACCGTAATAAGCAATATATTGCCGAAAAGCGCATATAGTTTTCTGTCAGGAGCAATTTGAATTATTGTGATGGTGCAAACGGTTGAAGAGTTACGGTAACATGAATACAGCTTGGTTTAGTGTGTCGGCGACGACACAGCCGGTCTTAAAGGGTTAAACATTTATGTTCTCTATGTTCTATTGTGAATAAAATATTGGCTCATGTGATTTGAAAATCTTGCAGTTTTCATTTTATTCAAATAAAAAAAAAAAAAACGTCCCAACATTTCCGGAATTTGGGTTGTATATAATATAATATAATATAATATTATATTCAGGGGTGTAAACTCGTCAGGAGTGAAAAAGGTGACAAACTAAACTCCCCCCACCCCCCCCAAGGCAAGTTAATTCACATAACACATTTTGCACACAGTGGCAAGTCAACTGCTTTATAGGGAGAAAATATTACACACTGGAAAAAATGCTTTGGAAACACTATTTTATGGTTACATCTATTAGTTGCTTATTAGCATGATTATTACTAGAATATTAGCCATGTATTAGTGCTAATTAAGCACATATTAATGCCTTATTCTACATCCCTAATCCTACCCAGTACCTAAACTTAACAACTACCTTACTAACTATTAATAAGCAGCAAATTAAGAATTGATTGAGGGAAACATCGAAGCTAATAGTTAACAAGTGTTACCTATTCTAAAGTGTGACCTTTTTCTTTCAGAAAAAAATAAGTCAAGTCAAAATAATTTTTTTTTGGTTTGAAATAAGATTATTTTGCTTACCCCATTTGCAGATTATTTTGCTTGTTTTAAGGAAAAACTCACTTAATTTTGAATTTTTACTTGTCTAGAAAATGCTTCTTGATTTAAGAATTTTTAGATATATTTGGACTAGAAACAAGACAAAAACAAAGTTTTTGAGTTTGAAAACAAAAAAAGTAAGAAAGCATTTTTTGCAGAGCACCATTCAAGGATAAACACCTTTATATGATTAAAAGACGTTTGAGCGACAATTAAAGTCTACAATCAACAAGGATTGTTGTTAAGATGTTACATGAACTTAGTCAGGGCAAATAAACCACTGTAAATCTTCATTTCAGCACTCAAATTTTTGAAGCAGCTGACGGGCTAAACGCGAGGTGTTTCTCCGTCTTGAAACAGGCTGTTACAGGCTGACACCTAGCTATGGCTTAGCACTGCCTGACTTGAGCTGAGTGATACTAATATTACTGTACATTAAACGGTATGCTTTACTTGTAGGTCGAACAGTTCTCAAATCGACTTCATGTCAGAGTAATAGCTTACTGATATGCGAGACAAATGTGAAGGTCGAGACTGAGGAGCATTGCAAAACAGCAGCCTCACGCTGTAATCACCATTTAAACTGGAACACCGTAATTTACAGCAGATACAAATGCATTCCGTCTGAAATATGGACAGTTGCCTGCAGCGTCTAAAATTTAGGCTTCAGGAGTGAGATTGGTTGGATGAGGGAAAGAACATTAAGGTAAGCCAATCAGAGGCAGAGTAGGGCGGGTCCATTCCTTTGCCAACAGGGGGGAAAAAACGCTACAGGTGACGTGACACAGATGACTCGCAGATACGACGATGACTACTGAAAGACTTTAATTACACTGAACGCTTGGTCATGTGTCAGAGTCACTATGGAATGACATATCTGCTACACAAATAAATGCAATTATATTTAGATTTAAAGTTCTGAGGATCATTTATACCATAGCAATATATTGCCAGCTCTAAAGCCACTCTATGGTACAGCATTAAGGCACTAAAACATGACAGACTTTCTATAAAGCTGCCTTGAAATGATGTGTATTGTTTAAAGCAAAAATAATTCAAATAAATTCTCTTCTTACCTCAAGTGTTTCTCAAGAGTGTCCACCTGGTCATGCAAGGCTTTTTTAGAGTCTGACTCTGGTCTGAGAAAGAGAGAGCAGTAAACAAATCAAATATCAACCATCTGAACACACACAGACTGCATTTACTGAAAGTCACTTCCACCTTCCATAATCTAATAACATCACCAGCTCAGTGCTTCGGAATGTCAGCCATTCTGGTTATAAGCTTTTATACTTGTTCTTTGTTATAAAAAAAAAACGAATTGGTTATAGCGGCCTCTATGAATACTCAATACTTGTTTTATATTTTATCACCAGACAAGGTCAAAACACACTACAATAGCGAGCTGGCTGGTTAGCAAAGTCCAGTTAGCATCTGCTGGCAGATGTTGTAACAACACCATCTGGACCCAAGAAGCATCTTTCTTCACAGACAGCCATTCAAACATAGCAGAGTATTCTGACAAAATGTTTGCTTGAGAGAACTAAGCTGCAAATATTTCGTTAAATTAATGACGGTAGATAGCAGCTGAGCAACTGCCATTGAAATGGAACAATATAATCTTTTTTGTGTGTGCATGTGTGTGTTTTCAAGTGTTTTTTTTTTAGCTGTGCCCCTTATGTGAACTTGAGCTGAAATCAAGTGCAATTCTGTCTGAGAGTCCGGTTACCATGGAGATGATGTCTGAATCGCAAAAAAACTTGTTGCTGACAAAACTGACTTCTTAGGTCTAAACTAAACTTGATATGAGTGCAATATTTCCTGAGGCACTTTTCAAGTTTTGACATTTTACTAAAAAGATCTTTACATGTTTTGTTGTAGTCTCAGTAATCCAATTCATCTCGTCATGCCATATCTGAATAGCATTCACAAACATGTCGTCTCTGGAAAAACCTTAAAGCATTGATCCCTGTATAACAATGGGAGTGTAAAAACACATTAGGGTTTTTCCAAAGGTACAGAGACATTGTACAACAACAGACTGACTGAGAAAAAGCCAGATGGTATTTGTAGAATGTTTCAAAATAGCTTTTAGCATAACAATGTGGAACCCTCAGAATAAAATTGATGGCAAATTTCACGTATCACATTACTTTGAGTGTAAATGTGTTATTTTGTTGCCCCACAAGAAAATCAATAACTAGAAAAACACCAACCCTTTGCACACAGGCTAATACTTCATCTATATTTAATATCAATATATAAGTTTGAATACCAGCTCAAGTACCTTTCCCGAACCCGCACCCTCTCTCGCCCACTATATTGTATATACTGTGTATATGTACTGCGTATATACAATATATTGCCAAAAGTATTGGGATGGAATTTCCATGAGTACAAATCTTATTGTTTAAGCATATAATGATATTCTAGGGAATTGTGTGCTTCTAATTTTATTGCAACAGTTTGGAAAGAACCCTTTTCTATTCTAACATGACAGTGCCTCTGTGTATAAGGCATGGTTCAAAAAGAAATGATTGATTCAGTCAGTGTGGAAGAACTTGACTAGTCTGCATAAGACAAAGTCCTAATCTCAGCTGAACACCTCTGGTGTGACTTTAAATGCAAACCTAAAATAGAAAAGGGCCCTGTTCAAACCGTTGCAATAAAATTAGAAGCACACAATTCCCTAGAATATCATTATATGCTTAAACATTAAGATTTGTACTCATGGAAATTACTAAAGTAGTCAAACCTGTTCATTAGAAGGGGGCGACCCAATACTTTTGGCAATATAGTGTATATGTATATGTGTGGTCAAGAGACAGGCCTCTTAGTCTCTAAGACATCTAAAAGCAGCAGGAATATAATAAGAACGCTGAGAGGTTTTGAGGGTTCACACTTTGAAGGCAGAAAGACACATACTGTGCTAATAATGAGCTAATAAGGGGCTTACTGACAACTGTGCACACATGTGCTAATTGTGTGTTTGACATGGCTTTAGTGACAGCAGTGGCAGAACAAGTTTTGAAGTTTGAGGGCCAGTTTTAATGACCAGCTTTGGAACCACTTTGTATGAAGTGTCTTTAATTACAATGTTCTAACATTTAAATTAATCAATTGATACAATGCACTTACTGTGAACATGCATGCTTTTACATTGTACTAACATTTTAAAAATACCTGCATATAATTGCATCTGAACCTAATTTCTGTAATTTCATCTATAATTACACTGTTGACACAATACCGTCAAACCTGACCATATCACAAATCCGGTCCCAAACCTTACCTGTATTACACCCCAATAGTAGCAAAAGTGATTTGCAATACAACATGAACACAGTAATAAGACTGCACCATTTTTTAAAACTTGTTTTTATCATTTTAAATATTAATAAATTATATATATAAAAAACTTAAATAAAACTTAAATACAAATTGCATTAAAATTAAAATAAATTAAAAACATACACCACCATTTAAAAGACTATGGTCAGTTTGATTTTTAAAAGAAGATTTTTATGTTCACTAAGGCTGCATTTATTTGAAAATACAGTGTCCTCCAAAAGTATTGGAACCGTAAAGACAAAATTGCTTGTTGGCTGTGGAGTCAAGACATTTACAAATATGATTAAAAGATGAATATGAGACAAAACTACAGAATGTCACATTTTATTATTGTGTGATTCAACACATAGATGTTTTACCAGCTAAGAAGTTCAGCACTTTTAGAGTTCATCCCTCTATCTGATGTGAGCATAATTATTGGAACAGTTGCCTCACAGGTCTTTCTAAGTGATCATCTGTCTCCTGTTGCATTAATTCTTCAGATATTAAAAGCAGGGAATGTGTCGTATCAGTTATATCTATTACTTCTGTATTCTGAATCTTGCATTCGATGATGACACACACAAACCAGGATGAAGATGAGGGAGCTGACTTTGAGAGAAAAGCAAGCAATTTGGATGCTAAAAAAAAAGAGGAAGTCAATTAGAGCTCTAGCAAAAAAAAAGGGCATGGAGAAATCAAGAGTTTGGAAACCACCAGCAACCAACAACGACCTGATCGGCTGAGAAAACAACAGTAGTTGATGACAGACAAATCATAAAAGCTATGAAAATGAATCCTAAAAGACGTGTCAGTAAAATCACCAACAACTTCCAGAAAGCTGAGGTGATGCTCTGACAATCTACTGTCCTCAGGAGACTTTGACACAGAATTACAGATGTTACACAGCAAGATGCAAACCTCTGACCAGCACCAAAAATAGAAAGGCAAGATTAGAGTTTGCAAAAAAGTACAAAGGTGAGCCAGAAGAGTTTTGGAACTGTGTTTATGGACCGATGAGACAAAGATGAACCTTTATCTAAGTGATGGGAAAGCAAAAATGTGGAGAAAAAAAGGGAACTGCAATGACCCAAAGCATACAGCTTCACCTGTAAAGCATGGTGGAGGTGGTGTCATGGCATGGGCATGCATGGCTGCCTCTGGAACAGGCCCTCTCAACTTTACTGGTGACTTAATTTATGATGACAGTAGCAGAATGAATTTGGAAGGATACAAAACCATCTTGCCTTCCAATATTCAAGAAAATGCCACCAGATTCATTGGGAAGTGTTTCATATTGCATCAGGAAAATGACCCAAAACACCCTGCCAGTTCAGTCAAGGAATTTATAAGGGCAAAGAAAGGAAAGTCTTAGATTGCCCAAGTCAATCTTCAGATTTAAATCCGATTGAACATGAATTTCACCAGCTGGAGAGGAGAGTAAAGACAGAAACTCCCCAAAACAAGCAACAATTGGAATTGGTTGCATTAAAGGCTGGGAAAAGTCTTTCAAAGGATGAGACCAAGAGTCTGGTGATGTCTATGGGTCACAGACTCACTGCTGTGATTGTGCGCAAGGGATCTGCAACTAAATAATAGCTTTTGATCTTTTATATCTGCCTTATGTTCAACTGTCCCAATACTTATGCTCATGTCAATGAGTGGGATGAACTCTAAAAGTGCTGATCTTTTTATTTGGTAAAACATGTGTTGAAACGGCTAATAATAAAGTGTGACATTCTGTAGTTTTGTCTCATATTCATCTTTTAATCATATATGCAAATGTCTTGACTCCACAGCCAACACAGCAATTTTGTCTTTACTGTTCCAATACTTATGGAGGGCACTGTATATAGCCAAAACCAGTAATACTGTGAAACATCTTCACAATTTAAAATATTTATTTTTGCCTTATATTTGTAGTTTTAAAATTATTATTTATAATATTTAATTTTATTTTTATTATTTGATTATTATTATTTTATTTCTCCAGCATTGAAGAGTCACATGAGCCTCCAAAAATAACACTAATATGCTGATTCGGAGGTCATTTCTTATTAATATTGTTGTGTGGATAGTGTTGAAGTGTTTTTACACTTATTCAAGCATTTACTTGAAGTGGAAATCCTTTGAAACATTTATATTTTGATCAATTTATTGCACCCTTGCAATTTCCTGCAAAATAAAAAAATCTTAGTGACCCCAAAAGTTTAAAATTGTAGTGCATAATATTACCATAACAATTTTGAGTTAAAAGTTAAATAAAAAATGTATCCCAGTTATGTGAGCTCACCCATATCCTCTCTGTGGTAGACATTCAAGTACATCATAGCAGATTGCAAGCTGGTCATCTCTCTCACAGCTGTAGATACACTCTAATGCCACGGACATAAGCTGATCCGAATCTCCAATGACTTTTGGATGACACTGCAAGTAAACAAACACGTAATCATTGGTAAAGTGTAAATTATTTGCTAAACCTAGTAAAGAACAGACCTATATAGCAATTCCGAAGATCATTGGCTTATTTTAATGCTCAAAAATGCTATAGAGGGAGGTTTTGAAACAACCATCTTGTAAGGCAATATAACGGAACATAACTTTGTATATATGACCTTCATACAGTGTTAATACAGAGCCATTTCATCACATCTCCTCTCAGACAATTGTAACTCACACACAGATGCACACACAAGCACACTAAAAATCATGTTAGTGTGGATTAGATTGGATTTCATTTCACACAACATCGAATGTGCAAGGTTGATTCATAGACACACACACACAAACACAAAAAGAAACAAACACATGTACAATCTCGTACACCTGATTTCTCTCCAACCGCTTTTATTAATTTCCTGTGAGGGAAATTTATGCCTCGGATGTGTAAGCAGGTCATAAATTTTTATCATGGCCTTGTGAGACAGTGTGTACGTGTGTGTGTCTAAAGGTCTTCTGTGGCTTTGGACTCCCTCTTATGAGAGTGTATCTGTGTGTGTGTGACATTAAATAACTTACATTTATTCATTTGGTAGCCGCTTTTATCCAAAGTGACTTATAAATGAGGAAAAGCACAAGCAATTTATCATGAAAGAGCAACAATATTAGTAGTTCCACACGACTGAATTTTTAATATTAAATCAGATCAGTACAGAATAATGAGACTTGTGTACTTGCTTTGCGAGGTGCAAATTTCCGATGTCTTCACAGCTCATAAAATAGGCCAAAAAAGTCTTGAGTAAAATCAAGTGTTCAAACTATGTCTATTAGGAATAGGAAATATTTATGAGTATGATATCATTTAAGGACAACAAAAAAAGTACCACTGTAGTCAAATATTTTATCCCTTAAAACTCTTTTATCATCTAAATGACATATTCAAATGTTTTTTCTTGTGAAATTAATTTTCTCATGCCTTAAAATAGCCTGAATGTAACTGTACACCCTTGCCTCATTTATTATACGCAGATCTATGAATATGCAAATTAGCTCCGCCTCCACTCAGTCACACCAGCCAGCGCCTCCTGATCCACTGAACTGTAGTAAATGCGAAACAATGGCATACACGGATAATGACTGATAAAACTATGTTTTTTGTTAGCGGACAACTACAGTGAATACTGTAACATTCGTTAAAGTTACTTATTTGACTATGTTGTGTCCTAAAATGTCTTGAAGATTCAAATGCAGCCGTTTGTGATTCCAATTTGCGCTCGCGAGCATACGCATGTGAAGTGAAGACGCCGATGCGGGAGAGGTGGGTCTGACTCCGGGCTACTTTTACACTGTTGCCGTGGGTTTTAATGCAAGTTAGCGGTTCTAAATTCACATTAAACCACAGCTTCATGGGTTTTTCGCTCTCATTTATTTTTGGTTTTGTGCTGGTATTGGTATATTTTGCATGCTAGTGATAGGAATCTATCCCTTGACGTGATTGGAAATTGAATTGTCACGTCGCAAACCGAGGGTTGTTTCAAACCGCGTTTTAGAGCCCTGCATTTTAGCCCGGGCCCAATGGGCCCTGTCTTTTTTACGCCCCTAGGGCTGGGCTTCGGGCCTGTTTTCATAGTTCAGACGCAGGCCGGCCCTCGGGCCTGTTTTAGGCTTCTCCTTATTTTTATATTTTAGACATCCATCAATTAGTGATGAAAAATAGCTGCGCTGGTGGAAACAACACGAGACCGTGCTGGCGGTGTTTAGTGTCCAACAGCAGCATGAGTGCCGTCAGCGCAGCTGAAGAGTTCTGCGTTCAAATGCACACAATAGGCTAAAGCTTGCCACAAAGCCCCAGCAAAAGTAATTACCATGAATGTGTCAGGGGGAAATAGTAAGGAGATATTTGAATTATTTATTAATAAACTAGTGTTTTCTGTATGAGTATCGCAAAGATGAAGATGATGACCCTGACTCTCCATCTTCTCATTAGACCGCCTTTAGAGAGAAGTGCATCTTTACGGATTATGATTATAATGAAAGAGTTTTTGTTTTCGATTTGATTCATTTCGTTAAGTAGTCATTTAAAGCTTTCTATATATATATATATGGGGAAGATATTTCTAGGGGAAGTCTTGGCCTAATGGTTAGAGAGTCGGACTCGTAATCCAAAGGTTGCGGGTTCGAGTCTCGGGCCGGCAGGGATTGTAGGTGGGGGGAGTGAATGTACAGCGCTCTCTCCACCCTCAATACCACGACTGAGGTGCCCTTGAGCAAGGCACCGAACCCCCAACTGCTCCCCGGGCGCTGCAGCATAAATGGCTGCCCACTGCTCCGGGTGTGTGTGTGTGTTCACTGCTGTGCGTGCGCACGTTGGATGGGTTAAATTGAGAGCTCGAATTCCGAGTATGGGTCACCATACTTGGCAGTATGTCACTTCATATTTATGTATGTGAGGCATGTATTCGCTGAGTTTCGGTTCATTTTTGTGAAGCGCTCCTGTTCAAGATCGAGACGGCAGAAAGCACATCATGTTCTTTATTTTATAAAAGCACAACGTTTTGTTGATATTGTGAGTGCACACAAAAAAAGTAGACCCTTTACAGTTCCGAATGATTTATTACTCTTACCTTTATGAGCAAACATTCCTGCGTATTTTAAGTTAAGTTGTTTCCATTGAAATAAATCCAAGTGATTGCACTGGCGCCTCCATGTCCTGCAACGCGCACTTTAGCTTCCACTCTCCAGACAAACGGGTGGATATAGCGCACATTTATCTAGGTTTAACGTTTAAACATTGTTATATGCTCGAACTGTTTTAGTATATCTGTAGATTTTATTTTAGGCAAGTCATGAAGCCGTGATTTGAGAAGGCTAAATTGATCAAGCATAGGCTATGATCAGCTCACAGTCTGCTGCTGGCCGCTTGTTCATTACTTTAAAAAGAGGAAAAAAACGTATATTTAATGAATAAAAATTGCTCCAAATGTTTCCAAATTAACTTAAAAAAATGAAACGAAATATAATCACTTTGCCATTACATACAAAACTGAACAATTTTAATAGCTGAAATAGTAGTATAATCTGTTTTGGGAGAAGAAAAAAAAAAAAGACGGGCTCGGGTCAGACTCGGGGGGGGTAATTCTGATAAGCTGTCGGACAGGGCCGGGCTAGGGCCTGAGCGTCTCGGGCCAGGGCCGGGCTAGGGCCTAAATCTAAGGCCCGTGAAGGGCTCTGCCATGTTTCTGGGACAGCCTTTGGGAAACTACAGTTTTAAGGAGAAAATACTCAGCAATGGTGTTGATTAATGGATTGGCACGTGACTTGGCTAAAAGCATATTAAAAACACCACATAGGCAAATAAACAACTCAAAAAAAAAAAACTAAAAAAAAAAAACTAAAAAAAACTACTTGATTTTCACTACAGGGGGACTTTAACAGGACATCCTCATAACAGCATGTGTACAAGTGTGTGTTTACTTATTTATATAAATCTGACGCCAAAAACTAATTTGATAATAAAAATATACATAAGTAACAAAAAATGATAATAAATAAAAATATATAAAAACATTATTGTAAAACATTAAATAATATAAAGATTAATAACATTTATAATTCATTTAAAAAATATATATCATTATTAATTACTTAAATATTACTTTTTTTATTTAAAAAAAGTTTTCATGAAGTGGTATGGGTTAGGGTGTAGATTATGGTTAATAGCTAGTATTTTAAAATGGATTAATTCTAAAACAGCATATCATATGTACTTGTTTTGATAGTCAAGTATATGAGTGTGGTTTGGCTTACATCTGGCTTTGAGTGCTGCAAGATTTTGAGTGGGAGTGCGAGATCATCTTTGGCGAGGGTGACCAGATATTCTCTGAGCAAAGTGGAGGCAGAGCCCACACGCTGTCCTTCACAGCGGTGTAGAAACGGGACCATCCACTGGAATGAATTCCTCACGTATCGATCCTCAGTGGACTAAAACAGAAAGAAATCACAAAATACAACAGTCAGTAAATGACAGTGTCTTCTGTTCAGAAAAAAATACAGCAGTTTTAAAACGAAAAGTTCATGTCGTTCCAAACTCGTATGATTTTCTTTCATTAAACACACAACGGGCAATTCTGAAGAACGTATAGATTACTGTTTTTCCAATTTCAATAAATGAGACAGGAGTCTCAAAAAGCTTCAAAAAGAGTGTCCTTTTGAATGAAGAAATCATTCAGATCCTTTCAGAAGCAGTTTATCTCCTTTTATGTTCCACAGAAGAAAGAAAGTCTGGAACGACATGAGGTTAAGTAAAAGCTGACAGAATGTTCATTTCTGATTGAATTGAGTGTTCCCTCAGAAAACATTAAAAGTATCACTAGTAAACAGATGCTAAGATGGCGATTCACCCACTCACAGCATTTCCCTTTAAACGAGCAAATGAGTATTAAATCATTTTTAATGAAAGCATTAAATCCAAACAAGCCCGCTGGATGTGCTTTCTGCAGTCGTAATGAGACCACCCCTGTAAACACAAATCTACACACACTCTCACAGATTTACCATTTTCACTAGTGCTCCTCTATATAAAGAGCTGCCTAAATATACAGTATATATGACTGTTGAGCGAAGCAGAGGTGTTTAAATCAATACGAGGTGCTTACAGTATAGCTATTGACACTTGAGACAAGAATAAAACATTACACTTATGTCGGTATTATATATAGACGGCGGTGTTAAATGTGAACATAATAATACAAGTGTTGAAGGAGGCTGTAGACAGCAAAACAAAGAGAGAACAGCCTCAAAACATACATTTTTCATGAGGAGGTGGAGCTTGTCAATGTCCCTGAGCTGCTGCAGCTCCTTTAGTGTGAGACTCAGGTCACATGACGTCTCATACACCAGTGTCTCCATGGTAACCAGGTCGTCGCACAGCACCTCCAGCCCAGGAATGTTCTTCTCTTTTCCCAGACGTACCAGAGACAGAGCACAATCAACCTGTGTGGACCAATCAAAAAGCTTAAGCAATCTAATACAGACGTACAATATAAATAAGAGGGAAGTACTGTCTAACACATTCAAATAAGAAAACAGTTTTTAGTAACTGGCATCAGATTTCCTCCTAGAAATGTAGAAAGCAGAACTGTGCATTAAAATATAGTTCACATATATAATATTTTAAGAGAATATTTTAAGAAATTTGCCTCTAAGGAGCTACTTAAAAATACTAATAAAATAAATCATCATCATCATCATAAAGTAAATAATATCAGTTTTATACAATAAATCATATATACATACAGTCATGGCCAAAAATATTGGCACCCTTGGTAAATATGATCAAAGAAGGCTGTGAAAATTAATCTGCATTGTTAATCCTTTTGATCTTTTATTTTAAAAAAATTCACAAAAATCTAAACTTTCATTGGATAATAAGAATTTAAAATAGGGGGAAATCTCATTATGAAATAAATGCTTTTCTCAAATACACGTTGGACACAATTAGTGGCACCCCTAGAAATTCTTAAGAGTAAAAAAATCTCCGAAGTATATTCCCATTCATATTCACAATTTTTAGCACTCCAGGGTGATTATTAACATTAAATTATCCAGCCATGGCTTCCTGTTTCACAGAAATATAAATAGGAGTGAAAACAAAGCCCAAATTCCCTTAATCATCCATCACAATGAGAAAAACCAAAGAATATATTTCTGATGTGCAGAAAAAGATAATTGAGCTTCACAAATAAGTGAAGTGGCTTTAAGAAAAGAGCTAGAGCAGTGAAAATCCCCATTTCCACCATCAGGGCAATAATTAAGAATTTCCAATCAACAGAAAATGTTATGAAACTGCCTGGAAGAAGAGGTGTGTCTATATTGTCCTAATGCACGGTGAGGAGGAGAGTTTGAGTGGCTAAAGACTCTCCAAGGACCACAGCTGGAGAATTGTAGAGAAAAGGTTGCGTTTCGAGGTCAGAAAACCTTAAAAAAAAAATTGGTCAAACAGCACCTACATCACCACATGTTGTTTGGGAGGATTTCAAGAAAAATTCTCCTCACTCATCCAACAACAAACTCCAGCATATTCAGTTATCAGACAGGACTGGCACTTCAAATGGGACTGGCTTCTATGGTCAGATGAAACTAAAAAAAATAGCTTTTTTAGCAGCAAACACTCAAGATGGGTTTGGTGAACACTGGGATAAAAAGTACCCCATGCTGTATTTTTAATGTTGTGGGCCTATATTTCTGCTGGAGGTCCTGGGCATCTTGTTTAGACACATGGAATCATGGATTCTATCAAATGCAAACAGATAAAAAAATCAATAAGTGACTGATTCTGTTAGAAATCTTATAAAGGGGCATGTTTGGATCTTCCAACCGGACAATAATCCAAACACAAACCTCAAAAACAACACAAAAATGGGTCACTGAGCACAAAACCAAGCTTCTGCTATGGTCATTCCAGTCCTCTGACCTGAACCCTGTAGAAAATGAGTGGGGTGAACTGAAGAGAAGAAGCACCAACATGGAGCTGGGAATCTAAAGGGTCTGGAGTGATTCTGGATGAAGGAATGGTATCTGATCTCTTGTCAGGTGTTCTCTAAACTCATCAGCCATTATAGGAAAAAATGTAGAGCTGTTAAACTGGCAAATGGAGGTTTCAAACAGTATTGAATAAGAGGGTGCCGTTAATTGTGGCCAATGTGTATTAGAGAAAAACATTTATTTCATTATGATATTTCCCCCATTTCAAATTCTTATTATCCAATGAAAGGTTAGATTTTTGTGAATTGTTAAAATAAAAAGATCAAAAGGATTAACAATGCAGATTAATTTTCACAGCCTTCTTTGATCATATTTACCAAGGGTGCCAATATTTTTGGCCATGACTTTCATGCATTTAAGGGTTAAAAGAGTGTGTACAATTGAGTGAAAATCTGAATCTATGAAAACTGTCAGACCACATCAAAAAGAGATGCAAAAATACAAAAGACTGACAATAAAAAAAACGAGAGAATGCTACAAGTAAAAATCCCCTAACAGATGCGTAAAAAGTAGAATCAGTCGATGAAATCCCACCCGCCTCAGCAGTCCATCAATACAGTTCACATCATGAGCTGACGATTGGTATTCCTCTACCAGCTGACAGGCAGAACATGGAGCCAATCAATAGTGGATGCCTGCGTAGAGGAAATGATTGCTGCTGTTTTCTCACCTGGTAGGAACCGAAACCCTTGACACTGGAGTTAACAAGAGCCAAACACCTCTGGAGCAATACTGCCTTCACAACAACACGATACAACAGTCCTATTACAAGCAGAGCTGCTTAACATAACACTAAATCAGGATCAAAAGCAGTACGTGTATTTGCCTTACAAATAAATGATTGCAAACAGCACACGCTTGTTTACGCACATCTGGCTTTGGTTGAACAGAAGTATTGATCTCTACATGCACAAACATTTTGCCATCGTTCTCGGCCGTTCTTCCCTTCTATAAGGACCAAACAGGCAGGCAGAGCTCAGATGATCAGATCTCACACCCTTTTACACTAGATTTCTTTTCTTTCTTTTTTTTTTTGTACTTTCAATCTGCTTCCAGGCGCCGCCAGTCCTCCTTCACTCACTTCACATGTCAGGCTCTTTCAGAGCAGCCCTTTCTCCTTGCTTTAACCTCTGTCCTGACAGAGTGATGTCTCTCCTGCTCTGCAGCACTTCTTGAAACAGGCTGTGCCTACAGTTGAGTGATAGCAGTTGTCATAATGGTCATATTCAGTGAGGACAAAAAGTTTGAGACTAATCATACAGAAATTTCAGAAATCTGAAGGCCAAAAATGTTCACTTTAAATTAGACTGTATTTGTAATAACTAAAATTCTCCAAATGGGATTACTACTAAAACATCTACGCTCCATTTACTTAGAAATTATTTAAAATATTGCTCAATAGATGACTTTTGTACAATGTAAGCACATATTGTACAAAATAGCATTTACTGCAAAGTGCTTATGACTACACAACAAAGGACAAGCCGTCATTAAAGCGAAAGAGGACAAAACAAAAACCAAGATATTTTGAAATGCATGTTCATTTTTCAATTTAACTGCACTCAAAATCTTACACTTAAAATACCATTTATAATGACAAAAAAGTACTAAATCAGAAAAATGAAAATTAAAAGCATATTAAATACGGGTCTCAGACTTTTGGACCCCACTGCAATCGCAGCTTTTAGTAAAATAAAAAGTATTTGTGGAATTGTGGAAAATCAGTGCCATTTAGAGTTTCTTTTAAAGCTGTTCTTTTAGAAATATGTATCTTAGAACAGCATAGAAAGAAAGAAAGAAAGAAAGAAAGAAAGAAAAGAAAGAAAGAAAGAAAGAAAGAAAGAAAGAAAGAAAGAAAGAAAGAAAGAAAGAAAGAAAGAAAGAAAGAAAGAAAGAAAGAAAGAAAGCTCGGTCTGGTCTCATTACGGTTTAGATATCTGTCCATTAAGAGGGCCACAGTAGACAGATACAGTGTTATCTAGCACCACATTTGATCTCTCAACACTAACAGCCCTCTGGGACAGCAGTAACTGTCACTCTGGAAGGAAGCAAATCTTCTGTGAGTCAGATGTGCATCTGGCATGTATGTCTGAGGAAGTTTGTTTTTCAGCCGGGTAAGGTGTCAGTCAAACGAAAGTGCAAAAGAAAGCAGTGTGCTTTGATACGTGTTTGATTGTCAGCTTCTGTCAGTGTGTGCACTTGTGTACCTGGCGGGAATTGCTCTCTATGTCCTGTGCCCTGGTCAGGTACCACTCAGTCAGCAGTGTGATAGAGGGTTTGGCGCTACAAAACCTCTCTAGTTCTGGTTGTTCCTCATATAAGAAGTGAAAGTCATCCACTGGGTTGGTCTCCACCACTCCTCTAAAGAAAATACACACACAGTCATCAGTGATAAACAGACATTTCAACCACCACAAAAACCAATGTGATTTTACCTGCACTCAGGAACTTCACACCAGTCCAGATCTCGGTGTCGACTCTCCTCCCAAGGAATGAAAGACAAATTACCCTTCTTATCCACACTAGAAAAGAAAGAAAGAAAGAACACCAACAAATTATTAATATCAGTAACTAAGCAAGATTTATGCAATCAATAATGAAGTGCCAAGATTAAATATACTTGGTCAAATTAGAAAATTCTGTAACACTTTAGAATACGGAACACTTATCCACTATTAACTATGACTTTTCCCTCAATAAATTCCTAATTTGCCTCTTATTAGTTAGCAAGGTAGTTGTTAAGTTTAGGTATTGGGTAGGATTAAGGATGTAGAATAAGGTCATGTAGAATAAGGCATTGATATGTGCTTAATTACTACTAATAAATGGCTAATATTCTAGTAATATGCATGCTAATAAGCAACTACTTAAGAGACCCTAAAATGATGTGTAACTGAAAAAAACACCAAAAATTGTGGTTGGTTAGTTTTTTTAGTTTTGTTTTGTTTTTAAAGAAAACTGAAACTTCAATAGATTAAAACCAGGCACTAACTAAAATTACATATTTACTTTTAAAGACATCTAAAACAGCAAGCCATTAACCAGCCAACCACCCAACAAACAACCTAGGCAACAAACTAACCACAGGTTTTGTGTCCTTTCTAAGACAACTGCAGCTTCAAGAGATCAAAACAAGCCACTAACTAAAATTATTGGTGTCCTTTCAAAGACAATTAAAGCTAGTAACTAACAAATAAACAACCTAACTTACTAACCACAATGTGTACATTTTTTGGTGTCAAAGACAACTCTGAAACTTCAACTAACTAACTAGCCAACTAAATAACTTACCAACTAACCAACCCATCACAATTCTTGGTGTCCTTTTAAAGGTAATTAAAACTTTGAAAGCCACTACTAAGAAAGCGACTACTCAAGTAGTTCTATACTAAAATAAATTTCACAACAACACTCAAACTAAACTGTCAGAAATAACCAGCTGATTCAGAAGTTACACCGAAGAAACATTTTAGAGATGACAAAATGCACTAGTCATCAGAGCTAATGTATCTTCTTCAGCTGAGCAAACTCTGTTAGAGGACTGAAAACATATACTGGAAATGGACAAGAATAAAATACAGTGATTTGGAGGCGAAAATGGAACAAATAACAACCTAAAAATGTGAAAACTGGATATAATTTGTCCCACTGGCCATTTTGAAGACTGGGAACAGAACCAAAGAGACGAAAAAGCAGGCGGTTATATTTTCTGAAGAAAATGATGATTGGTGTTTGGCAATGCAAAAAATGTCGTGGAAAACTTAGTCCTTTCCTTCATATCATGACTGAAAAGTGATGCATGCATGTGAGCACAGTTCAAAAGATCCTGATCTGAGGCCTAAAACAAATCCCAAACCAAAACAAAACAAAAACAAAATTAGTTTAAAATGTAAAATGTGTTTAGTTAAATCTGTTTAATAAATATTATAATGCTCCAATTTAAAAAGGATTATATTAAATTAATGTTGAATTCTATCACTACATATATACAACTCATAACCTTCTACAACAGAGTCGGTAGAAAAAAAAAAAAAGTCTAAAAGAAAACTTAATTTGGCTGGGTTTCTTTCCAGCAGAGACGGCAGATGGCGAGAGACCACTGGTACGGCGAGAGTCCTGCAGCAGCACTGTTAGCGCTCACAGGCCGGGGAGAGAAGGAAACCGGCTTCCAGCTGCTGAGCTGTGATGGATGGTCACTGCAGAGGCAACTGACCTCCATAAGAGAGAATGGGCGGAAGGAGGGTGACCGAATCCAATACACTAAATCTATTCTGTCACCCCCATTACTGGAACATTACGGGGGGGGGGGGTTGCAAATGCCCTTACTCTGTGTCTCTCTCTCTCTCTCTCTTAACACACACAAACCTGTCCACTAAATCAGCGCACTCCCATACACACACCAAAGCGTGTATAACCACCTACCTAACAAAAACATTACTAGATTACAATATGTACAAAACAGAGCTCTCACAGAGTCCTCATCTCAGTGTAGAAGCGTAGGTGTAGAAGCTATTGCCTGTTTCCTCTGTTTTGATTCTTTTCGTGTATATATTTAGAGTGAGCAATTACATCAGTCTTTCATGTCTGAGTTCTGAGGGCGTCAAAAGAGACAGCACACTTTTGGAGTGTGTCATCGGCGAACAAGATCTGTGCAAAATCCCTAAGGAAGTCTTACCCGACACCACAAAAGCGTTCACCGTATTAGCGCCTTCAAATATGCAAAATCTAATTTCTTCTTGCTCAGCTATGAGGTGAAATGGAAATTAAAGCTAAACTGAAGTCTATTTTTAAGATGGCTGTCAAAAGATGCTGTTAAAAGTAATTATGACAAATCAGTCAAGTAATACTACAGATGTTACGTACAGCTGTCTGCCACTCGTGATTAATTGCTCCTTAAATACACATCAAGCTAAACTGAGTTTCTAAATGAAACCACTTTTTCCTCATTTCGGGGAAAGAACAAGCGCCACTGAAAGCAGTGGCGCAGCACAAAAGTAAAAGTGTCGGGATGAACTTGCCGGTCACTTAGGTTGTTCTGGTAACAGAGGTCAGTGATTCAATCTCGCCGACTGTCTTGGGATATCTGATGTTTGACATTTAAGACGTCTGAGCTCAAGGCGTGTCTGCTCTTAAATATAATGGCTCTGTTACACATTGTTCTGGACTCAAATATCTGAGGTCTTTCGGAGTGAGCTCAGATATGTCTGTCCTGAAGATGTAGTCCCTGACTTTTATCACCTACTGGCTAGAAATCTTTCTTTCTGACGGAGCTTAAAACTTAAAACACACCAGGAAAAAAATCTGGCTGCCAATATATACAGAGGCAGACAGTAACTAAGCACATTTACTTGAGTATTGTACTTAAGTACACTTTTTGAGTATCTGTACTTTACACGAGTATTATTTTTTTCTGTAAACTTATGACTTATGATATTGTACTTTTCACTCCACTACATTTCTATCAAGGTCCTCGAAGTAGAAAGTCGTTACTATGTAGCAGCTTTGAAAGTCAGTGGGTGATTTTTTTTCTTCTCTAAAACGTGACTTTCTTTTTTTCCCAGACGGTTTATCAGTAATCACTCTTGTAGGGCCACATGAAGTGATTTCCCAGCATTTTTGAACACTGACCAGTTGCAAATGTGATATTTATTCATAACAATTCAATAATAAGTTAATATTGTGGTATATATTAGACACAATATTGTCTGATTTTGCTAAATTGTGTAAGTGAAAATATTACCTATAAAGCCACAAGAACTGTTGTGCGTCTCCTAATAAAACTTGAACTTGGACTTGAAGCAGCACTGCACAGACCGTTCCGTATGTGACATCAAAGTACCGCGAAAGCGATTAGACAACATTTTAAACATTTTTGTTTTGATGTCAACTAAGTCTTGCTGTTTTGCTTTTTTGTTAAAGCAGTGTTGCTGTTGTAAAGTTATACAGCACAAACACTTTTTCACACAGGGCCATGTGGGTTTGGATTTTTTTCCCTTTATAAAAAAACCCTTAATTTAAAAACTGCATGTTGTGTTTACTTGTGTTATCTTTGATTAATATTTAAATTTGTTTGATGATCTGAAACATTAAAGTGTGACAAACATGCCCAACACTTTTTCACACCACTGTATGTATGTATGCATGCATGCATGCATGCATGCATATGTATATACAGTCAGGTCCATAAATATTGGGACATCGACACAATTCTAACACCACCACAATGGATTTCAAATGAAATGAACAAGATGTGCTTTAACTGCAGACTGTCAGCTTTAATTTGAGGGTATTTAAATCTAAATCAGGTGAACGGTGTAGGAATTACAACAGTTTGCATATGTGCCTCCCACTTGTTAAGGGACCAAAAGTAATGGGACAGAATAATAATCAAATCAAACTTTCACTTTTTAATACTTGGTTGCAAATCCTTTGCAGTCAATTACAGCCTGAAGTCTGGAACACATAGACATCACCAGACGCTGGGTTTCATCCCTGGTGATGCTCTGCCAGGCCTCTACTGCAACCGTCTTCAGTTCCTGCTTGTTCTTGGGACATTTTCCCTTCAGTTTTGTCTTCAGCAAGTGAAATGCATGCTCAATCAGATCAGGTGATTGACTTGGCCATTGGATAACAGTCCACTTCTTTCCCTTCAAAAATTCTTTGGTTGCTTTTGCAGTATGCTTTGGGTCATTGTCCATCTGCACTGTGAAGCGCCGTCCAGTGAGTTCTGAAGCATTTGGCTGAATACGAGCAGATAATATTGCCCGAAACACTTCAGAATTCATCCTGTTGCTTTTGTCAGCAGTCACATCATCAATAAATACAAGAGAACCAGTTCCACTGGCAGCCATACATGCCCACGCCATGACACTACCACCACCATGCTTCACTGATGAGGTGGTATGCTTAGGATCATGATTAGTTCCTTTCCTTCTCCATACTCTTCTCTTCCCATCACTCTGGTACAAGTTGATCTTGGTCTCATCTGTCCATAGGATGTTGTTCCAGAACTGTGAAGGCTTTTTTAGATGTCGTTTGGCAAACTCTAATCTGGCCTTCCTGTTTTTGAGGCTCACCAATGGTTTACATCTTGTGGTGAACCCTCTGTATTCACTCTGAGTCTTCTCTTGATTGTTGACTTTGACACACATACACCTACCTCCTGGAGAGTGTTCTTGATCTGGCCAACTGTTGTGAAGGGTGTTTTCTTCACCAGGGAAAGAATTCTTCGGTCATCCACCACAGTTGTTTTCCGTGGTCTTTCAGGTCTTTTGGTGTTGCTGAGCTCACCGGTACGTTCCTTCTTTTTAAGAATGTTCCAAACAGTTGTTTTGGCCACTCCTAATGTTTTTGCTATCTCTCTGATGGGTTTGTTTTGTTTTTTCAGCTTAATGATGGCTTGCTTCACTGATAGTGACAGCTCTTTAGATCTCATCTTGACAGTTGACAGCAACAGATTCCAAATGCAAATAGCACAATTGAAATGAACTCTGGACCTTTTATCTGCTCATTGTAATTGGGATAATGAGGGAATAACACACACCTGGCCATGGAACAGCTGAGAAGCCAATTGTCCCATTACTTTTGGTCCCTTAACAAGTGGGAGGCACATATGCAAACTGTTGTAATTCCTACACCATTCACCTGATTTGGATGTAAATACCCTCAAATTAAAGCCGACAGTCTGCAGTTAAAGCACATCTTGTTCGTTTCATTTGAAATCCATTGTGGTGGTGTATAGAGCCAAAAATGTTAGAATTGTGTCGATGTCCCAATATTTATGGACCTGACTGTATGTGTTTGTTTCTTTGTATGCATGCATGCATGCATGCATGTATGTATGTATGTATGTATGTATGTATGCATGTATGTATGTGTGTATATATATATATATATATATATATATATATATATATATATATATATATATATATATATATATATATATATATATATATAATTCTTTCCCATAGGTTTTTAACATTCTAAAAGCTCTTTATTCCAAAGAAACTACAAGCTAGACAGTGTATTCAGTAGGTGTAATGTATTGTAAGTTGCTTCAGAGGTATTGCAAGTATTACGTACAACAATAATCAAACAGTGCATTGACATTTACTTTTGGTACTTAAGTACTTTTAAAAGGAAGTACTTTTATACTATTACTTAAGTAAAAATCTGTCTTTACAACTTTTACTTGTAATGGAGTAATATTTGACCAGCAGTATCTGTACTTTCACTCAAGTAATGAAGTTGGGTACTTTGTCTGCCTCTGAATATATGAGACTTATTGGAAACTGCAAACGAGAAACTAGAGTTAAATAAACAATAATACATAAATCAATTTTACCTGCACTTTATGGACCACCCAAAATTAGTTTTTTTTTTTCATTTACTCACCCTCATGTCATTCCAAACTTGTTTCTTTATAATGTTGAAGATATTTTGAAGAACCAAACAGTTGTTGGACCCCATTGGCTTTCATAGAAAAAGATACTATGGAAGTCAATGGGGACCATCAACTGATTGATTATCAGCATTCTTCAAAATATATTTTATGTTCAACATAAGAAACAAACTCATACAGGTTTGGAACGAAATGAGGGTGAGTAAATGATAACAGTTTTCATTTTTGGGTGAACCCTTTAAAATATTTTTGTTGCTGATCTGCAGTATTATACTGGTGTTTACGTTAATGTTACTATGACTCACAGTATTTTACTGGTAAGTCACATTTCACATGTGTGAGCTTTGATAATAATCAAATGAAACAAAGATTGCAAATTACTTTTATTAAACGCCCATCTAGGTTTGATTTATTATTAACTTAGCCATAAAGAGGGTCTTTCATCATCATTTACTGATAAATGGGGGACTTTTGTGTGTGTGTCAGTTCAATCAATTCTTTTATTTTAGAATACATACAACTTAATACAGAAAATTAAAACATCAAGCTGAATAAACGTGTTAATGATGTTAAACTTAGAATTAAAAGTTAACTACAGTAAACATTTAATCACACATTTGATGTATTAACTTTGACAGTCATAAACACTACCATTCAATTTTTTTTATGTATTCAGCAAGGATCTATTAAATTTATCAAAGCTTTAACCAAAATGCCCTTTAAATTAAAAAAAAATCACCACAGTTTCTCAAAAATAAGATTAAGATAATAAATAATAAACTGTTTTTAAGCACCAAATCAGCATATCAGAATAATTTCTGAAGGATCACGTGACTGTGAAGACTACAGTGAAAAATTAGCTTTGCCATCACAGAAATAAATTACATTTTTTTAAATTGTAATTATTTTCACAACATTATTGTGCATCAATATTTTTTATAAATTCTGAAATACATGCAGGATTTTGAACATAAGAGACTTAAAAATCTTAGCGACCCTAAACTTTTGAACGGCTGTGAAACATATCCCTTCAGCGTTTATTTTTTAGTATTTTTGGCCATGAGCCTGCAGGTAACCTCACAGCCTGCAGTTATTTCATAATCTTAAGGTCTCAAAGACTAAAGCGCATATGGAAAAGGTGCACTGCAAAATGTCTCATTTACATAACCGACCTGTTTTAAACTAGCACCTCATTCGGTCATACGCCTAATAACCTCTTTCAGTGGACCAGTCATCTAAAAATGACCTTTTCCCGTTAGGCTCTTTCAAAAAGATTTATGTGGCTTTAGTTTATCCTGTTCTCTGTAGATCGGCATCCTCTAATAAGTAATTCTTACCCTGCCTTAGGCAGAAGATCGGAGTACTCGTGAGGAGAGGTGGTTTCTGGGAAATTGCAGAGAACAGCGAGCCGGTGCTGGAGCAGCTCAGAGCCGTGGTGAGTGAAGAGAATATCCAACGCCTGCACGTTGCTCTCCTAAGAAAGAAAAAGAGACGAGACGAGAGAAACAAGATTGATAGAGATAAATAATTAATAGATGATTTATGAAACAGAACTAACTACGGACAGCTTTATACTCTGCAGCAATATTTCCCACATTACAAACCCCCAGAAGGCTTTGCATTGGGCAGGTGACCATATATCAGCCAACTACACTTTAAATACTCACAGAATATGGAGGGAATCCATATTTTACGCCACACGCTAGCGAGGGCGCACACACTTATCCACAAAACTGTGAAATGGTGACTATAACTCACGCCGCGGGACCCCGTTACAGACGCTCGCATCATGGACGGAGAACAAAGGAAAAGAGATTTACCCTTGCGTACGTTCTTGCTGACAGAACAATATTCTGATTGCGGAACTTCTTGAAAAACTCAGCATCAAATCGCTGCTCTGCTGCATGAGGTCCACCCAGAATCTCCTGAAAAAAAGTGATGAAAAAAGTTGGATTAGAGACAGAAAGAAAGCAAAACGAACATAAGAGTTCAGGAGAGGGTCTCGCATGTATACGCCTGAGGTAAATCCTCCCTGTTCACACTGCTGACATTTATCGCTTTGACATTTACAATTACAGCCTTTAAGTCGACAGGGCCTCCATGTGTATGTGTGTGCACGTGTGTGTTTAATGTCTCAGAGGTCTGGTTACATTCAGAACTATTCCCATAGAAATCAATTACAGATGAAGACACAGACAAAGGCCATCCATCACAATACGAGCAGGACATTAACTATGCGCTAGGATGAAACGACGGCACTCTCCTGCTGATGACTTTTAAATTGAAACAAAGCATTATGATATGAAGTCGCTCACACATTGATCATTTTATTCAGAAAATGGTGAGATGAAATGACTAAGATTATAAAAATGACTAATATCTAAATCCTAGTCATGCCATTCGCAGTGGGTTTATGGTTTCAGGAAGATCAAAGTTACTTCAGAAGGTGGTCTGTATCATTTTATTATCAATTTATAACTGACCAACATGCAATATCTGCAATAAAATTGTTGCAATGTAGAAATAAGCAGGCTGTTTTTGCTACTGTGCCTTCTATATGGAAATTACCTCGGTTAGAATTGTCTAACCTTCACATACAAGCATAAATCACATCAAGGGATTGAAATGACAGCAGCTGAATACTAAATCGGTGTTGACGGGGTCTAAAATTAACTATCTGACAAAAGTGGGTGAATTGAAGAGAAACCTTTTTTTTAACGGAACCTAAATATTTATCTAGACATGAAACATATATACAGTAGAATATATATATATATTTTTTTTTTTTTTTTTTTTTTTGTTTGTTTACACACAGAGTATATTAGAAACACTCGGACTGGTGGCTTAATACCCTTTAAAAAGCTGTTCTTCATAATCTTTTTTGTTTTAATTAATTAATTTCCAGTTAAAATATTACATTATCTAAAAGAAACATTATGCAGGTCGTATTTAGCTGAGAAGCAACACTGAATAAGATATTAAAACTTATTTTTAGAAAATACATCTGTAAAGTCTATGTCTTTGTGCACAGGCTTGTGCTTTATAAACAAGTAAAAAAGGTGAAAGTCACCAGTACATTACAACAAAATGCAATTATATTCCAAACGTATCTTATACAGTGGTTCTCAAGTCAAATTATTTTGTTCTACATATTTTTTGATAATTTCTCCTGAAAAACAAAAAAGTCCAAAAAAACTCATTAACAACTCATTAAGAAGTCCTTTTTTGTAGTGTGTGTTGCCACAGAGTTTTGAAGAGCAAAAAAAGCATACTAGAGTGATCAGAGCGATAAGTGTAAATTTTGAAGTATAGGCTAAATATGATATGCAAATTAGGGTAGTATAAAGTGCTACCAGCTTAGTATCCCAAATTGTGTTACCTCATAAGTGGCCAAGCGGTCCAGATAGCTGAGAAGCTTCAATCTACTTCTGCAGAGCTCCTTCTGCTCTAGAGTCAGTCTGGAAGAACATGAGATCAACAGGATTAAACATGCAAACACAGTCTTATCTGGAGCTTATCAGCATGCATCCACTTCAGAGAGCCACCGCTAATATCAATAAAACGGTGTAATGAAATAAAGCTTCACACACTCTGGGGGAGGGGTGGAGGATTTGACAGGCATGTGTGTTGAGGCTTACAGATATAATGAAAGGCATTACAAGGAAATACGGATGAATGGGACGATTTGAGATTGAAGAAAAAAAAGTGGACCAAACAGTGCTGAAAGGGTAGTGAGCCATTATAGACCCAGATTAGGTCATCAAAGACAGGCTAATGTGAGGCGACCGCTGCCTGATTGCCTGGATGCCCATGCGAATGCGCGCATGTATCAGTCAGCGCGAGAATCCACAGAAGGCAATTACAATCTCATCTCATTCTCTCTGCATTACTGCGGAAACCTGAGCATCCTGTTGTATGCGAATGAGACCCGCACACGAGCACAGATCATTGGACTGGGGGAGAATATTGAACTGCAGGATGTTATCGCAATACAAACATGATAAAAAAAGATTGAAAGAATAGCCTATGCATAAACACACTCGCTCGCTTAGTGGACGCTTAGCGCACATCTATTGCCGGCCTCTACATGCTAGAGCGATTCTATTCCAGTTGTACCGATTGTAATGAAACTAAAGCAGAATTCAATAGCGTGTCAAGGCTTTATGGACGGCCTGACTGTGGTAGCAGCATTTTAAAAGCGCACTGAATCGGCATGCAGCTGTCAGTTCACCTAACAATTTGTTTGATGAAGGTCGCTCGTCTTTTAAAGTGTCAAAATGCAACATACACCTAACACTGACAACTGACATTGTCAAACTTGAAAAAAAGAAGGAAAAAACTAACTATAAGAACCATTTAAGTACATGTACAAGTCAATAGAATGATTGCATAGCAGGCTGGTTTAGAGAGGAAAGAAGAATTAGGCTATTAATTTGTCGCAGTTTAGAAAAAAAGGTACACTGTTTAATAATAGCTAACATTCCTAACTAAATACATGATGCGTAATTTTATTTTATTTATTTTTTTCAAATTTAGACCAATTTTCCAACAAGACAAGGATTAAAAAGTCATTAAATACAGGGTTTTAATCACAAAAACAGTTTTAAACACCACATCAATAATGCAATTAACAAGATGCATGCAAAGTGACATCAAAATCTAAGGTGCCACTGCATCAGTGCTTCATTTCATTTCAAGCAACAATGCATTTTTGCCTCAGAGCCCCTTTATCTAAGCAGTTTGTGGCTCTTCTGTCTTTCTGGTCTCAAATTTAAGACAATATCTATGATTAATATGCAATACAAGATATTTAATTTGTAATCAATAAATTACTTCAAACGTTTAATTCTTATTTTAAGGGGTCATGCCTTTTTAAAGATCATTATTTTGTGTACTTGGTGTAACAGAATATGTTGACATGCTTTAATGATTAAAAAACAAATTATTTTTCGAATACTGTACATTATTGTAGGTCCTCTATGCCCCGACTCTCTCAAACACTTAGTTTTCTACAAAGTCCCTCCTTCCGACAAGCACAGTCTGCTCTGATTGGCCAACTGGCACAGTGCATTGTGATTGGCCGAACACCACAAGCCACGTCAGAAATGTAACCTTTCCATAACTGCGAGCTTTAGCTTTGAAAATAAATGTAAAGACAGTTAATAATGTCCTCAGTTTTACCAACAGTTCAAGCCCGAGAAGGGAACAGAGTCACGTGACAGAAACAGTGATGAAGCTTGTATGTGTATGCACACAAGCCGCGATTAAGACAATTTCTTATGGGCTGTACACTCTCTGATCTCTGTGACTCTGTGTGTGTGTGTATGTGTGTGTGTGTCTGTCTCTCTCTCTCTCTCTCTCTCACACACACAAGCCGCGGTTGTGTGACCGTGTCTCCCTCTCTCACACACACATACACGATGCGCAAAACTCTGCATTTGAACAGTCAATAGCAAATACTTAAACTAATAACAAAACATACATACAGTCGCTGATTCAGAAGCGCCAGATTGTCATAGTAAAGTCAGAATTACCTCCTCTCCTAGGTTCACGAAACGGTCGTCCATAAAATGCGTTGCTGTTCTGTTGCATCTACTTTCGGAAGGCCAAATAAAGTGCTTTTGCTTTCGCCTAGAAACACACAGCTTCTCCCTGTCACGGCTGCATCAACACTACTGCAGTTACTGAAACCACGCCTTATGCAAATATTTCCACATCGTGACGTAGACATGTGGGGGCGTGTTTGAATGAGCCGTTTTAGGGGGGCGTGGCAGAGTCTTAACTTTGATAAAGAATATCTCTTTGGTTTTGAGGCTTTAGTCTTTGCAACTTCAGGGATTCTTATCTATACACAATCAGCTTGTGAACACACTCCAAAGAGAAAAGAAAACTTGAAATCACACCATATGACCCCTTTAAATAATAGCTAGAGGAGGTGTAAGCCCAAATAAAATGGGAGAAATGGTGTGACAATAAACAATGAAGATGGATATATCAAAACACCAATCAGCATGCAAATTGTTGTAAAAACGAAATGGCCAATTGCAGCCAAGTAGGTAAATTTACGATGAATACTGAACGGTCAGTCTGATGAAGTGTATTTTCTGCGCTACTAGCACCATCAAATGTTTACAAACCGGTCCTGCTGCTGGCAAAAGCATTTTCATATCTTGTTCCAGCTTATCAAAAAATAAATAAATAAATTACACTGCCTTCAAAGTGCACCTGGAAAACTTGTTCCTCCAAAATTGGCCATTTGTTATTACAACATGACATGCATTCAAGTCATAAACATAATAGGGAGAAAATACAATATAAATACATTGTGAACAATAAACCTAAATAACTACAAATGAGATCAAACTGATGAAAATTGGGTAACACTTTAGAATAGGGAACACATTCGCTATTAACTACGACCTTTCCCTCAATAAATTCCTAATTTGCTGCTTATTAATAGTTAGTAGTTGTTAAGTTTAGGTATTGGGTAGGATTAGGGATATAGAATAAGGTCATGTAGAATAAGGCATTAATATGTGCTTAATTATTCTAGTAATATGCATGCTAATAAGCAACTAGGTTAAGATACCCTAAAATAAAGTATTACAGAAAATTGCTCATTTATATAACTTATTTTAACATTGTATTTAACAAAAAAAGTGAAATTTGAGTGATTAACTGTACACTTGTTGTCTATAAACCAATCCGTACATTGCACCATTAAAATTACGGAAATAAATATATATAAAATACAGTAGAATTCAAAATCATTCAATAGTGCAATACTCAAAGTATACAGATTAGAGCTATGTATTATACATTAATATTTAATTTTATATAGATCAGTGTTTCCGCAATGACACTAAAATTCTTCTATCATCTAGAATTATGATATTTTGGCTCCACTTGACTAGTCATAAGCACATAAAGTGCTTGTGACACATAATTGAAATTACATTTACATTTTCTTCATTAGGGCTCAATAAAAATAGATTATTATGCTCATAATATAAAGCACAGAGAAGACAAATACTGTATTAAAATGCAAAATAGAAGCATTGTCACTAGTGGTCTCAGACCCCACTCCATTTTATATTTTATTTTATAAATAAGGTTTAAAATAGGCAGCACACACAAGCCTGAAATGATCTCGAACTCTACTGCATGTTTGAAAGCAGTCTGTGTTGCAACTGAATTAACTGCAGGCAGTGTCATTTTCAAGTGGGAGAAAATCGCTGTGAGACTGAAGCCTGATTGACAGGCAGACATTGTTAAGGGGAATCACTATCAAAATATGCCGTGTAGCTGTGATGGTGAAAGGAGAGAGGAGCATTGAACTTTCTCTAGCACACATTCAACGAAACCCAGCGATCTGATCGATACTACCCCATTGCTATAATGGAGGCGTAGTTAAAAAGAAATTAACAGAATGATGATTGTCTTTTTTGCCGTTGCATTACCACAGCTGAACGTCGGGAGAAATTGAAGTACACCCCATTAGAGTCGCTCTCTCTTTCTCAGTGTTGATGTACTTGTCTATTTTCTCTTTCTGTCACTCTGTATCTTCCTTCTACATTGCTTTTATCTCTTTTGCTCTCTAAAAGCTTTTGTTTCTCTTTTTCTTTCTGTCTCAGTGTTATTTCTCCTTTTTTCATTGGTTTCCTCCCGGTCAATTGCTATTTCTCCCTCGATGGAGTGAAAAGGACATCATGCAACATTCACAGGGACAGACACTCATTAACAGCCATATTAACACAGACATTAAATATGCTGACTGCATACAAACAAACAGCCTGAGGAGTAAACACACAAACACACACTCTGGTGTCAGACCGCTGGCGGAAACGTACAGTAATTAAGTGCAAATTAGATACAGTTCTGTGTGATATGCATGGAGAGCGTGTGTATACGTGTTTAACTGAGTTACGCTATGAAAAATTAGGCAATTTTGTCTGTGTGTAAACAAGTGTGTTTTGATTAGTGCAGCAAATGTTAGCCAATCTATGATTTTTTTTGTCTATGTATTCCTCCCTATAGAGTGTGTGAGCGTTCATAATTTGTGTTCACCAAGGGCTCTTTCATTAAAGGCCTCTTGGGCAAAGCACAACAGAGGCATAAATTACCTTATGCAGATTAGAAATAAATCTATAAACGGCTTTCATTTTATCCTGCTCCTCTTCCTCTCGCTTCTCTTTATCTGTCTCCTGCTCTTTCTCTCCCTTCCCATCTGTGCTGTCTCTAAGATCTCTTCCCACTGAATTTAACTTCATCATGAGCTTTATGAGAACATTTACTAGGGGTGGGTCCAACAACCAACTAGTGCATTAGTGAGGTCGACTAGTTTATCTGTATTTTTCTTCTTTAAAAGCGGTGGTGGTTTTAATTAGTGCGCTGAGAGCACGCTGTGCTTTAGCTCTTGGGCAGATTGCATGGTAAAACTATTCAGGATAATTCAAAAAGTTATCAAGTCAAGTTAAAAATAGTCCAGCTTTTAAAGATGCCATGAAATCAAATTTGGAGTTTTGTGGCTTTTAGAACGTGACTCAGTTTTGTGACAACTAGTGCAGGGGGTTTTAAACTAGGGTCCAAGGATCTCACAAAGGGTATATGGAAATATGAGGGCAAAAACTGAACAAAATATATTTTTTGGATATATATGGATAACTAAGTTTATAATTTTAAATTCACTCAAATAGTGGACCAAAAAAAATATACACGTCACTCATGTATAATATACATGTGAATATGCTGTAATACATAATTAAAATATACTACATAAATAAAAAAATATTTTCCAGGTAACATTTTAAAAGTTATGTTTTCATTTAATACTGTGACAAATTAAAAGGCTTTTTCTAAATCAACTATCTGTGGGCATAAACAAAAAAAAAACATTTTTTTTTGGGGGGGGGGATCTGAAACCCTGCTCTCCCAACGGTTGGCAAAATAAGTGATTTTTTAAGTGAATTATGATTCTATCTATCTATCTATCTATCTATCTATCTATCTATCTATCTATCTATCTATCTATCTATCTATCTATCTATCTACACATACAGTGCCCTCCAAAAGTATTGGAACAGTAAAGACAAAATTGCTCTGTTGGCTGTGGAGTCAAGACATTTACAAATATGATTAAAAGATGAATATGAGACAAAACTACAGAATGTCACATTTTATTATTGGGTGATTCAACACAGATGTTTTACCAGCTAAGAAGTTCAGCACTTTTAGGGTTTCATCCCTCTATCTGATGTGAGCATAAGTATTGGAACAGTTAGTTGCCTCACAGGTCTTTCTGTGTGATCAGCTGTGTCCTGTTGCATTAATTCTTCAGATATTAAAAGCAGGTTATGTGTCGTATCAGTTATATCTATTACTTCTGTATTCTGAATCTTGCATTCGATGATGACACACACAAACCAGGATGAAGATGAGGGAGCTGACTTTGAGAGAAAAGCAAGCAATTTGGATGCTAAAAGAAAAGGAGGAAGTCAGTTAGAGCTCTAGCAAAAACAATGGGCATGGAGAAATCAAGAGTTTGGAAACCACCAGCAACCAACAACGACCTGATCGGCTGAGAAAACAACAGTAGCTGATGACAGACAAATCATAAAAGCTGTGAAAATGAATCCTAAAATACGTGTCTGTAAAATCACCAACAACTTCCAGAAAGCTGGCGTGATGCTCTGACAATCTACTGTCCTCAGGAGACTTTGACACAGAATTACAGATGCTACACAGCAAGATGCAAACCTCTGACCAGCACCAAAAATAGAAAGGCAAGATTAGAGTTTGCAAAAAAGCACAAAGGTGAGCCAAAAGAGTTCTGGAACTGTGTTTATGGACCGACGAGACAAAGATGAACCTTTATCTAAGTGATGGGAAAGGAAAAATGTGGAGGAAAAAAGGGAACTGCAATGACCCCAAGCATACAGCTTCATCTGTAAAGCATGGTGGAGGTGTTGTCATGGCATGGGCATGCATGGCTGCCTCTGGAACAGGCCCTCTCAACTTTACTGATGAATTAATGTATGATGACAGTAGCAGAATGAATTTGGAAAGGTACAAAACCATCTTGCCTACCAATATTCAAGAAAATGCCACCAGATTAATTGGGAAGTGTTTCATATTGCATCAGGAAAATGACCCAAAACACCCTGCCAGTTCAGTCAAGGAATTTATAAGGGCAAAGAAATGGAAAGTCTTAGATTGCCCAAGTCAATCTCCAGATTTAAATCCGATTGAACATGAATTTCACCAGCTGGAGAGGAGAGTAAAGACAGAAACTCCCCAAAACAAGCAACAATTGGAATTGGCTGCATTAAAGGCTGGGAAAAGCATTTCAAAGGATGAGACCAAGAGTCTGGTGATGTCTATGGGTCACAGACTCTATGGGCCACAGACTTTTGTCTTTACTGTTCCAATACTTATGGAGGGCACTGTATATATAAATTTATTTAAATGCAGCCTAATTATAGAGGTCTTCCTCTAGACAGATGTTCATGCAGCCAACCGACTGTGTGTGTATGTGAGGGAGCCTACTTGCTAAAGTCCACTTTCTTGAGCAGCTCCTGTCTCTTATTGGCTTCCCTCTCTTTTCTTTGCTCCATCTCTTCCTCCATGGAAAGGAAGTCTTCGTATGGAGCATCGTCCAGATCCAAATCACCTGACAAGATGAATCTATGACAAGAGACAACCTGGTTAACATACAGCCAAAGAGGAGATCCGTAGATCTGTCAGGATGGGTCACACACCTGCCCTGGTCTTCTCCATCACCGATGGCGATCAGTGCCTCAAGGTTGGTTCCTTTCAGGCCATACTGCAGGAGCTCTTTGGCCGCATCCACATTCTCTGGAACCCGCTCCACACACTCATGCAGGGCCCATGATCTTTTCTTTATCTTACTCTGTGGGGAAAAAAAAGAACAATTTAAGAACTACTCATACTAAGCACCCATTTTAGTCACAAAAAAAGAATACATCCTTAGGGAATCCTACACTTTAAATGCAAACAAAGAATAATGAAAAAATAATAAAACAAATACATTTACAAGTTTGCATTAAAGCAGAAAACAACTACAGTGGAGGGAAATGCTTGTGATTTTTATGGGTTATTTGCATTGTAAAATGTTTTTGTTACAAATACTGTGGTTAAGGTTAAACTTTTACCAAGTAGTCCTGAATGGAAGCGATGCTGACTGTAGATTTTCTCCACTGTCTCTGATAGACAAGATCAGAATCCAGAGCATATGCATGAGCAAGTGAGAGAGCCTCTCCATACTCCTCATTATCAATCTGTGAACACACACACAATAAAATTAAATCACCAGATAAACTTCTACTGAAAGTGCTCAGTGTTATTAATGGTTCATCTTTAATGGACATCTTCATGCTGTTTCCTGTCTGAATCCCTCCAGCATTCATCTTCCTCTCTCACTTTCATTCCACACTCGGAAGGTTTTGTGAAGCGACTATATGTAAAAGGCTAAGCTCATGAATATTAATAAACGTGTACTGATGTTGCTAGGTACTGTTCAAGGTCTACGTAATCTTTGTAGATCATCTGCTCATGTTACATGAATTGTTATTCTTGTGAAAAGCCTTCACCTTTATTTATAATGAGCAACATAAGGGCGAGTGTGTTTGTTTTTTAAAATGTCATACCAGCTTTTTTTGGCTGTTTTCAAGGCGAAAACCTACATCGAATACTTAAGATAAACCAAACTGGGAATGAAATAGAACCTAAAGATATTTAACCCCATTTTTTTTCTAAAAATACTAAAACTAAAATTTGAATGAACTTAATTAAAAACCTTTCAAATATATTAACAGAATAAATAAAAAAATCTCAGAGTAGTAGATATATTACAATCCCATGAGTGACAGACTGAATTTTCATTTTTTGGTGAACCATCCCTTTACAAAGTACAACAGTCGGGTTCCAGGAGAAAAAAATTCCATGTATTTTCTCCATAAGGGAATTCATTTTTGATGATAACTTTTTCCTGGTGAGTTTTACCCATGACTCTGCTAAGAACTTGCCATCAGAAAATAGCAAATCACATCAAAAGAACTATATAGCACCCACATACTCCCAATGAAGCACTGTGAATGAAAAAGTCTGTCTCCGTAAGCTCTGAAAATAGCATACTTACATTTTATATATGACCCTGAACCACAAAACCAGTCTTAAGTAGCACGGGTCGGGTATATTTGTGCAATAGCCAAAAATACATTGTATGGGTCAAAATTATGGATTTTTCTTTTATGCCAAAAAAATTATTAGGATATTAAATAAAGATTTTGTAAATGTTTCGTGAAGATATTTAGTAAATTTCCCACCATAAATATATCAAAACTTAATTTTGGATTAGTAATATGTTGCTAAGGACTTTTTTGTACCCTCAGATTCCTTATTTTCAAATAGTTGCATCTCGGCCAAATATTGTCCTATCCTAAGAAACCATACATCAATGGGAAGCTTATTAATTTAGATTTCAGATGATGTGTAAATCTCCATTTTGAAAAATTTACCTTTATGACTGGCTTTGTGGTCCAAGGTCACATACAAGAAGTCATAGCAGAAGTTTATTTATTCAGTGAGTAGTTTTCTAATAAGCAGAAAGATGCACAGTCTGCTCATTATAATGACTCTACCAAGCGTACTTGGCTGAGTGTGCGGTTTTGCTCTGTCTTGTTATAGTACTCACCTTCCTCTGGTAGAGCTCCTCTGGTGTGGTGGACCTCAGGCTGACCAGGCGGTAGTTCTTGATAACAGTGCGTGGCCGTTTTCGGGGAGGTGCAAAGCGCTCCATCTCAGTCACGTAGTACAGGCCCTGCTTCACATATCCGAAATAACGCGCCTTTGCGGAAGGCTCTTCGTCCGAGTCGGAGTCATCATCTCCATCGTCCTCTTCACCCATCACGCTGCTCTCCAGACGAGCGCGCTTATGGGCCAGCTTTACCTCACTCTGAGAGGATAGAGAGAGATTGAAAGAGAGAGATTATTTGCTTGGCTGACTCGAGGACAATGAAAAGTTAACTTTCTGGAACAATTTTTTGACTATTTCAAAAAAACAAGATTGGATGATTTTGAATATCGACTTGGAAGACTAATAAACACTGTTTCCGCAGGACACAAACACATTTTCCTGGCAGTACCTGTTTGTTTCTCTCTTTCTCACACACTGAAAATCTATCAAAAAACAGCTGTGTGCTGCATTTCCCTACGGAGGGAGGAAACCGTCAACCGAGCATACAGCCAGAATAAAAACGGACATCTCTCTCATGTTCTCACTTTCCTTCTTTTCTCATCCCTCTGTACTCCCCTCCAGGTTCACATCTCTATAGCTATGAGAGCTTTACAATGGTAAGCACCAAAAAACAATGAGGTGGAGATGGAAGAGATGAGATTTTTTATCTGAGGATGAGGGGCAGTAAAGCACTTTTATGATGATGGCCTGAAGACAGAGAGAGAGTGTCTGAATAGCACGACTTCCTTTACAGATGTAATTATTGTCATCAGCAGCTATGAATGAAAGACAACGTTCTGGAGGGAGAAGTGTGTTGTCACTAGGGCTTAAAATAATATTTTTTTCTTTTGACAATACTGTATTATTGTTCAAAAGTTTCTTATGCTTAAAAGGGCTGCATTTATTTGATCAAAAATAGTGAATACAGTAAAATACCCATTTTTATGGCAAAGCTGAACTTTCCAACTTTTAGCAGTAATATTCCAGTCTTCAGTGTCACATGATCCTTCAGAAATCCTTCTAATATGCTGATTTGGTGATCAAGAAATATTGAGCATTTTTAACTATGTTGAACACATTTCTGCTTGATATTTTTGTGCAAACCATGATATTTGTTTTGTAGGATCTTTGATGACTAGAAAGCTACAAAGAATGTATACATACATATATATATATATATATATATAAGGGATGTAACGATTCACTAAACTCACAATTCGAGCCACGATTTTGGTTTTACGATTCGATTCACGATTTAAGAAATTCTAAATGAAATGTGTCCCTTATATTATTGCTTGGACAAAATGCTGCACGTTTCTTTGTGAAAATGAAATATAACCTTATGGTTATATTTAGTATAATCTTTGGCTCGTAATCATAGCGGAACCACTTTTGGTGCTGTATAGCACTATATCTTGGTGCTTCAGTGGTTCTTCAGCAGTTCTTTGGCATGACTGATGATTTGACAAAGGTGCTGTATAGCACCTTTAAAGCAACAAAAAGAGGAAGTCGTTACAGTCGCATTTTATGCATCCTTGCTAAATAAATGTATTAATCTTTCAACAACAAAAAAACTCTTACCGGCCACAAACTTTTAAACAAATATATTATATTAATAAATGAAAAATGTCATTAGTTTTAGAGTTAATTTTGAGTCCATTAGCTAGTCATTAGTTTTAGAGTTAATTTTGAGTCCATTAGCTGGAGAGTAATCATTTTTTGGAAAACATTTAAATATATTACTCTACAGAGACACTAAAACTAGCTTTAAACTATAACTAGCAAGACCAGGAAGGATCACAATATACAGAAGTCTGATGTTTTTGTGAACATTAATGGCCAATTAAAAAACAATATTTATTTTGTTTCTTAAATTTTCTACTGTCACCAAAATCATCAATTATATCAATAATATTCGATATTCACTGATGAAAACTGATACATATACAGTACAAAAGACACACCTCCAAACTGAGGAAGCCCCCATCATAGGCCGAGGTGACTCGCGGCGAAGTTTCAAACCATTCGCAGGACTTGCCAAGTAAGTTTTTTAATGTGTGCACAGAGGAGACCGTAAGGGCCCCAGAACAGCGGGCTAAAATCAAAGCAGTCTCACTCCACCAGCTCACATCTAGCAGAGACTGGTACAGCTCCTTCTCTGAGAAAGAGACAGAGAAAGAGACAGGTGTTGAGGAAGACAAGACAGAAGAAAAAAAATCTAAATATCATAAATAAAACATTTCACAGACATTCATTCATTTAAAAGTCACCATTCCACAGCTAAACATGATAGATGATTTAGGAGCATCATTTTCAAAGAGGGAACGGAGAAGAAAGCACAAACCGAGGACAAGCAGACAGACAAGCTTTATGAAAACCTGTGATCTAAACCCACAATCAAAATGTCACTGCCTGAATTTAACGCCTCTCCACGAAGACACAAGACGCAGGGCTTTATTAAAGCATTCTTCTCCCTCCCACCGCCTCTGTCTGGACTCACTACATAATTAATAGCACTAGGTAAGTGTAGGAGTAGAAACACATCTAAAGTTGAAGGTCTGGCTACCTTTTATCTTCTTTCTCTTCTCCAGTGAAGTTTTCCATTCAGGGTTGATCTCGTCAAATCCTGGCTAAACGAAACAGAACAAGTAGGAGAGTGTCAAAAAGGATAGCTAGGGGTGTTTTTTTTTTCCTGAAGTGACAGAACACATGCTGATCAGAAAGTGGTGGGCAAATCAGTGGAACACAGCAGCATGACATTGGAAGTTTGAACTTTAAGTGCTACAAAGGAGACACACAAGCGCGTATACGCAAGAACAAACAAATCATCTCATGACATATTGTTGAAAGGTGTGTTCATTTCTAGCTGTGCTGTAGAAAGGGGCACCTCATGGAGGCAGCCAGCTTGAAATCACATGACCAATTGAATACTTTTTTTTTTTTTTTTTTTTATCTCCGTAATTCTTCTTATTAGACACTTGTAAATATTCATGACTTTGTTGTTTTTGTGTAAAGCTACATGCAGACCACTAGGTATAAATTCTAGATACAGGGATTCTCGAACAAGAAAAAATGTAGATCAGGACTTAATTTTGTCCATCGGTAACTGATTGGATTGTTGAATTGTTGTTATTTACTAATTGCTGCAATGATTATGTGAGTGAAAGGACACATGTCATGCCAGTGCACGTCATCAGAGAAGAGATAAAAATATTAATTTTGATATCATGGTAACTTTAATATGCAGAGTCAACAACAATCATATATTGATTGCCCTGAAAAGTATAAACACTGTAGTGCTTTCAAAACATTGCTTTGTTTGTTTGAGAATCCCAAACAGCCCTGCTCGGCAACATTAGCTCAACCAATGGTGTGAGTTTGGGGGGCGTGACTATCTGATTTGCTGACCACTGACAGGCAAGCAGTGTGTTCAAGAAACCTGTTTAAAAACAGTCATTTTTTTCAATTACAGTGATTGGAACAGTGGAGCAGAAATGCATACACTTCAGCTTTAACTCTCTGAAATCGAGCACACACACAAACACACACAGAGTGATTTTATTACTTGTTCCTCTTGTTTCCAGCTGCCTCTCAGTTTGAATGATGGAATATCCCAGAGACTGAGACTGCCAGAGAAGTGGATCACAGCCAGCACTGTGCCATCAGGAGACAGACTCATTCGAAACACGCCATCCTGAGTAAACATACACGTTCAATTAGGCATTAAACTATTTATTCAGAGTTCTTAGTAGAATGAAATTGAGCTTTGGCTTTTATATGCTGTCATACTGGCCCAGAGAGACAGGCAAGAAAATGGCATGCAAAAAAATAAAGTCGACACAAAAAGTCACCTGTTCACTGTTATGCCTGGAGAAAATTCGAAAGCTGGGCATCCTGAAGAATCCTCGCCTCTGGGACTACAAAAGAAAAGGAAATGATGATTCATAACTTCCTTCATGAATATAGGGATGCATTTACATACTAAAATGTGTTATACTGTCACGCAGGCATTTCTGTTTAAAAATACAGGTTAAACTGCTAGCTGGTATTTAAAGGTGCACCAAGTGATTTTTGCCTATTTAGAAATTTCCGCCCCACACGTACGTACGCAACCATCGCAACGACAATCGTGGAAACAAGTGAAGATGACAAGCATATTCAAACAAAAGTCAACACAGATAAGTTGTGTGAAACGAAGCAAAATCAAAGTTACTCACCTATCAAGAAGAAACAACGTAACCTCAGCGTCTCATTCAAGCCCTTCTTGAGTTCTCTCCACCGCTGGAAAGCTGCTCCGATATTTACGCAGGTCCTACCTCTTGCCTGATGGTAACCCTTCTTTTTAATGTTTTGTTTCCCACATATTTCCCTCTTTTTTATCTGCCATCTCTCTCTATCTATAGTTGATCTGCTAATTTCTAGTGATCGACCGATATTGATTTTTTATAACCGATACCGATACCAATTATTTGCATGTCTATGTGCCCGATAACCGATATGCAGAACCGATATTTATTTACTGTTATAAAGTAAATAAATGACTGCGTGAAGTAAGTCCATACTTCACTTTGGTTTTTCCTCATTTCAGTCATCTTAACAAAAAATGTTTTGAGAATTAGCAGTCTTTCACGCAGGGCTCTAGACTCATTCTTCCCACTGATCTCACTTTTGCGCACGAGCACATAATTTGGTTGCAATTTGTTTTTTGTTTTTGCTACAACATTTGATTAATCAATGCATGCTGATGAACTTTTATCATAGTTTATAGTTATATGGTAACGAAAGTTTTCAACATTCAACTCGTTCTTTTTCATCTGTATTATTTGTGATTTAAATTTTGTGAACAGGAATTTCTTTTTTCGTGCGCTTTTTACTTTCAAATTTGCGATCTTGGTGTCACATTTTACAAGAAAAGATCATTGTCTGTTTTGCTTATATCTATACACCTTTAACTTTTTAAGACTAAAACAAAAGATGGATTCATTGTTATTCTTAATTAAAAAGCGCAACAACAATAAAACAGTACGTTGACAATGACAAACTCTTACATAACATTTATCAACAAAAACGAATAAGACGAGGCATGGCATAGGACACACCACATGCTGTACTATATACCTAGTATATTACAGAATGTTTAGCAAACTCTGAGGAAGCAAATAAATATTAATATATATTTTTTTTTAATTAAGGAAAGCCTCCATAGCATAACCTGAGGTAAACAGCAAAGATAACAAGCTTCTCAAAACGAAAACAAAAAGAAAAGTAAAACTAAACTGGCTGTAGCTGACAGGAGTTTTTTCTACAAGAATACCACCACGTTCACCTTCTCTGGTTTAAGAAGCGGTCTTTTACTTTAGTTTGAAAACAAATCCATCCGTTGCGCTCCATCCGCGACGCGCACCTTCACGCTCGTGCTGACGCGGCGAGTATAAACCAGGCTCTACCCACTAAGCGCTCGGCTGAAAGCACCTCTCTTCACGTGATCAGTGAAATCTGACTCCTGCTATAATGTGCTGCGGCTGGCAGCGCGCGCTGTATGAAGCAGATGCTTTGGAGTAGCGCAGACCATGCACTCGTACAAATGCGACCACGTCAAATTTTAACTCGCAAACAATTACCATTTTGGTCGCAGTCTAGAGCCCTGTCATGTTCAATTTAATCTTCGTATTACAACAATAAAAAAACATTTTATTTATAAAAAGCTTTAGCAGCAACACTAATATTAGCAGTAAGCAAAATTAACATAGAAAGTCTAATGTTTTCAAATGGAGAAAATAAAGGAAAGGAGTCATATCAACTTAATTTTTAACTACAGTTTTAGTAGGTTTATAAGCTGTTTAATAGGATAAAGAGTGAAGAATAATTCACTGGATAATGTTAATTCACGGAATAATATTCTCTGGAATATTGGAATATAACAAGCATTGTATTTTATTGCATTTCTCAACTGGCATGCTCTAAATTATGCTGCTGACAGCGCGGTTTATCTATGCATTTACACAGAACTATAGGCTACTCAAACTGCGATCGATCGCGGAGATAATAAATAATTAATTTCCATAGAGTTGTATTAATTTAGATGTTTATAAACGAAATAATGGTTATATAGTAAGTGTTAATACAATTTAAGGTGCTTCAAAAAAGTGAATCTTGTTAAAAGTTACATGCGGTGTCCGAGCTGGAGCATTTCTTGAGCATCAACTGCTGAGTGAACTGCAATATGAAAGCGGCTTCACGAGACTAATGATGAGCATATAGACAACAGAGAGAGAATTACATTCAATGCTTTTCTTTCCAACATGCAATCATTCATGGCTGTATTATTTAATTCATGCAAAGTTACGTCTTTATTGGGAGAGGACTCGACGGATTATCTATGTGACTCCGACTTCACGAGACTAATAGACCACAGAGAGAATTAAATTCAGCGCTTTTATTTCCACCATGTGCTAATTCATGGCTGTGTTATTTCAGGCAAAGTTATAGCCTATCTTTATAGGGACAGGGCTTGACAGAGTATCTTATTTATCATATTTCTTAGAGCCAAGTTGCATTTAAACTATATATCAGGCATTTATGTAATACATCTAATTTGTGCATTAATGCCTGTAATATTAAATAGTTTACTAACTACAGCAAATCAAGTACCTGCACACCGTTGCTGTCTCGTCTCCCCTCAGATGCGCTGCAATTGCGATCCTGCGCGCAATTCTGAAAACGTCCACAAGATGGCGGTGTTTATCGGGGAATCCGATATTACAAAACCGATATTCGATTATGGAAAAATGCTTAAATATCGGGAAAACTATCGGTAAATCGATATATCGGTCGATCTCTACTAATTTCTGTCCTGTGCACTCAAATTGAGCGCTCTCTTTCTATCATTGCAAGACACACACCCTTACTGCTGATTGGCTACAAGAGTTTTTGGGGACTTGGTCCGACGCTGTGGTCAAAAGCGTTTTAAATAAAAATCACTTAGTGCACCTTTAACTGCAACAAAGCAGCTACCAGCTGGTCATATTAGTTTAAGGTTATCAAGCTGGTTTCTGGAACATGCTAGCTGGTAACCAATAACTGGTAACCAATAACTAAAATGGACCACTTAGAAACCAAAAAGATACAATGAACAGATTTTATGTAAGATTAAACACATTTTTGAAATGACATGAGGAGTCAAAATATTTAGATATCAAACATATTTATTCTGTCTCTTTTTGCAAAACTTTTAATTGCTGCTGAATACTATGAACAAAAATCAGCAGGCTACATAAAAACTTGGCTCGATTAAGAGCTGTTTGTGTGCAAAATAGAGCTGCACAATTCTGGATTTGTTTTAGTTTATTTATTTATTTATTTTAAATAAATGGAGGTTGTAGTTCTCACATAATTCTGAAGAAAAACATATTAGACAACTAAACAAAATCTCATAGAATTTATGAATGGAATGATTCAATGACACACTTAAGATTTACTTGTTTCATTACTGGATGAATCAGTGATTTTGAATGAATCTCTTGAACGAATGATTCAAAGATAAATGTGTCCCTGTACCACAATAAATGTTTTGAGATTTATACACTGAGAAACTGAATAAATAAGCTTTCCATTGATGTATGATTTGTTAGGATTGGACAATATTTGGCCGAGATCCAACTATTTGAAAAATTGGACTCTGAGGGTGCAAAAAAAATTCTAAATATTGAGAAAATCGCTTTTAAAGCTGTCCAAATGAAGTTCTTAACAATGCATATTACTAATCAAAAATGAAGTTTTGATATATTTACGGTAGGACATTTACAAAATATGTTCATGGAACAAGATCTTTACAAGATATCCTAATGATTTTTGGCATAAACAAATCTATAATTTTGGCCCATACAATATACTGTATTGTTGACTATTGCTACGCATGACTGTTTTTGTGGTCCAGGGTCACCAGTACATTTTTAACAGCCCCTTATCACCACCTAAAAAAGATGTGCACACAGGAATTAATAGGCGGAATTGAAATTGATCTGATTCCTGACCTTAAGTATCCAATTCTGGAATTGGAATTGATTTTCAAATCCCAACCCTAGTAGTAGTTGGGTAAATGTACAATGGTAAACAGGAGACTACACCAAATATATTTTTTGCATTCCCATTTGCTCAAACAGCAAAAGGAAAACTTCAAAATATTGTTTTCAAGTCTCAAAAAGAGACTGTTAACTGTGGGTATCGGAGCGAATCAGACAATTTAAGAACATCAGAACATCGTTGAAACAAAGCCGAATTCCACAAAGAGGCCCAAGACAACAGGATGTTCATAAATCAGATCCTAGCACGAGCCAGTCTGAACTTTTTCAAGAACTTTTTTTTTTTTTCGTCTCCTGTGTCCACCAAGATGGCGCCGCTGTGTTCGGACGCCGTTCGGGTCGCTCCGCTGAGATTTTGCTTCAACTTTCTTTTTTACTTACTTTTACTTTCTCTTTTTACACTTTTCACGTCGGCACCCTACATTTCACTGCTGGTTATACTCTGTATAATTGTGTATGTGACAAATAAAACTCTTGAATCTTGAATCTGTGTCAGCATAGTGCCATTTTGGAGAATATCCACTGGACGCAAGCAGTGTGTCAGCCGCGCCACAAGGATGTGCTATTTTCATTCAATTCAAAGCATAAACAAATGTAGAAGATGTATCCTTGTGGTGTGCCTGACACAGAACTTCGTACGCTGCTGGCGTCTAGTGGATATTCTCCAAAATGGCGCTACGCTGACACAGAGACGACAAATTGTTGAATAAAATCGTTTTTTTGTTTGTTTTCTTTGCGCAGAAAAAGCGTTCTCGTCGATTCATTAAATTCAGATTAAACCACTGATGGCAGATGGACTATTCTGACGATGCTTTTCATACTTTTATGGACCTTGACAATGCAATTTACCATGCAGTCAATGGGACAGTCACAAGCCTCCCGGTTTTCACCCAAAATATCTTAAATTGTGTTCCGAAGACGAACAAAGCTTTTACGAGTTCGGAACGACATGGGGGTAAGTGATTAATGACAAAATTTTCATTTTGGGGTGGAGTATCCCTTTAAACTCATCCTTTCCTCACTTTCTCTCTTTCTGAAACTTGTATGAATGTGTGAATGCGTGTGTTCATGTGTTATTAGTTATGGCTTAGATTTATCCAATAAAGCCTTGTTTATACTGAAAAGAAGTATCTTGTGTTTTGTGCTTACAAGTTAATCTTGTTACTGTGCTAATTAAGTGTTTTCACTATATTTTGGATTTTAATATCCATTGTAGAGTTGATGTTATACGGCTCGTTCAATGACTCGCTGGCCGACTCAGTGATCCGCCGTAGAACAGCGATTCTGTTCAAATTCCCTATAAAACTATAATAGATTCCCTTTGAGCTAAATTGACCTGTTTCCCTTACAAACGAAAATCAGAGGACAGAGCGATGTCAAATCTATTGTCACTCCCACAGCTATAGTAGAAACACCCACACAGAAACCGTATTTTATTTTTTTAAATAAAAACAAAACAATTGCAGAATTTACTATGCTAATGACCATTGAAATGCATCACAGTCAGTGAAAAGGGTCCATTGCTATCAGAACACCTAAGCAAGTGCATAGCAACACTTGACAAACAAACAACCACAACACCCTAACATCAAGAAAGTTTTTTTTTTTTTTTTTCTGTTAAAGCTCCACTTCATTAGTCTTTTTTTTCTCAGTGGGAAACTAGTAAGATCAAAGCCATGATCAGAGACCTGATACACCCAATAATGTTTTTTTATTCATTTATTTTAAATTTTTTTGGTGAAAGAGTGCATGTCATGGATGCTGGATCATCAGTACATTAATATTCCCTTACATGTCTAAAGTCAGACTCACCGCACAGATGTCATCCTCATAACTGGTGACCTGTTTATAGTGAGGTGACCCTGACAACACCCTCCACGCTGTGATCCCGCAGCGGCTCGCCCTGGACACATTAGTGTCTCCAGACTCACACCCTCCCACCAGCAGCAACCTGAGGGACACACAAACACATCAGCAGCATGAGTCAGAGGAAAACACGCACACACACAGAGCACCTCAGCCCGCTTATGAGGACGAAGTAGTCCTTGAGGGGCTGATGAAACAGGAAACGGATCTGATCTGATCTACACATGTGAACAGCACATACAAACAAATGTACATACACACACACACACACACACACACACACACACACCTCTACACACTATATATAAAGACTGCCCCCATGTGGCAGCTAAAATCCTAAATATTTTCCTCTTAAAAAAAAATCAATTAGCGCTGCCTAAAACACAAGCCAGAGAGGATTTCTATAGTGGGAATAACACAAATCACAAAAGTGTGATCCAAAGACTGCCAGATGATTTTGTGTTCACTTTTAGAGAAAAACATCCCTCTGACGGACGGACACACACACACACACACACACACAACAAAAACAGCTTCTAGATGGGGGTCTCACCTGTGGCCAGGATGATATATTGCTGTGGTAATGCCATTGGAATAGTGGGCGGAGAAACTGAAGGTGTGATTCTCTTGAAAACCCTGATTGGTTCCCACACTGAGAGCAAAACAGGAACAGGAAATCAATGTATCAACATTATAATAGTCATTACTAGGGCAGATGAATAAAACCTGTGGTTCAAGACACTGTTCAAGAGAATAATCAATTAAATGCAAGGCTTTATTATAAGGGTTTTTGATTGGCCAGTCAGGCCAATTGTTGTCCTGCCAACTGGTCCCAATTAAATAATTTTTATTTTTTTAATTAAATTAAATTAAAAGGGACTCGTGTAAAATGTTGCCAGGAATAAACATTTATTTTTCCATTTAATGTTAGCCCTTAAAAAATATGAATCAATACAAAAATTTAAATAAAATAATGACTTGCACTGCCAACATTTTTACGGGTCCGAATAATTAAAAAAAAAAAAAAAAAAAAACAATTGCAGTTATATAAATGTAACTCCATTACACACTTTAATGAAAAACAACAGCATATGGTGCAAAACATTACCTCATCACTCTCAGTAGGCTAAATAAATGTTGCATAAGCGAAAACCAATTTTAAGTTTGACATTATATATGTATATGATCAAAATAGTTAGGGTACTGCAGGGTACCGTGTTGAACATCTACACAGTTAATTTAGCGCAAACAATTACAGTAAGATATGTGCATTGCTTCGCTGTCTTGATTAGAATGGCAACTGAAGTTTGCATGTTTGAATGATTTCAGAGGGCAAACACAATCTGAAGTAATTTGTTGAGTTTCATAATTTCTTAAGGACTGAGCGAGAATATAGTTTCCTAAAGAGCTTTGTGTCAGAAACGCTTTTGAAAGCACCATTTTGTCCAATGTTAGTCCAACATTTCTAAATGACTTTGAAAATTTCCTCAAAGTAATGCAAATGCAAACACGTCCATTCAACAACATGAGGGAGAGAACAAGAAAAAGCTTTCTTCAGAGCTTCAAAGCCTATAGCATAGTTTTTGAGGAGAATGAAGCAGATTTTTTTCATCCACCATTACTCTCGCAAACAGACGATGGAAACTTTGAAAACTTGAGCTGACTGATTAAACAGAGAATTACAAACTGGAAACTGCAGGCCATTTCATTAATACTCAAAGCTAAGCCCCTCAGTACAGAGATAAACAAAAGACGCGGGCTTTTGGGTTTAGTTGCAAAATATCTGGCCCTGAAAGAGTCAGAGGAAATTAGGTAAGAGTATCTGAATCATCAGAATCTTCTCTGGTGGTCTTGTTCCAATATCCTACAACATTTGAGCCATGTATTACGACACAAATACTCTACTATCTAACATCCCATAACACTCCTTAAAGACAGTGAGAAGGATTGATGCTTTCTTATCCTGCCATGTCCTCCCAAACTCTTGATGATTGGCACAAAGTCTGACCCCCATTGCAACCTTATGATTTAAATACCAGGCTAAAAATAGCATAAGCCCATCCGTTAAGATTCTAGCTTGCCTTGTTGGCAAACTCTTGCCATTTTTGTCAGCAATGTGCATCAGATGGTCCTTGAGAATGATGTTTAAAGATTAGGTTTGTGCTTTCTCAGCAAATACCCACAAACCTTTAACCCACTTCTCTGACTTTCTTGGCTATTTCATGTATCATATGATATCATTTTCTTTGTCAGAAAACGTCTGTCTTTGCATGAACAGGTTACTCTCCATCAACATTAATATTGTTTTGGATTGGTTACTCTCCACCAGCATTTCGATTTTTTCCTTTATTTAAATATTATTCATTTTAAATATAATTGAAATTGTTGCTAAATGTAGATAAAGTCTTTAATATATATTTTGATATGTATTAAATTATATATACACATACACAAAACACATACAATATAATACAAAAAACAACACATACTTATATATAATAAACAACTATTCATTTTGTTGATTACTTTATATATATATTCGGTATGATTGCGATACAGAAGGGGAGATTTTTTTTTTTTAAATAAACAGTGGTTTACTGAACATATTGCTCTCTCTTTAAATACATTCAGTTATAGTTTAAATTTTCTTAGTGATTAAAATCTACCTCAGCTTAAAAATATAGGGAGCCCTTTTACATATTAAGGTTACAATTAGGCCTAACAACTTAACCCAAACTTAAATTTAATTACTATTTATTTTTAAATAGATAATCAACACTAAAAAAAAAATAATTGTATGCAAACATATAAATTGCACAATGCAGTTTTTTAATTAACTTATAATACAATTTCTAGGCTATTTTTTCAAATATATTCAATTACACACTGGCTGTCATAGCATGTTTCATAACAGATTTATTTAAAGATACATTAAATAATTAAGACTAACAGGTTTAGTAAAATATAATGAGTATATAGTGTAATATTTTGTGAAATGCTCCTCTCTAGACTTCATTTCTCTAGTGAACTAACAAGATGTGGACACTGATGACTCGCTGAGGTAAATGAAATGCTACGTGACAATTTATTCCAACGCTGTTTTGTTGATGTCTTTCCGTGGTTGAAACACTGATTGAGTGAATGCATAAGGCATGAGATGTTCAGTCATGTTTATTCGCGTTAAAACTCGTAGTACAGAGGAAGGAATGATCACGTTCACTCGCCCTCCACTCTGCACAAGTTTGCGGCGCATCACGGCTTACATGCGGCGCAACAAAATACAATAGAACCCATTATGCTGTCTACACTGGATGCAGCGCGACAAATCCCCGACAGTAAACTGCTGCTGCATTCTATTTATGGCGTATTGACACAAATTTCAAATGATTTTCAATGGTCCTTTTGTCGTGTCCAGTGTAGTCAGACTTTAGCTGTTGCGGCGCGGCCAGTGTAGACACGCTGTCACAGACACGGGAACCGGAGCTGATCACGGCCACTCTAGTCAATGCCTGTGTTGGGTTTATACCAGCACGTTTCTGAACCGTCCCAGAAGCAGCTCTCCAAGGCATTTGTACAGCGATCTATCATGCCACATCAAAGACTGTCAAAACACCATTTATTATTTGAATTTCCTGAAAAAAAAAAAAAAAAAAAAAAAATACTGTATTGTTCGGTACACATGCGTACTGAACCGAAAGACCCGTACCAAAATGGTTTGGTTAGAATACGTGTACCATTAAACCCCTAATATATACTATAAAATAAAGGTATTCTTATTTATTATTAAGCTTTATTTTAAGCATTAAGAGTTTTTTTTATTATTATTATTTCAGTTCGTTTTTACACCTCTTGCTTTGCATTATTGTATTTCAGTCCACAAACATATTTTTTAAACAATCAATAGTTTTGACTCAGTATAAAATGACAACCTTGCTCTACACGTACCTGACCAGGTAACTCTTGAGCTGACCGCTGTAGGTGATCACCAGCAGTTCTGCTGACCACTGGGCACTGGCGGTGTATTCCAAGAACATCAGACCGGCTGCTGCATAACTAAAATCTCCCGGGAAGCTCATAGCCTAGAAAGACAGACAAAAAGAAAGACATCAAAAAGATGAGGTAGAGATGGAAGCAGAGTTTGAAAGTGACAAAAATATATGGAGTCATACAGGTCATTACAATCTCAGACTCTGGTATAGAGAGAGGGCATCTTGTGAGACTAAACTAATAGTTTCTGACAGAGAGATGGAAGAGTGTAGAGTAATGCGGGGGAGGATGAGAGCCAGCAAGAGAGAGAGAGAGAGAGAGAGAGAGGCCAGCAACAGACCGACTGAGACCTCAGGGATGAGGGGGAATCTGACAATGGTAAAAGGGGCAAGAGAGCTGCCTTTCTGATCCAACTCCACAGAAAATGTCCTTCAAGGGCATCGGGGGCTTAGAGCTGAAGGGAACCAGAAAATGTGTTCCTTGCTTGGGCAACGGAGTGGGGAAAGGCCACTCTCGAGAGGGTCAGGCCTACCCGGTCTAAAGAAAGAGCGAGAGAATAAGAGAAGAGCCAGGCAGTGCAAAAAGCCAGAGGGAAACCCACACAAGCCTGAAATTCAGTCATTAGGAGCCAATCATTACAGCTGAAACAGAAGGGAGTATTCTTACTGTGCACAAAAAGTTACTGTACAAGGAAACTGGAACCAATATCAAGAGTGTGAGTGTGAGAGAGAAAGAGAGAGAATAAATGAGGAAAAGACAGACAGAGAGAGAATGACAGGAGTTGAGAAATACAGAAGGACCGGGTGAGTGACATACCGGTGGTATAATGAAGAGTTCGCTGCCCATCAGGTCAAAGACTTGGACTGTACCAGTGCTGTCAGCGTATGCCAACAGAGCACAGTCATGACTCCACGCTACCCTGCGCCAGTAAGGGTTTGGATCCTTGGGTACTGCAGAAGGAAGGAGAACATAACGATCTGTAGTAAAAAATGTATTTACATGTGATTTGGAAAATCCTGTTTAAAGGTTTGGGGTCAGCAAGATTTTTTTATGTTTTTGAAAGAAGTCTCTTATGCTCACCAAAGCTGCATTTATTTGATTTGAAAAACAAAACAGGGAAAAAAAAAAAAAACGTAATATTGAGAAATATTATATTATTACAATTTAAAAATATTTTTCTATTTGTATATATTTTAAAATGTAATTCATTCCTGTGATGGCAAACCTGAACTTTCAGCAGCCATTACGCCAGTCTTCAGTGTCATATGATCCTTCAGAAATCATTTTAATACTGATTTGGTGTTCAAGAAACATTTCTGATTATTATCAATGTTGAAAGCAGTTGCTTTATATTTTTGTAAAAACCGGTGACACCTTTTTCTGGATTAATATATTAGTAAGTTCAGAAGAACATGTAAAAAAAAATATATATACACCTTACTGTCCCCAAACTTTTGAACGGTAGTCTAAAGAAAGCTTAATATAATTTGTTAAAATATTTTCATAACGGTCATTTTAAACACAGAAATTAAAAAGATGTATTCAAGTCCCCATATGTAAAAGTATGAATGTCATTATTATATGTATTTTTGAATAAAGTAAGAGACCTGAGGGGAAAAAAAAAAAGAGTGAAAAAATAGATTAATTCTACTGACAATAATTTATGCTCCCAATCACAGAAGGTGCCTTTCCACAATAAAAAAAAAATATTTTTTTGTTATGAACTGATTGAAACAATTTAACTTTCTCACATTCCTGAGCCCAATTTTCCGATCCATCTCTCTCCTCCTTCTGTCTGCCAAACACGTGCTCTTATATTTCAGGTGGATGAAAAATCAATAAAATTATGGCACGGTTTTAAAAATCAGTCAATTCAGCATCAGCCAAGCTAAATTTAGTTTTAACAACCTCCACGGTCAACAGTGAGCAAAACACAGAGCGATCAGCCTTCAAACCGTTGCACCGCAGTCAAACAGCACCCGATTCGGTGCAGGATGAGCCCAAGGCTTTTCAATTAAAGTTCAAAGCCCAGCGTGATAAAATCTGTATACTTAAACACTAAAGTATCACTTAAACACCAGTCGCATGATACAACAGCTTCAGGGCCTAGCAACCATTTCATCCCCACAGCCTCCTGCGGACTACACACCGAGACCATCCAACTAGCGTTCATCAGACAAGAGGGGGTTAATAAAGCAGACCTTTGATTAAAAACATTTTGGCTTTGGTCCGAGCTGCACCGCTGAGATCAGACGCACACCGTGGCGCATTGCACATCAAAGCAAGCGGTTGCCATAGCAACCTTATCATCAATCCGACCCCTGAGGTGTTGGAAACACAAGCTGGCGATTTCTATTCAGGTAGAAATGCACAGAAATATCGGGAGAGAAAGATTCAATAATTCACAATGAACGATGGCACTTAGCAAGATAAATATCGGTAGGGGAAACGCTTAAGCAGGGTCCATAAATCACCACTCAGCTGTTAAAAGCTAATTAATCTAAGATGAACGCCGGGGCCAATATGCCTGAATTTGTGGGATACGCGTACTGTATGCTATCTGGGTAGATTCGCACACCGTAAATCTCATTTGAATAAAAGAGAGGGGAAAAAAAAACAGTACTTTTTTTTTTTGAGAAAGGAAATATACCAGGTCAGCAAAGCCACCCAGTTGAGCGCGTACTTGCTATAAAAATGTCTCCCTGAGACTGAAAGCGCAAAGACAGCTGAGTCACTTTGAGCTCTCGCAACAAGAAACAAACCTGAGGGACTCGCTAATTGCATTTGGATGCAAAACAGAGCAGCCATTCATTGTAACCAACTCATGATTTCAGTTTGGGCTGAATGCTGCTGATCTCTACTGGTTTGTGCTGGCTTGCATTCACTTATTAATTATTAGCATTTGGTGGTGACACCATATGACAGGATGTGTCACGTCATCAATCACGTCATCTACTTGTTCATTTTTCTATTCCTGGACCAAAAAATAATGATGACTCATGCTGCACTACGCACATTTGTGTTAGGGATGCATTATATATGGGTACATTATTCCTGGCTAAAAACCTATATGTGTGTTGTTGTTTTTTACTAACACTGTTAAATGTAATCCTTATAGCATCTAAAAAAAACACACATTTTCAATACTGTACATTCTAATATTATGATCCCTAAATTCAACTGTACCAATAATTTTTTTGACTTCTGTGTGTTTTATTGTTAATTAGAGACTTGTCATAGCATATTATTGCTCTTTTGTTGGTTTTGATTGCTTCTATTGTGATCATTTGTAATTCGCTTTTGATAAAAGCATCTGCTAAATGACTAAAATATGTAAATAAAAATATCTAATTATTATATAAATTATTTATTTAGTATAGAGTTTTAATAACAGCCATATACTGGTTAGCAGTATTATTTATATAAATAATTTTAATATTTAGAATTAAAGTACCATTCACCCTAACGTCCTGCCTTTCTGCAAATGCAAGTAGCAGATGATGGTTGATAGACATAACTGACAGCATAAATCAGTTTTAATTTTCTATAGATACATATCACTGCTTATTATTTTTCTTTCTCATCTGATGCTCTTAACTCACACTTCATTCACTAAAAGAGATTAATTTACACACAGATGACTTTTTAATGAATGACTGAGAATGTACATGCACTGACTCTTATGTGCAGAGATGAGAAAAGCATTCCCATCAGGGTTAAAGCACAGAACACACATGTATCTGGTACATCTAAAACATCACATTCTGCTCCTCAAGACGAAAGAGGAAAAAATTAAAGAAAGAAGCGTGAATATACAGCACAAAAGACTATGCGAAATAATCAAACACATCATTACATATACTTCACACCACTGGAAATTCCGCCTTTATAGATGATATTGGCTGAATGCAAATCTTCTTGAAATGAACTAAGACATTACGAATGAAAGTGAACTGAAAGCAGACTTGCATGTCTGCAGGCCTAGTCTCTGAATGATATTGCTCATAAAATATTCAACGCAAATTTAAAGCTATAAAAATATAGAGCAGGGAAGAGAATAACAAGTAAAACAGCCTATTTAACCAAAGACTGGAAACACAAAGTGGCACATATCAATCTTTGAAACCGCACTCAAAGATAGGGAGAATATTCATGTACATATACACACACACACACACACACACACATCCTAACACCCAGTTACATTTTTATTACATTTCTAAACACAATATACATCACCCAATTAATAATGGTTTATAACGGTTTTAGGTTCCAATGCTGAGAACATTTTTGGATTTTTGGCTTTTTTAAAAGTGAAATCATCAAATATTTGCTGGAAAAGTCAAAATTCACAGGAACTTTCTGTTAAATGCAACTAATTTTGTAAATAATCTGGGGAAATGGCCTGGCATAACCAAAAAAACTAAATGTTTACTGTACCTTGGCATTTTCCTATAATGGATCCAAAGTCGTCTCTAGCTGACCTGAAAGAGCACAAGAAGCCCATTAGAAGCATGTTGATAAATACACGGGAGTGTTTTGAGATCCCATCAGCCTCAGTAAGCAAATATAGGAGAATGTGGAAAAACTATAGATTTTTTTAGATTAAGCAATTTGATGTTCAGAGGTTGTTTTCAGAACATCAGTCTGTGAATTACTTAGACCCTGAAGCGTGACACTTTCATTTCTGCGCGAGCGGATTAGCTGGTGCCAAGAGAAATAAATCATACCTACTGAAACTGAATTGTACATGAAAACACACAAATATTTAAAAATGCATCATCTGCACCAAATCATCAATCTCAGAAGTAGCTTTGCTTAGCTGAACAGCACCTGAGACAAGAGTGTGAAAAATTAACCAATTACAGAAAGGGCAAACAATTCCAATCGATGTGCAGAATTACCTAATTTCCACGCATTGGTCCTGGACCACAGCCAGGAGCTTCCCATTACTGGAAGGGAAAAAAACAAAATGGGGAAAAAGAAGACAGAATGACTGTGTAAGCAAACATGGGGCCAAAAATAAACATTTCTAAAACAGAGAATGTTGTCTTCCATCTGGAAATCAATAGCTAATTAAAGCTTGCTGTCTCTGCTTGTATTGCACTGTTTTACATAACTAGATAACTGGCAGGAACAAGTAGAACAGTGAAGGAAAAATGAGTTTGATTGAGATTACATGGCTTGCTTCCACAAACAGACGTTTAATTAAATTTGGATCTCTCGCAAGAACCAAAACACACAAACCAATTATTTCTTGAAAATCCAAGAAAACAGTGTTGTTGCGGTTATAATGAACCTAAAACAACTCTATACACAAAAGAGTCTAAATTAGGGGGCAAAACACAATGATTTTTGGTGAGACACATTATACAATTTAGCAATGCAGAGTCAATGAGGTGTGGATGATCAATATGCAGCAAATGCTGAAGCTTCAAGTGCAAAAGAGCTTTTTACACTGCAGATGAACCTGCCTGGAATAGACTGACTCAAACTCTCTGAAAAGCTTGTATACAGTATGTCAGATACTGGAGGTATTACCTTGCCAGCACCAATTGCCAGTTCAATTGTTTGGTTGCAAGGTGAACCAGTCCAGGTGGCAGAGTTGAACTGGAAGGGCTGAAATGCAGAACAAATGCAGAAACTCACACAAACACTAACAGCTGCTGAAATTTTACAGGCACTGAGAATAACTTGCTACTTTGTTACCTTGATATATTAATGATATACACTGCCATTCAAAACTTTGAGGTCAGAAACTTAAGCTATGCCATCAAAAATTACATTTTAAAGTATATTAAAATAGATGATAACAGTTGTAATAATTTTACTATACTTTTGATCAAATAAATGTAGCCTTGGTGAGCATGAGAAACATTTAAAAATCTTATCTACCCCAAACTTGTAAAAGGTACTGTTATATCTTCATGTCTAATTATTTAAATATGGGAGAATCACTATCTGTTACAAATTCTAAATACGCAGCTACCGTATACGTCACTGTAAAATATAAAACTCAGAGAAAATATCTCACCTGTACCAAAGGTAGTGCAGAATAAATCTGAAGGGCCCTGTAAAGACACAATATTTCGACTATTATTCAATAATCTGTGTAACAAGTTAAGGCAGCAGTGCAATTGTTGGGTAATGCAAACCAGTTTATACAGATTCTGGATATATAATCTCTCTTTCTCTCTGTGTGTGTGTGTGTGTTTAACTAAAACTATTAAAAATTGTCTTTGAAATAAAAGTGAAAAAAAGAAAACTGTTAAAACTTACCCTAAAACTCAAATTAAAACAGAATATGTTAATAAAAACACTAATTCAGAACTATAATTATATATATAAATAACATTATAACACCGAATATAATGAGCAAAATCACCAAAAAAACTGCAAAACAAAGCATCAGTTGAATAAAAAGTTCTATTAAAAAAAAAAAGAAAGAAGTGCATAAGTAGATCAAATATTTCTCATGTGTAAAAACAAACTAATCCCCATTTAAAACACAAATAATCTAATATAAGTAGATTTATAAACAACTTGATTTGGACTAAAATCACTAAATGAGATGTGATTACAATCAGCTCTTGTATTATTCAGATATAAACACATCTGCCAAATAAACACTCATACTGTTCTCTGCAAAGCTGATTTGGAAAGAAACATGTGAGCTGCCTACCTAGAAATTACAATCACGTTTTACCAAACTTCTGAGACATATTCTGTTTGCATTAATAAACATGGCATCTTGCAAACATCTTCACATGTGCTGCATCTCATTTCTGCACTTCATACCTGTTACTGCCTTTGCAACGATTGAAGAGTTGTGTTCCTTCAGTCCACGCAGCTGAAAATAAAACACAAACACATAATCTATGAATGATATCATTTTTATCAGCTGTCATCAGGCTGTTTAATCAATAGTTCTGAAGTTTGAACTTGAACCTCAAAACTGCAGCTGGTGATTAAAATTGACAATATACAGAAGAAAAAAAATGAATATATGACGAGTTGTAAATCCCAATAATGATATTACATAATCATATTTACAAATAAATAAATCCTGGATGATAATGATGAACTTGAATACGTGGCTCAAAATAACATGCGCAGAACTGATCTGCTTAATGATATTTTAATATCGGGTGCAAATAATCGTTTGGTTAAAGAAAGCGCGTATATTTTGACAAACCTGCGTATCTGTTTCGGGCGGCCATTCTGTGTTTATAAGTAAATCATATAAAATATTCTCCTCTTCGTCTTCTAGAATAATATCACCTGCCATGTTTTCAATGAACTGGACTGCGCCCACGTCACACTACGGCGGTCTGCGAGGTACATATTAAGGGACCGCTGATCTTTTAAATATGCCGACAAATTATCTATAGTTTATTTTCCAAACGGTTTCCATACCTAAACGTTGTTTTAATGTGTTTATCGTTATATGTGGTGAAATAAATGTTCTCTCTCTCTCTCTTTTGTTAACAAAAAACAAGACCAGCGGAACTAAAGTGCGAAAGCACGATCCGCACGGACAGTTTTATTTTCTACGCAGTACTCTGTCAAAACCAGCACACGTTACATCCGGTGGCGAGACTCGCAGGAGTTTGACACCATGGCAGCGTTCGGCGGTGAGATTTACCTGTCGATATTTTAGTAAAACTATCAGAATGTGTATTTCGTTATATATTGAGTGTGGTTAAACGATTTGCGATTTTAATATCTTGCCGTTTTGCCTTCCAGAAATGGGAGTGATGCCTGAAATTGCCCAGGCGGTGGAAGAAATGGACTGGCTGTGAGTCAGACAGTGACTGCGTTTACATGGACATCAATACTCCGATTTTAATTCCAATACTCCGATTTTAATTCCAATACTCTGATTAAGAGTCTACCATGTAAACAGAGATTTTTGATTACCTTAATCATAATCGAAGTAAACACAAATCATGTGGAGTGTTCCTATTTTAGTCACATTATCGAAGTGTAGTACAGACGGCTTTATCACATTATTACCGTCGTGTAGGACTTTTCGCCGCATTTTGCGACAGGAGACACGGCAGTGGTCAAACGTTTGACGGCAAATAAAAGAGCTTCAACACCACCGTCATCTGTACTTGCATATGTATATGCACTTACAAATAATTAACTGCACTTGAAGCTTTCATAAAATTAAAAATGAAACTGTATATGGCATCATCACGAAGACGAATATACGTGAAATATGGAGGGGACGTATCACTATAACATGTAAAACGGGAACATTAAATAATTATTCTAAAAGCAACTCATGTAAACACCTTAATCATAATATTGTCTTATTCAGAGTAAGGTAAATAAATAGATTACTGATGTCCATGTAAACGTAATCAGTCTCTAATACTTCTTATTATGCACATAATAGATGTATTAATAAGTTAGTTATCTGTGTATTATTAAAGTAGTTAAAGGTTTGATCCTCTCTTTCAGGTTGCCAACAGACATTCAGGCCGAATCAATCCCACTGATTCTGGGTGGAGGAGACGTGCTCATGGTGAGATCACTGTCCAGTGCTGTGTGTGTGTGTGTGTGTGTGTGAGAGAGAGAGAGAGATCGAGAGAGATCACCACCTCTGTGCTCACCTGCTGTGTGTTTGTTCACAGGCTGCTGAGACTGGGAGCGGAAAAACTGGAGTAAGTGTGAAGCCATTGATATTAATAAATGTTGGGTTACGTTTTTCTGTGACTGTGTACTTAACAATAAAGATCGCTGTGATGACACACACATCAGAGTTGTTTTATATGTAAAGGAGCAGTGAAATGTGAACATAATCAATGTGGTCTTGTAGGCCTTCAGTATTCCAGTCATTCAAATAGTCTATGAGACCCTTAAAGACCAGCAGGAGGGGAAGAAGGGACGCAGTGCTGTAATGACAGGCGGAGCAGGTATTAAACCTTCATCTATATATCAGTATTCAACTTATTTACGTTTATAGCCACTCTTTTAGTTTACATTGATGTTCCATGGGTAAGAATTATTATAGCGTGATCGTACATTTCCATTTTTTCTGAGGACAGACCTTGTTTTTGGTGGCTTGTTTTGAACACGCAGTAAAAGTACAGTACAATGTTGTTATTGTTAACTAAAGCTTTAAAAATATTAGATTTTTCAAAATAATTCAAATTTAATTAATTGAAATAAAGCAAAAATATTAATATTAGATAAAATAATAATGTACTTAAGTTTTAATAACAATGTACAAATGTTGTCTTGGCATCTAATTGAAATAAATTAAGTTAAAGTACTGAAATTGAAATAAAAGTAAATTAAAGCTAAATAGAAATGTAAAAAAAATGACAGCAGCACAGAATTATGACATTTAAATTCAAAATAAAATCTAATTCATAATATTAAAAATACTATAATAGTATATAAATAATACTTTAAGACAAAAAGAAATGCATTCACCAGAAAACAATTATCTGATTTGCCTGCTTGTCTGAAGTATATTGAGACTGCTATAGCAATTTCAGAAACTATATTCCTGACATTTGCTCTCAAAAATTTGACTTTTTTTGGGGTTTTGACTTATTGATTGTTCTTTTTGGATTTTTTTTGTCCTTTCCAGTGTTCAATAAATGGCAGATGAACCCCTATGACAGAGGTTCTGCATTTGGTAAGTGTTTACCTCTTACATGTGAAAGGCCTAACCTGGTTTGATTCTGAACTCTTCATTCTGATACTGGAAGCTTCTTTCCACTTCTTTGTTGCAACAAAATTATTATATTACATTTTGTTATTCTCCTTCAGCTATTGGTCCAGATGGCCTGTGCTGTCAGAGCAGAGAGTTCAAAGAGTGGCATGGCTGTCGTTCCACCAAAGCTGTCACAAAAGGTAAGAGGCCACCTTTCTTGTGTTTTGTTTCTTTCCAACCAAAACCAAACGATTCCTGGGAAGATTTATTCTGCTTATATTTCTCTAGGGAAGTATTATTATGAAGTAGCTTGTCATGATCAAGGGCTGTGCCGGGTGGGCTGGTCCACTGCCCAGGCATCACTGGACTTGGGTATGTTTCTGTATGACCTCATTATACTGATCTGTTTATGTCATTACTTCAGTAATAATAATGTTTGGTATTCTGTTTTTACCCTCTTTTAGGAACGGACAAATATGGATTTGGCTTTGGGGGAACTGGAAAGAAATCTCACAATAAGCAGTTTGATAGCTATGGAGAGGTAAGGCATGATGAAGGCATTTGATTTGACGCTCAACAAGTTTTGGTAGATTAACATGGTTTATGCCTTTTCCAGGAGTTCACTATGCACGACACCATCGGATGCTACATAGATCTGGATAAAGGCCAAGTGTCATTTTCTAAAAATGGTAAGGCTTGTTTTTAATTTAAGCTTTTGAAATGTTTTAGTGAATTAATTTAATGAAGCATGTCGTCACGCTATGCAAAGCTATGCTGAATTGTCATCTAAATTAAAAATGCAAAATATATAAAATAATTAATAAAATCGTGTTATATGCTACCTCACTGGGTCAGTAAGATTTACTTATTTCTTTACTTATTTTATGCAGCAAGAATGAAATTAATTGATAAAATATGACGGCATTTAGAGTGTTACAGAAGATTTCTATTTCAAATACAAATTCTATTTAAAATGATTTTTTTTTTTTTTTTATAATTCTGTTAAAAAAATGATTACCTTCTCAAATGTTTCAAATCATATATGACCAAACAAATGGTGAGCAATAGAGAAATACCTTACATCCCCAAATTTCTGAATGGTCGTGTGTCACGTTTTTTTTTTTTTTATATATCAGTATACTGCGCACCTTTAATGCAAATGGAAACCACTATATTTGATTCCTGTTTGTCTTTCACAGGTAATGATCTGGGTCTGGCTTTTGAGATCCCTCCACAGCAGAAAAACCAGCCCTTCTTTGCTTCCTGTGTGCTGAAGGTATCTGACCCATACACAGCTTTATGATGCTACGTAACATTTCTATTTCAAAACAGCTTTTCTTAAAATACATGTTTATGTCAATCAAACCCAGAATGCTGAACTGAAATTCAACTTCGGTGATGAACCTTTCAAAAACCAACCTAAAGATGGATATGTGACCCTGAACCAGGCTTCAGACGGTCATGTGGTCAAATCCAGCCAGACAGGTGAGCTTCAAACCACATTAATTTTTCACTGCCTGCAGGGCTTGTATTAATGTTTCCTTGCATTCTGTCTGTCATGTGTATTTGTCCTCAGGCAGTGCTAAAGTGAGTCAGGTCAAATCCAGTTCTAACGCCCCCAGAGCTCTCATCATTGAGCCATCTAAAGAGCTGGCTGAACAAACCCTCAATAATGTCAACCAGTGCAAGAAGTATGTGGATAACCCCAAACTGAGGTGAGCTGCAGTGAGTTTCATTATTGTAGCATCCATTGAGAGGTTTGGAGTTAACTGAACATCATGATGTTTTTGCAGGGATCTTCTGATCATCGGAGGAGTGGCTGCTAAAGAACAGCTTTCCATTTTAGAAAGCGGAGTAAGTGTACAAATCTTAAACTGGTGGTCTTTTTTTTTTTTTTTTATCTCAAAATATTATTTTGTGAAAGACTAAATGATCTTTAATGCTAAATTAAATAAACACTAATGTTCCAAAGTTAGGGTTGAACGATTTTTTTAATATATTTACTACTTCATTCTTTTATTCAGCAAGGATGCATAGAATCGATCAAAAGCGACTGTAAAGACATTTATAATGTTACAAAAGATTTATATTTCAAATAAATACTGTTCTTTTGCACTTTCTATTGAACACATTTTCTAATATTTAAAATATTTTCTACTAAAATCTTAAGCAGTAAAACTGTTTCCAACATTGCTGATAATGTTTCTTGATCACCAAATCAGCATATTATAATGATTTCTGAAGGATCGTGTGACATTGAGGACTGGAGTAATGGCTGCTTTGACATTACAGGAATAAATCACATTTTAAAATACAAACATAGCATGAGAGACTTCATAAACATTAAAGAAACTGACTCTGAAAACTGACTAAGTTTTGAATGGTACTGTATAAAATGAAAACTATATATAGATATAACTTCAATGTTCAAAATTGTACAATAATGATTATGATAGCTTTTCAAAGCATTGTAACAGATTTCAAATATATCAATATGGTACACAAAAGTTATAACAGACCAGGTTTAATAAGGCAACACTCAATTTTATAACATATATATCCCTTGTCCCTGCTTTCTCTCTTTTTCTATCTACAAAGTGGTCTTGGACTGAAAAAGACCCTTGCCCTAGACCGTAATACAGAATTTAGTCATCTTTTTGTATTTATCATTTGTTATCACTTCATTGTCCTTTTAGGTTGATATTGTGGTTGGGACCCCAGGCAGACTGGATGATCTCATATCCACAGGAAAGCTGGATCTTTCCCAAGTCCGTTTCCTGGTGCTAGATGAGTGTGTATGTTGAACGCTTCAATTTATAAAACTCTGTACAGTTTTAGCATTAAAGGAACACTTTAGCTTAACTACAAGTTCTGTTGACAGCATAAATTGGGACATGCTGTTGATTTTACTGTAATTTTAACTTGTACCTCATTTTGTAAAAGTTTGTCTAGATTTTAGGTTACATTTATCTGAGCATAGAGGAAAGTGCATTAAAAAAACTGTGATTTCTGACTGAATAAATGTGTTCAGGATGGACTCCTCTCCGCTGGCTACACTGACTTCATCATGAGGGTCTACAACCAGATCCCACAGGTCACTTCAGATGGCAAAAGACTCCAGGTGATCAAAGCTCTAGCTTTCTACTTTCCATAGAGTTTTCAGCTGCAGTTCTTCATGAATGAATTACTGTATGTTGTAGGTGATAGTTTGCTCTGCTACACTGCATTCTTTTGATGTGAAGAAGCTCTCGGAGAAGATCATGCATTTCCCAACATGGGTGGATCTGAAGGGAGAAGATTCTGTACCAGAAACGGTCCATCACGTGGTGGTGCCAGTCAACCCAAAAATTGACAGGCTTTGGGAGAGACTGGGGAAGAACCACATTAGGGTACATATATTTAACACTAGCAAAGGTCTCGCTTCATTCTGCCTTTTTAAACTTCAGAATGTTGTAAAAGTGTAAATCACTGATGTTGTGTCTTCACAGACTGATGAAGTTCATACCAAGGATGAGACACGACCTGGAGCCAATACTCCAGGTAAGAACTGCCTGCCATTAAGAACATTATGGTGAAATATCTGAATATTTCCAGGTTCATATTATCAATTGTGAACATTTCAAAAGGATTTTGACTTGGTCTGATATGAAGGTCTTGCAGTGAATCATGTTATATGGCTTTATCAGAGATGTGGTCAGAGGCCATTAAGATTCTGAAGGGAGAGTATGCGATCAGAGCCATTAAGGAGCATAAGATGGATCAGGCCATCATCTTCTGCAGGACAAAGATTGACTGTGACAATATGGAACAGTACTTAATCAAACAGGGAGGAGGTGAGGCGAGCACACAGCTCGGGCTCTTAGATTCATTATCTTACAGCCATTATATGCCATCAAGTCTGGATGCAGACATTTGGCTTTTCCTACAGGTCCAGACAAGAAAGGACACCAGTTTTCTTGTGTCTGTCTTCATGGCGACAGGAAACCAAATGAACGCAAATATAACTTGGAGCGATTCAAGGTAAAGAAAAATGGAATTAAAAATTGTATATATTCTTTTTATTTATTTGAATACATTTTCTGATAATAGTCAATCTATTGAAGTATCCTTTCATTATCCTACTTTAGAAACAGGAAGTTAAGTTTCTGATTTGCACAGATGTGGCTGCTAGAGGAATCGATATTCATGGTGTTCCTTATGGTAAGAAAGAAGAATTTCTGTTTTCTGAAATTACCTTCACAATTGTGTTTTTTTTTTTTTGTTTTTTTTTTACGTTTCCTACAACCAAAATGCAGATATTTTTTTTGTTATCATTTGTAGTTTTTTTTTTTTTTCACAATAATAACTAAATCATTAGACTACAACTATAGAAACATGCATTCCTTTAATAATAATAATATATTAAACAATAAAACTAAATAAATAATACTATTAAATTATATTAATAAAATGTATTTTTAATAATTAAATATATACTGTTAATCATAACAATAATACAAATAACACTAATGATTTATTTAATAAAACAAAGAATACTATTACATTTATTATAGTAGTAAAATGATTCTAAATTATTTTATTTTATAAAAAATGTTTTTAATACATTATTATAAAAAATAATTAATGAACAGATGGATATGCCAATGATTGCAATATGATTGGATTGGGGGGAAAAACAAAACTGACTTCAAAAACACAAAGTGCAGTATTCTTTTCTGTTTTGCAGTGATAAATGTGACGCTACCAGATGAGAAGCAGAACTATGTTCATCGCATTGGAAGAGTCGGCAGAGCGGACAAGTAACAGCCAGCATTTATCTTGTATCATTAGTCTGCATTTACATTTTAATCATTCATTGATATTTGTGATGTCATCACAGGATGGGTTTGGCTATATCACTGGTTGCTATGGAGAAAGAGAAGGTAAGTTGGTAGTAAAGCAGAACTGTTGATGTAGAAATGTAATGTGTTCATGTGTTAATTGTGTGTCTGTGTGGGATACGCACAGGTGTGGTACCACGTTTGTCCCAACAGAGGAAAAGGCTGCTATAACACCAGACTCAAAGAGAATGGAGGATGTACTATTTGGTACAACGAGAAAGAGGTGAGAACACACTCAATAAATTTACATGACATAAAGAAGATTTGAGCTACACTTATTTCAATTATTTTCCATTTCAGTTGTTGTCAGAAATCGAGGAACATCTGAAATGCACCATTACTCAGTGTGAACCTGACATCAAAGTACCTCTGGATGAATTTGATGGCAAAGTGACTTATGGGCAGCGCAGGACTACAGGGGGTGAGTACCTATATCTCTCAGGTGTCCTACTTGTGTGCTTCCTTTTATTGTATCTGTTACTTATCTCTGTATCTATTTCGTGTCACACACCCCAGGTGGTCTCTATAAGGGACATGTGGATCTACTGGCCCCTACCGTACAAGAACTGGCAAATCTGGAGAGAGAGGCACAAACTTCCTTCCTTCATCTCGGCTATCTACCCAACCAACTTTTCAAAGCCTTCTAGAGCACCAAATTGAAATAATTGCATGGGAAGATGCAAGTCACAAGAACAAGTCACTAACTTTACATAATAAATGTATTTAATTTCTAGATTCATGAGGTTTGAAATGCAAAGGAAATTTGATTTGCTGTTTTCCTTGTTGTAAATTGAAGAAATGTAAAAAAAAAAAAAGTTTTGTTTTCCCAAAGCACATAAGATGCAGTCATGCAAATTAACCTGAAATAAATTCAAACAGCATAATGCTTCTGTTTTCTTTAGTTAAGCACATGTAAGCACAGCTGATCATTTATTTTTGAGAAAGCAGGTAAGGTTTAAGATCAATTTTATCTACTATCCTACATGCATGCAAAGAGTAAATCAGTGAAAATAGCCAAAATTATTCACATTTTTATTTAAAAATATGATCTAAAAATACATTATTATTGTAATACATTTAGAGCTAAATTATTTATTATAAAGGCATTTAACTCTCTTTTTCCATGCAGTAATATAATTGCATAGCCTATTCCAAAGTCACACACTTATTTAAGTTATGCCATAGCCTGCAGTCCAAACTTCAATTTTCTGAGCTAAATGATTAGCAGCTTGTGCATATGCTCCAGACATTTCAGTCCAAAAAGCAATTATTAATAAATGACAAGCCAAAAAACAAATAACAGCTAACTGTAACAATACATTTAAAATACTGAAATACGAAAATATTAAATTCATATTTTATTTTTTTATTTATATTAAGCTTGTTTATATACAATATAGCGTTTTATGCCTAATATCACTGCAACTCTTCGCTTTTAATCAAATTGCGCATGCTCACTATGCTCCACTTACTCTGCAGTTCTTAATACTTACACTAGGTGGAGGGCTTGTCCTAATGGAGAGGTGCTCACGCTCTCATTACCCCCATAGTAAGGTTCATGCCATAAGCGCTGCACTTTTATTTATAGTAGAGCAAAGTCCAAAAGAGGGCAATGAGGTTAAATCTTATTAATAATCCAAACCTGCATTACTGTACTCTTAGCAACCCAGCATGCATGTTATTACAGACAGTTTAAACTCAAATCACACACACAGGAGGACATCTCTCTGTAATTAAACCCAAACTAACAGCAGTGCTCATAAACAGCCCTGCATTTTAAACTAATCCACACAAGACCACGCACACCTCATCTTACATTCCTCTATAATACGGTTATTTATGGATTCATACAACAGATGGGACATTACGGAGCCTGCCAGTGATGAAACACTCAAGTTCCTGTTTGACAGGAATCCATAACATTCAACCTCAGTTCTGAACCAGCAACAACTTGTTATCAGAAGTTAGATGTTTAAAGTCTCGATTTATCTTTCTGTTAGACTTGTCTGTTATTCACTTCTCCTTTCATGTAACTGCAGTAGCTCTCTCTCTCTGTGTGTGTGTGTGTGTGTGTGTGTGTGTGTGTGTCCACTCCTAAGCATCTTTGGAAGCAAATGGTTTCCAGCTGCCAGAGCGTGTGTCTTATTTCCAGTAGTGAAACGGTGACGCTACATACGTTTGTCTGCCTTTTCCTCACTTCCTAAACCCCGCAGACTCACACTTAACCCATTCAACATGTATCTCGACAGAATAATGACACATTTCAGACAGATAATATTGCATTTTTCCAAGTCTGAAGGCCATTTTCTTCACATAAATGTGTGGAAAAACCAAAAATTAGAGGATGTAAAAATATAACTGCGGACCACAGCAAGATTAAAAGCAGGTCCAGTTGGAATCTTGGCTTTTCTGCACTAAACATCTACAAAATTGTTTTAAACGTGTTAAAATAAAAAAATAAAATCGACCTACTACATTCTAATGTTCAAATTATCCAAAAGATTTTATAAATAAACACATATAAGGGGCGGGGCTTGTGGAATTTTGTGATTGACAGGCATTAAGTTTCAGTTAACAGCGTTGAGTCAAACGGCTACATAAGTTCAGTCACATTCCAGGAAGCTGTTACCTGTAAAGCCTCCACCTTCCTTTACCCAGTTTTGACTGTTGTGAGGGATTTATGTTAAAAAATGACGGATTACAGTTACATTAAGGTAGGCTACAGGAAGTGCCGCCCACCTAGCCCATAGGGCATTTCCTTTGCACCTGGTGATGAGAAATGTCCTTGTGGCAGGTAACAGATCAAATAAGTTCAGAGTTAAAGCAAATGCCATGAGTGAGTTAATTTTCCAGCATACTTGGTCTAAAGATGCTTCAACAGAAAGAGAACTGTAGCCCGGACAAAGTCCAAAGTAAAATGTTCTCCCACAGTCCTCCTCCTCCCTCATATTTGCCGTATCAAACACAGTGTGGTACATATGTGAGTGATGTTTTGGTTATGCTGAACCTGAGGAAATTAGCTACTTGAGTTACAACATGCCTTGATGATGCAAATGTTTCTGAGCCAGTAAGAACAGATTTTCACACAGTAAAGAGAGATGGGAGCAGATAAAGGACACAGGAAGTGCTATAATCTAATGGGAATTATCATGATTTAGCTACTGTAATCATGACTGACTATGACCCTCAACAGTATTAATAGTGTTTTACTCCTGTCTGTGTGTGTGTGTGTGTGTGTGTGTGAGAGAGAGAAAACTCTCAGACTCACCCCTGAGGCTAAAGGAAAGGTGCACTGAATCAATCTGACAGCATGAGTCACTGCTAAAGACTCATACAGAGAGCACATAAACTGTTACCAAGAGCTCAGTCTTACAAAATGTTTTATTGTCCCTTCCACTTCAAATCCATTAAGTTAAATTAAAATGTGATATGTCAGTAATGATTATTTGCAATGTCATCATTTAAATATGTAATTACGATATCAAACAAGCAATCCTTGTCTTCAAAAAAAATTTGAAGAGGATTAGAGTGCATTCTCATGCTTTACACGTGCATTACTTAAAACAGTGCTGATTTGACAGTCAATGTAGGATATGATGTACAGTATGTGTAGGTGATGGATTCAGAGATGGTATGTTGTTATGTAATATACATCATATACATAAATACTCTGATGTATGTTTACTAAATACAACAATAAGACTCGAAAGAACAACCTTTCTTTTCATTTATCATCACTTGATGACAGAGAGAGGAGGAAGGAGGAGGAGTAAGGGGTGGGAATACTCATAAATGCCGAAGTCTTGAACTATGCCCACATTAAACGGAGCGGTCGGAGTTTAGTTTGTCACTAATGAATGGTTTATCTCATTTCTCTCAATCTCTCCCTCTCTCTTTTCCCCTTTTGCATACCCATGGTTACAGTTACTGTAAGTCTTTAAAAACTCCAGTTCCCTCAGGGATCTCTGGAAAAACTGTGGTCCAGAGCCTGAAACTACCTGACTGAGACTTTCTTTATATGGGGTTGGTGGATCGGTCGGTCAATATAGTGATAGAGTGATAGAACGCTAGAATGATACACAGATAGAATGATAGAATGCTAAAATGATACACAGAGAGACAAACAAAATGATGAGTAGACTAAGACAGAACAAAAGATAGAATGATAGATAGACAGACCGTCAAACAGAACATTAAATAGACTAGATAGACTAGATAGACTAGATAGATAGATAGATAGATAGATAGATAGATAGATAGATAGATAGATAGATAGATAGATAGATAGATAGATAGATAGATAACCCCGGTAACCTCTACACTACTTAACTAGTCATTCATATCACCTGTCGGGCTGACAAAGTTTCAGAGAGCTTGTGAAAAAGTTGATTTAGTGTTTTAAGAACATTCCTTTGGCTCATCAGTCTGTGTCGGTGAGGGTGACCCTAAACCCAGCGTGAACTTTGACTCCTCACCCGAACCCGCTCTGAGCAGTGAGACCGTCCGTCTAACCATCTGTCTGTTTCTGCACTGCGCTCCTGTGACTGCAGCTCTGTCTCTACTCAAAGACTGACTCTCATCCATCAGCCTGAGGATTGCTTCTCGTTCTGACCCTCTGTCAATACTGAACTCACTCTTTCACTGACCTCTCATTCAATCCCTCATTCATTCATTTCGTGTCCTCTGTCTCCATTGCTGCAATGCCACTGCCCCTTGTTTCACTAAACTTAATCAGTTAGTTAGTTTACCCACAGTGATTGCAAAAGTACGTTTGCTGATTGATGATTAAAGGCCGTTCATACCAAGTTAAATACAAAACCTTACATTTTTTAATGATTCATGTTAATTTTTATGCCTTGCTTTGTAAAGAAAATATAATATTTGAAATAATACAATTAAAAATAAAATGTAAATATTTTTTAAAAATGTATAATAGATCATTTTAAAAATAACAATAAATATTGAGTAATATATAAAAAAAATGCTGAAAAAGTTTAAAATTTTAAAATGTATAATTATAATTTAAGTATATTTTAATTAAATATATAATTATTGTAATTTAAAATATAATTATTTTAAGTTAATACAGAAAATAGATTTACAATATTCTGTGTTGAAGTCTAAGAAAATGTTGACAGGTTTTTATAGGTTTTAGATTATTTAGTTTTATTAATTTTAGAATTTCAAGATAAACTAAATTATTTTTAATATATATTTCATATTATTTAAATTAATTTTTATTTTGTAAAGTAACAAAAATGTATTTTTTATGGTTTTCGTTAATGAAAATAACCCAGATTATTTATGTTATTTCAATGCATTGTAAAGAAAATATAGCATTTGACGGAAACAATGAAAAATGCTTAAAATTGTTTCATAATCAATATTTTTTATATTATTATTTACATATTATTTTTAAACTAATTTCACAATAAATTCATATCTAGGAATGAATCAAATAAACAGATTTAAGAAAATAAATGTAAATAATAAAAAATAAATAGTTCTTCACTTTCATTGAATGTATAATAGCAGCATAGACATCCTATACCTAACATTACAGTTTGTGGCCTACAAAAGAAAGACATTCCAGAAGAGTTTGAAATGACACGAGAGTAATAACAACAGAACTGTCATTTTTGGGTGAACTCTCTCTTTATATAGTGCTATAGGTTCATTTCATTCACTCTATATAATGCAATACACAGCAAGTGAAACGAAAAGTGTTAAGGCAGACTGCACAACCCACCCACACACCTAGACAACTCAATACGCTGTCTCTGATTTCACCCAGAACATATTGCTCCAGCGCCTCATCTGTCAGTAGTGGGATGGAGAGATGACTGGCACCTAAATCATAGCAGCTGTGTCTGCAGCTAACGGCCCCGTGCTCATTAACCGCAGGAGCTGGACCAGCGCGAGAGCAGCCGCTATATCTCTCTCACTGCTGCTAGCCGTTAGCCTTAACGATAAGATCCCCTAACGCCCACTGGGGTTACATGATACTTTCACGCACTACGCTTCTGATGGAAACTGGACGAGGAGACAGAATGGATTTATGAGAAAGAGGTCTAGACTGAAAATGACCACAAATTGAGTATGCTAACATTATTGTAATCACCTTGAACGCGTTCTAAAAAAAAATCACACGTTTCTCTGACAGCCCAAAACACTTAAACAACAAAGAAGAGTCAAGGAAGCAGCTAATCAGAAACACTCTTTCAATCATATGGATGTTCATCTTTCCTGACATTGAGATGGTTGACATGTCTTTGGAGAATCAGTGGCAGAAGTGAGAGAAATAGCTGAAATTGCTTACAGCATCTTTAGCCTTCAGAAAATGTTTAGAGGTCAAAGTAATTTAGTAACACTTTAGATTAGGGAACACTATTCACAAACTTATTGCTTATTACTAGCATATTAGCTGTTTATTAGTAGTTATAAGCACATGCCTTATTCTGCATGAACTAACTACTAAGTGAAGTGAAGTGAAGTGAAGTGACATTCAGCCAAGTATGGTGACCCATACTCGGAATTCGTGCTCTGCATTTAACCCATCCAACGTGCACACACACAGCAGTAAACACACACACACCGTGAACACACACCCGGTGCAGTGGGCAGCCATTTTATGCTGCAGCGCCCGGGGAGCAGTTGGGGGTTCGGCTTGCTCAAGGGCACCTCAGTCGTGGTATTGAGGGTGGAGAGAGCGCTGGACATTCACTCCCCCCACCTACAATCCCTGCCGGCCCGAGACTCGAACCCGCAACCTTTGGATTACGAGTCCGACTCTCTAACCATTAGGCCACGACTTCCCCAGAAAGACATTACACGACTAAGCAGCAAATTCCGAGTTTAAAGAACTCTTATTTAATAGTATATATGTTTCCTAATCTAAAGTGTTACCCGTTATTTTGTTGTCTATAGTTTAGTTTTTGTATGCATGTTAGCCTAAATTAAAAAAAATAGGAACTGATGAATACATGAAAATAAAAATGAATGGAATAAATTAATACATTAGCCTATAGCTAGATTAAGACCCAAGTGTTGCTATATAGTTATTGATAAATTTATATTTCGCATAAATTCAAAAATATCAATAAAGATTGATTATCAAAATAAAGACAAAATGTACAAAAATACATAAAACTCTGCATAATTTAATGGGGGAAAAAACATTTAAAATACTGCATTAGCCTAGACAAAATACGAAACAAACCACCCAGGTGTGGAGATAAACTCAAGTTTGAGGTAGAAGCCGCTGGAAACTGCAGACAACATAAGCTGTCCCGCTGACTGACAGAGTTGATCGCTGACTGTGTGAAGACATACTTGTAAAAAACGTTTGCAAGTGGAAGTAGTGGGACTAGCTTCTTTGGCCTACTCCACCTTGAGTAGGTAGCCTTGGCATATTTCTCACGTCGCTCTGGGGTGAGGGCGTCTGGGACCCCCACCGTTAGCCAAGGTCCATCAGGGCCTGGTTACCAGCCGATACCACGAGGAGGGTTTGATCAGCCTAGGAGGGTTTGATCAACCAAAATACAGTAATAAAAGTAATATACACACAAATAGTAAAATTATTCTTGAGTGCGTGTTCAACCATGCCCGTTTCAGATTATTCTCTTGCCTTGCCCTCTATATACCTGTTTGCCATTGTTAAAACCTTGCCTTGTTTTACGACCATATTTCTGAATAAAGCATTGCAGATGGATCCAAACCCTTCCTCTGTTCCTTCCGTAACAGTACCAAACCAGTAAATTTGGTCCTTGAGGGGAAATTTTTTTGAACCCCATGAGGAAAACAGCTTATGAATCATACAGAATGAAGTTTTTTGAAAATCTAAAAACGCAGAAAGTTCTGGGTGAGGCGTAGGTTTAGGGAATAGAATATACAGTTTGTATAAAAACTAGTGCTGTCATACGATTAATCGCATCCAAAATAAAGATTTTTGTTTACATAATATATGTGTGTGTGTGTCTGTACTGTGTATATTTTTTATGTATATATAAATACCCACACATGCATATATATATATTTAAGAAAAATATATATTGGTATATATTGGTTACATTGGTATATTAAATATATTTATATATAATATAAATTCTATAAATATAAATATATACATGTAAATACATGTAAATATTTTCAAAATACATACTGTATGTGTGTATTTATATATACATAATAAATATACACAGTACACACTCATATATTACATAAACAAAAACTTTTATTTTGGATGCGATTAATCACGATTAATTGGTTGACAGCACTAATAAAAACCATATGTATACCTATGGAATGTCCCCATAAAACATGGAAACCATTGTAATTGTGTGTGTTTGTGTGATTATTGTATTAATTGTTCATTTAGAGTAAAATGACATGTAAATGATTAAGAATAAAAAAAGAAAAAAAAAAAAGAACTGGGTTGATCCAATTTTCTACATGTGTGGCTGTGGGAGGAAGGATCATTAGATAATTCCTGACATACTACCCACATAATCCCTCTTTCTCAATCTCTCTCTCTCAATCCCTGACTCATCTTTCACATTCCTCCAGCATTCCAGCAGGATTAGCTGATGCCGCCAGTACAGACCCCATTCATGCAGAGAGAAACAAAGAGAAAGTGTGTACGTGTGTGGGAGAAAGAGCAAGACTGCATTTTTTTGTGACGGAAAGGGGTTTTCTGCCCCAAACCATTCCTCCCCGCAGACCAAACAGTACATTGTGCAGTCTAGCATACAGAGGTTCTCAAGAGAGCAACCTGTCACACTGCCTGAGGAAATCAAACACTTGAAGAATTATGTTTGACTCCTGGCATCCCTGTTTCATATGTTCTAGATGGTAAGAGTGTTTCATAGCAAAACAACTCAATTTCACAGCATACACCATCCCAGAAGACCCCACCACCACAAACACACACACATAATCACACACCAAACAAACCAGTGCCTCAGTCTTCAAAGGAATTCCATGTATTGATCAGCATTGAATAATGAAGCAGAAGGAGAAAGAGATAAAGCCTGTTTAGACTGCTTTCTCTTTGTCTTTGTCAATGGTGCATAAGTCTATGTGTTGAGGAACAATTCAGACAGTCTTCTGACTAAATACAAGGGTGCTTTCACACCCGGAGTCTGATGCAGACCTCAGAAATCACACCTTTGAGAACTACATGCTAGTTGAGTATTGGTGAAAGAAAACCTGTGGTGAGTCTTTTTTTTATTCTTTCTAGTATGAGAGTGAAAGAGAGAAAGAAAAGGTATTTGGGTGCAAGGGAAAAAAAAGACAGGAAAGATGGACCGGATGACAGAAAGAGGATCATTGTCTTGAGGGTCAATCTAAGGGCAGGGTTCTCTTTGCTGATTGGTTCAGTTCATTCTCAGCTGTAATGACAGAGAGAGAAATGACTTAATTGCTCTGAAATGCGTTTAGGTTCAGTGGACATCATACAATAAGAATGCACTCCAGGGTCATAAAGACATATTCTGAAATTATTTTACATCTGTGTAACAAAATCAGGACATGTAACTGAGTGTGTGTGAGTGAAAAAGTTGAGTTGGTAAGATTTTTCAAATGAGTTTGAAAGAAGTCTTATGCTCACCAAGGCTGCATTCATTTGATTGAGAAAAAGACAGGGTTTTTTTTTATTTTTTGGGGGGGGTCAATTTTCAGTGTCACGTGATCCTTCAGAAATCATTCTAATATGCTGATTATTTTGTGCTCCAACAATGTTTCTAATTATTATCAGTGCGGAATACAGTTGTGCTGCTTAACATTTTTGTGGAATAAAAACCTCAATTTAAAGTATCCTATACTCACACATAAATGTATAAAAAAATATTTTAGTAAAAGGTACATAAATTTATATATAATTAATATACAATAATATACATAAAACATTGTATTGTGGTTTCCACATACACACACACACACACACACACACAAGAATTATGGTATGTCCCCATTTAAATAGTTAAGTACACATGTTTGTGTGTCTGTTCCTGAGTTTCCTTAAATATAATCTTTCCAAATCCATCAGATCAAAATGATTAATTGCCTTGCCTTTACAGACACTCTATCTTTTCACACAATGAACATTTTTAAACACACTTTGAGAGCAGTTTTAGACTGTGCTGACAGATTTAAAGATTTCCTCGTACTGTTTCCAGGCTTTGTCAGTGCATCAGCCCTGATCCAAATGATTTGAATGAATAAATTAAGTCATTTTCACTCCGAGCTGTGAATAATCCAGCAATATCTAGCTGCATCCGTTAGAATGTATCACATCAAACAGAGAACGTCTTTTAAGATTCCATAGCGTTTTTTTCAGAATGTGTTGTAGAAACAAGGAAACTAGGCTTTTTTTCGCATAGGAGAGAGCAGGTCAAACCGGTAGCACATGTGGAAATGTTTTCATCACATTTAACAAGGCTGTTGGCGGAAAGGAAAGACAGAAAGAAAGGAAGAGGGGGAGAGAGTGCGAGAGGGAGGGAGAGAAAGACAGAAAAAAGAAGTGGACAAGCTGTGCCAAAAAAACACTTGCATCTAAAAAACCTCTCAGCTGTCTCCCTCCCTCTTTTCTGCAAATAGGCATGTGTTGCTGTCACAACCCTCTCACTCTCTTTTTCTCTCTCTTTCATCTGCCCCCTTCCATTCTTACAGACTGCTCTGTGTGTGTGTAATATCCTCACATCTGTGCCTTAGAACATATGGTGGTTCATGTCTCATGCTGCTAGCTGTAGGTCTTTACGACCCATGGAAATTACTGGAATGTCATTTTAACATCCGTGAAAATGTCACTATTCCTCAAAGCCACCCCATATTATGTATCACCGGGGGTGCGAGGTAGACAGCTGTTTGTGTGTGAGTGTGTGTGTGTGTGTGTCTTTGTGACTGCAACTTTGTGCACCTCAGAGCTTGTTCTCGGAAAACTACATGACTAAGGCTTGTTTCATGCATCCTGCATCTGTGAGCAGCACACATTCATTTTGACACCCATATTAATAGATTACAAAATTTTAAGTAGAAAACAAATTTAAAATGCACCATAAAATACCTACAGGTCCTTCTCAAAAAATTAGCATATTGTGATAAAGTTCATTATTTTCTGTAATGTACTGATAAACATTAGACTTTCATATATTTTAGATTCATTACAACACAACTGAAGTAGTTCAAGCCTTTTATTGTTTTAATATTGATGATTTTGGCATACAGCTCATGAAAACCCAAAATTCCTATCTCAAAAAATTAGCATATTTCATCCGACCAATAAAAGAATGGCCATTATGTTCATTTATGCACTCAATACTTGGTCGGGAATCCTTTTGCAGAAATGACTGCTTCAATGCGGCGTGGCATGGAGGCAATCAGCCTGTGGCACTGCTGAGGTGTTATGGAGGCCCAGGATGCTTCGATAGCGGCCTTAAGCTCATCCAGAGTGTTGGGTCTTGCGTCTCTCAACTTTCTCTTCACAATATCCCACAGATTCTCTATGGGGTTCAGGTCAGGAGAGTTGGCAGGCCAATTGAGCACAGTAATACCATGGTCAGTAAACCATTTACCAGTGGTTTTGGCACTGTGAGCAGGTGCCAGGTCGTGCTGAAAAATGAAATCTTCATCTCCATAAAGCTTTTCAGCAGATGGAAGCATGAAGTGCTCCAAAATCTCCTGATAGCTAGCTGCATTGACCCTGCCCTTGATAAAACACAGTGGACCAACACCAGCATCACTGACTGTGGGTACTTGACACTGGACTTCAGGCATTTTGGCATTTCCCTCTCCCCAGTCTTCCTCCAGACTCTGGCACCTTGATTTCCGAATGACATGCAAAATTTGCTTTCATCCGAAAAAAGTACTTTGGACCACTGAGCAACAGTCCAGTGCTGCTTCTCTGTAGCCCAGGTCAGGCGCTTCTGCCGCTGTTTCTGGTTCAAAAGTGGCTTGACCTGGGGAATGCGGCACCTGTAGCCCATTTCCTGCACACGCCTGTACACGGTGCCTCTGGATGTTTCTACTCCAGACTCAGTCCACTGCTTCCGCAGGTCCCCCAAGGTCTGGAATCGGTCCTTCTCCACGATCTTCCTCAGGGTCCAGTCACCTCTTCTCGTTGTGCTGCGTTTTCTGCCACACTTTTTCCTTCCCACAGACTTCCCACTGAGGTGCCTTGATACAGCACTCTGGGAACAGCCTATTCGTTCAGAAATTTCTTTCTGTGTCTTACCCTCTTGCTTGAGGGTGTCAATGATGGCCTTCTGGACAGCAGTCAGGTCGGCAGCCTTACCCATGATTGCGGTTTTGAGTAATGAACCAGGCTGGGAGTTTTTAAATGCCTCAGGAATCTTTTGCAGGTGTTTAGAGTTAATTAGTTGATTCAGATGATTAGGTTAATAGCTCGTTTAGAGAACCTTTTCATGATATGCAAATTTTTTGAGATAGGAATTTTGGGTTTTCATGAGCTGTATGCCAAAATCATCAATATTAAAACAATAAAAGGCTTGAACTACTTCAGTTGTGTTGTAATGAATCTAAAATATATGAAAGTCTAATGTTTATCAGTACATTACAGAAAATAATGAACTTTATCACAATATGCTAATTTTTTGAGAAGGACCTGTATATAGGTTGATCTACTAATTCATTATTTGAAAACATTTCAACACACAATAGCTACAATTACATGCACCTAAATAATCAGATTATAATCAGATTTATGACTCAACTTGACTGAAAAGCCTTCTTGTAACCATCTCAATGAATCTGAATTAAATTTGGAAAAGGTTAAGCATATAAACAAATGAATCTTCCAAAAAAATCCATCAATCTTCAAAATTCTAAATTTTCCCCCAAGTGCATGTTTACATTTCGTTTTGCATCTTATGAATGTCTATTTACACCTTACATGTTATGAACAGGTCACTGAATATTTTCTAAATATTTGCTTAAAAAACTGACATAGTCAGCTATCTTTTTAGATATGTCATCAAGGCAAAAATGGCTATCATGTACACAGTAAAAAAATAATAAACAATTTGCATAAACATAGATAGTAACAGATACACAAAAACACTTAATTCACATTGAGTAAACATGGCTGAATTCAGAATATTTAGACCATTAATAGGTACACTTTTAGATTTGGTTTTGTTCTGTGTAGACTAATTAGCATTAGATGTAATTGTAGTCCATGTCCTTATGTAAATTATATTTCATGATGATCAAATATGTAGCACACTCCCAATAACCATTTTATGGCTGGCAATTAAGGAAAGTAACCCAGAATTTACTTTATTTTCTGCACAGAGCTGCAGATCTAACATAATTGAATATATTGTTGACTGAAATGACTTTACAACATTTGTTTAATGTCACATATGTTGCTGTTATAATCACACTTACCTCTCAGGATGTGTGAAACAGGCCTAAGAGGTTCAGAGTTCAGACCCATAAGTGCTGTGAGAACGTGTTGATTTAGGCAAGAGTGCAAGCATAGACAACACTCTCCGAACCGTGAAGACAATCAACTGAACATCCCCAGTCTGCTCTCATAGACACTGATAAATAGACGTGGGGTTATCTGTGCAGACAACATCGTCATCATCATCATACAAACACACACACTTGTGTGATGAATGAAAAACCTGACCTTGCATGTAGCACAGCAAGCAAACACATACAGACACACCCACAGGAAAGAAAAATCACTAGTGAGATCTCTTTAACATCTCATTTGTCTTTAGACAACAATGAGATTTAAAGGATAGTAATTAAAAAAAAAACCTCAAGATTGTCTCAAACAGTGCTCAGATTTGCCAAGATATCAAATCTGCATGCAAAATTCAGTATGATCTCAAACATTTAAACTAGCACCTAATTTATATAATGTAATTTAAAGTCTATATTTGATTTTTTTGTATAAATGTGTTCCAAAAACCAATAATATTAGATAATTAAATAAATAAACAAATATTTGTACACATGTTGTATGTGTGTGTGTGTGTCTGTGTGTGTGTGTGTGTGTGTGTGTGTGTGTGTGTTTGTGTTTGGGGTAGGGGGGGAGGGTCCTATGTTATTGGGACCAAATGTCCCCACAACTACAGTATAGTAATATCAGTAAATTTTGACCTTGTGGGGACATTTTATGGTCCATGAGGAAACAAGCTTATAAATCCCACAGAATGAACTTTTTTGAAAATGTAAAATAGCAGAATGTGATGTGTGAGGGGCAGATTTAGGGGTAGGATAAAGGGATAGAAAATACAGTTTGTACAGCATAAAAACAATCACGTCTATGGAATGTCCCCATAAAAACAAAAACCCAACATATGAGTATGTGTATGTTCTATTCTGGAAAAACAGATGCACACTCCAACAAAACTAAACCACATATGAACATGTACAAATCTTTACTGTTTGACTAGCTTTTACATTATTCTAACATTTAAAATCATTTCAGTCGCAGTCTGAACCCATATGTCCAATATGAGCAATTTGTGATATCTAAGGTTACCTCTGAGCGATACAAGGTAGACAATGCCTTGACCATCTACCTTTAAAGCTACGACATGATGAATCAGAGGTCGTGTGTTTAGGGGTAATGATGTTTGCACTAGGGCGACAGAATTCCTGCACACACATACACTCACATGTAAGAAGTGTTTCCCTTGGGACTATCATATCAATTCATCTCTTAAATTGAACAGTGTTCGTACGGATGGCATTTTTCCACACATGTGTGCTAATATAATTCTAGATGGATGATGGTGTACTCTACTCATGTGTCGAGTGGAGCCAGACCTTTAGTTCCGCCTGAACATGTATGTATGATTGCAAGAGCAGGCCGAGATGGAAAAAAGCACACACAGACAAAAGACTCCGTCTTAAAGGGGTTTTCCATACAGTTACAGGTAACATTCACACAGACTCACAGTGGAAAAGTGAGTGAGACTTTTTTAAATCTACTTATGTCCAAACATTTTGACAAGAATCTTACATAAGTTTACAGACTGTCAGTCCTCCAACCCAGGAAATGCTGGAGTCAGTCCTGATCATTTCATTTTATTCCTGACTTTTAATCATTGCAAGTTACATAACACTGGCTAAAAGTGCTTCGCAATGTTTGTTTAGAGTCCAAGAAGGAAACTTCTGGAGTTACATGTTTGAAACTTTTGAATGGTAGTGAAGGATTCAGAAGCAAAGAGTTAAAGTGAAATCAAAACATAATGAAAAGAGATTTTTTTTTATATTAAATAAGATGGTTATACTTTATTTTAAGGTGCCTCTGTTACAGTGGAATTATACATTTATGTATTGAGTAATATTAATCAACTACATGTACTTACTATATGGGTAGGTTTAGGATTAGGGTTTTGCTTGCTTGCGTGTAATTATGCATAATTTATTGGTATTATAATAGTAAGTACATGTAACAAGGACACCTTAAAATAAAGGGTCACCAATATGACAATTAACAAAAACAGTGTGTGAATTATGTAACAATCACAAGAAATTAAGTAGAAGTTATGCAACTTCTTTTTTTGTAGGGCTGTAAAGACATGTTACAAAAATACTATTTCAAAAACAAAAATTTTACTTTCTAAAAGATATTAAGAAGCACAAATGTTTTCAATATTTAAAATGTTTCTAAAGCATAAATAAGCAGTCAAGCCAAAAAATATTCAGACACCAGATATAATGTTTGATCTAATTTTTTTATAGAGGGTCCATAGTTCATTTATATAAGTGGGGATAGCAAAATAAAGTCAACTTTGACATATTATACCCAAGAATAATATGTTTTTCTTTAATTGCACATGTGACCTTTTTACACCACAGACTGAACAAAATTCAGCATTGCTTGGTAATTGGTTGACCTAAATTGGTATTATCTAATTGTGTACTTAAATTTAACAGCTGACAGCATTTCAACCTAATTCATTACATACAATCTGGACTTGACTTGACATATGTTTCTATCAAAGTTATCTGACATTATCAAGAAGAATTTGTTCTGTCATATTGTCATATTTTATTACCATTTTCTAAACTATAGCGAACAAACTGGGATAATGTGAGACATGTTGAAGGTGTCTGAATAAATTTTGGTTTGACTGTATAATAATTTCTGAAGGAGCATGTTATACTGTGAACAGGAGTAATGGCTGCTGAAATTTAGTTTGGCAACACGAATACATTTCTGTGGAAATATATTAAAATAGAAAACAATTGTTTTAAATTGTAATACTATTTCACAATATTACAGTCTTTACTGTATTTTGGACCAAATTAGACTTGGAGAGCATAAAAGACTCATTTACAGTACATACAGTATTTTAAGATATTGCATATATAGATCTTGAAATAGATTGTATGTACTTTGTGTTGCATAATTGGATTGCAACTTTGAGAAAAATTGTGTGTGTGTGTGTGCGATTTTGTGACAAATGAGGACATACATTTATATAATGACACATGTGACACAGGTATTACAAGGTGAAGGTGACTTTTCAGGACATTGCCCCATGTCCCCACTTTTCAAAACGCTTATAAATCATACAGAGTGAGTTTTTTGGGGGAAAGTAAAAATGCACAGTCTCCTGTGAGGGCTAAGTTTAGGTGTAAGTTTGGTGTAGGTCAATAGCACATACCGTTTGTACAGTATAAAAACCATTACGCCTATGGGATGTCCCCACTTTTCACAAAAACAAACATGTTTGTGTGTATGTGTGTGTGTAACGGCATGTGGCCAAAATTAGCTTAAGAGAGTATCCGCTCTGTTTTCTGTGGAGACGTGGATGTTGTCTTTCAGCGCGTGGCTCTCTGTTCTAGTTTGTTACTGTCACATTATGTGCGTGTGTATGTGTGTATGTTTTCATGCCCAGTAAAAGCTCAAAGGAAGTGGCCAGAAACTCCTCTCATTGTTATTAAGGTAAAGCAATCTCAGTGGGAATATCAGCTTTAAACTAACATCCTCTCTCACACACACACACACACAGACGAGTCTCACTTTATCACCTCGTTTTCATGTCCTGTGCGTCTTCAGTTAACTCACTTCTACTGATGATGTAAAAAGGAAAAAACAAGTAGCAAAGCTGTAAAATTATACAATAATACCTAAACACACCCACAGACACATACACGGAGATAGAGGATGCTGGCTTTCCTGCTCTCACACCTCATGGGAGTCTGGCCACTTTACTGATTTTAATGAGTCTGAGGAAGTGGAAAATTGTCAGTGACCCTTTTGTCTCTTACAAAAACGTGCATTTTTGTTCAGTAGTGCAATTCTTTACCAAGAATCATGTATTTGACCTGTGGGTTTTGGACAGAAAGCATTCTGATTATTTCAGAACAAGTTCAAGGCTGGTACAAACCTCTTATTATAACTAGGTATAAAGCTTTGTTCAGACTGCACACAAATCCAGTTAGTTGTTAAATCACTTACTGTCTTCACAGTCATTTAGCAGAGCTAAGTTATGAACTCAGATTCATTTGTTAGGGCAGTGTAGTCAATCATATTGTATTTAGACCAACATTGTGTTGAGTGTGATATTGCTTCTAAATAACAGATAAATAAACAAGAACAAAACTTAAATAATTTATTTTTGACATAATATTATCAGTTACTTTGTTCATTTTGCTCCACCAATAGCTCTAAATGAAACCACTGCAGAATTAACCTTTTCTCAAAGCAATAGTTTTTAAATGAATCAGTTAAATGAATGATTCAGTGACTCATCCATAAAGATGGTAACTTGTTTTGTTTCATCGAACAAGTGAACAAGTCAGTGATTCACTTACAATTGATTCATTATTCATTAATATATACACACGTACTGGCGTAACTATGTAACATGAAGAAAGAGTCACTTACAAATGCTGTAATACGGTAATAGAAACAATACTTAGTCAATGAACGTCCATTACTGGTTGCTTGAGCAGCTGCTTTTGCCATAGTTAACTATCAAGTGAATGTGACTTCGGTTTGTATATTTTTCAAACTTGTAATGTAAATAGTAAAACTTGTAAGTTATAAAATTGTAATGTGGTACATTTATTTAATTAATTATTTTTTTTTATGCATTTATTGCATTTATTTTAATTTTTTTGAACAACTCAAAGTAAAAATTATTTTTAGTATTTGGTAGTAAAAAAGTAAAAGTAAGGTAAATGTTTAAAATAAGTCACATTGTGAGATAAATTAAATACCACCTATAAGATATAAATAAAAAACCCCTATAAATTTGTTTTATATTCTGTGTTTTCCTACTGCTTATACTACAAAAAAGGAAACCTTTTTAAAATGATTTATACATCTTAAGTGGGAAAACAAAACTTTTATACTTTCTTTTTTTCTCCATCTAATTAAATTAATTAATGAATTAATTAAATTGATCTAATAAAATATTTAAAAATAAATAAAGCCCAATTGTGAGATTAAAACTCTTTCTAACATATATATATATATATATATACAGTCATGGCCAAAAATATTGGCACCCTTGGTAAATATGATCAAAGAAGGCTGTGAAAATTAATCTGCACTGTTAATCGTTTTGATCTTTTATTTAAAAATCACAAAAATCTAACCTTTCATTGCATAATAAATATTATGAAATAAATGTTTTTCTCTAATACACATTGGACACAATTAACAGCACCCTTTTATTCAATAATTTTTGAAACCTCCATTTGCCAGTTTAACAGCTCTAAATTTTCTCCTATAATGCCTGATGAGTTTAGAGAACACCTGACAAGAGATAATTTAAATATCCTTCTGGAGTGATTCCTTCATGCAGAATCACTCCAGATCCTTCAGATTCACAGCTCCATGTTGGTGCTTCTTCTCTTCAGTTCACCCCACTCATTTTCTACAGGGTTCAGGTCAGAGGACTGGAATGGCCATAGCAGAAGCTTGGTTTTGTGCTCAGTGACCCATTTTTGTGTTGTTTTTGAGGTTTTTGTTTGGATTATTGTCTGGTTGGAAGATCCAAACATGGCCCTTTATAAGATTTCTAACAGAATCAGTCACTTATTGATTTTTTTATCTGTTGGTCTTTGATAGAATCCATGATGCCATGTGTCTAAACAAGATGTCCAGGACCTCCAGCAGAAATATAGGCCCACAACATCAAAAATACAGCAGTTTATTTCATTGTACACATGGGGTACTTTTTATCCCTGTGTGCACCAAACCCATCTTGAGTGTTTGATGCTAAAAAGCTAATTTTTTAGTTTCATCTGACCATAGAAGCCAATCCCATTTGAAGTTCCAGTTGTGTCTGATAACTGAATATGCTGGAGTTTGTTTTTGGATGAGCTAGGATCATTTTTAAGGTTTTCTGATCCCGAGACTCAACAATTTTCTACAATTCTCCAGCTGTGGTCCTTGAAGAGTCTTTGGCCACTCAAACTCTCATCTTCACCGTGCATTAAGACGATATAGACACATATCCTCTTCCAGGCAGTTTCGTAACATATTCTGTTGATTGGAAATTCTTAATTATTGCCCTGATGGTGGAAATGGGAATTTTCACTGCTCTAGCTCTTTTCTTAAAGCCACTTCACTAATTTGTGAAGCTCAATTATCTTTTGCTGCACATCAGAAATATATTCTTTGGTTTTTCTCATTGTGATGGATGATTAAGGGAATTTGGCCTTTGTTTCCCTCTTATTTATATTTCTGTGAAACAGGAAGCCATGGCTGTATAATGTCATATTCATAATCACCCTGAAGTGCTCAAAATTGTGAATATGAATGAGAACATACTTCAGAGATATTTTACTTATAAGAATTTCTAGGGGTGCCAATAATTGTGTCCAACGTGTATTTGAGAAAAACATTTATTTCATAATGATATTTCCCCCCATTTTAAATTCTTATTATCCAATGAAAGGTTAGATTTTTGTGAATTTTTTAAATGAAAGATCAAAAGGATTAACAATGCAGATTAATTTTCACAGCCTTCTTTGATCATATTTACCAAGGGTGCCAATATTTTTGGCCATGACTGTATATATATCTCATCTCACAAAAGTGAGTACACCCCTCACATTTTTGTAAATATTTTATTATATCTTTTCATGTGACAACACTGAAGAAATGACACTTTGCTACAATGTAAAGTAGTGAGTGTACAGCTTATATAACAGTGTTAATTTGCTGTCCCCTCAAAATAACTCAACACACAGCCATTAATGTCTAAACCGCTGGCCACAAAAGTGAGTACACCCCTAAGTGTCAATATTTTGTGTGGCCACTATTATTTTCCAGCACTGCCTTAACCCTCTTGGGCATGGAGTTCACCAGAGCTTCACAGGTTGCCACTGGAGTTCTCTTCCATTCTTCCATGACGACATCACGAAGCTGGTGGATTTTAGAGACCTTGCGCTCCTCCACCTTCCATTTTAGGATGCCCCACAGATGCTCAATAGGGTTTAGGTCTGGAGACATGCTTGGGCAATCCATCACATTTACCCTCAGCTTCTTTAGCATGGCAGTGGTTGTCTTGGAGGTGTATTTGGGGTCGTTATCATGTTGGAATACTGTCCTGTGGCCCAGTTTCATGGTTCCCTCAATGAACTGTAGCTCCCCAGTACCGGAAGCACTCATGCAGCCCCAGACCATGATACTCCCACCACCATGCTTGATTGTAGGCAAGACACACTTGTCTTTGTACTCCTCATCTGGTTGCTGCCATACACGCTTGACACCATTTGAACCAAATAAGTTTAACTTGGTCTCATCAGACCAGAGGACATGGTTCCAGTAATCCATGTCCTTAGTCTACTTGTCTTCAGCAAACTGTTTGCGGGCTTTCTTGTGCATCATCTTTAGAAGAGGCTTCCTTCTGGGACGACAGCCATGCAGACCAATTTGATGCAGTGTGCGGCGTATGGTCTGAGCACTGACAGGCTGACCCCCACCCCTTCAACCTCTGCAGCAATGCTGGCAGCACTCATACGTCTATTTCCAGAGCACAACCTCTGGATATGACACTGAGCACGTGCACTCAACTTCTTTGGTCGACCATGGTGAGACCTGTTCTGAGTGGAACCTGTCCTGTTAAACCGCTGTATGGTCTTGGCCACCATGCTGCAGCTCAGTTTCAGGGTCTTAGCAATCTTCTTATAGCCTACGCCATCTTTATGTAGAGCAACAATTCTTTTTTTCAGATCCTCAGAGAGTTCTTTGCCATGAGGTGCCATGTTGAACTTCCAGTGACCAGTATGAGAGCGTGAGAGCGATAACCAAATTTAACACACCTGCTCCCCATTCACACCTGAGACCTTGTAACACTAATGAGTGTTTTGGACCAATTTGGACATTTTCACTTAGGGGTGTACTCACTTTTGCGGCCAGCGGTTTAGACATTAATGGCTGTGTGTCGAGTTATTTTGAGGGGACAGCAAATTAACACTTATGCAAACTGTACACTCACTACTTTACATTGTAGCAAAGTGTCATTTCTTCAGTGTTTTCACATGAAAAGCTATAAAATATTTACAAAAATGTGAGGGGTGTACTCACTTCTGTGAGATATATATATATATATATATATATATATATATATATATATATATATATATATATATATATATATATATATATATATTAATGTGTGAAAGCATTTGGAAATAAAACATTGACTAACTAAATTGAGATTATCAAATCTGTTGTTTTTTTTTTGTACAGAAGAAAAACATGTGACGTGATTCAGATACACCAAAACAAAATTACATTTGAGTCTGGACCTTTAGTCTGGACAAGCCTAACAACTCCAAACTAAACAGATACACAAGCCCACAGTTAAAAGTGCTCATAAATTCTCAGTGTTTAGAACACACCGTCTAGATAAATAAACAGCACAGAGGACTGTGAGCGATGTGAAAACGGCTCCCCTCCAGGCACCAACTCCTGCTGTACAAACAAAGCACGCCCACTTCTTTAACATGAATCAAAAACATAAAACACACACCAAAATCACAACTTCTTGATGCTATATGATCAAATCTTTTGATAAACGGTCACTGAACAGCCTGATGAAGTTCACCTCTCATTATTTGGGCAAGGTCACTTCCCACACTGATCCATTTCACTTCACCACAGATCACCCCATTCTAGCAGTCAGGACATGTCGAGGTAGATGTTGCCCTCCGGTGTAAGTCTTAGTGTCAGAGCGCTCAAGTCTGTTTACACTCTAAAACATTCCATCTGCTTTATTCCCTCCAGCTGGAGCTGAACCAGGATCAGTTATAAAATAAATAAATGCCCACAGTATCCAAACAGCTCGCCACATCAAAACCCTGGAGGTGAGAGGTGGTGCTCCACCTCATTTCCTCTGTGTATTCGGAGGCTTTTCTGAGAGGCAGGATTCGGGGGAAAATGGGGTCGGTGGTCGCTCATCTCTTGTCTCCTTGATCCCATTCCTGTCCTCAATCCCATATCCCAAAGGAATTCTACTAACCAAAATTCCAAAAGAGGGGGTTCGTTCTGTGTAAGTGTGTGTGCTTGGGAAGCAGTAATATATTCATTCGGATGCTTATGCTACACTGTGTGAAGTGATCAGAGGTGTCTGGGCATCCATTGTGATGTGATAATCACATCCTGCAAGCTTAAAATATGTCTGTTCCACCATCAAATGGTTCTCTTGAGACACATCTTTTAAATTCTTGCCGACTCACTGAACAGAAAACAATTGTATTCTGACGTTTTCAACTCAAAATTAATTAAATTAATCACAAATGGGAAACATCTTTATTTCCCACAATCAAGAACCATGAGTTAAATTATCACAGCCTGTTTCACAATTGAGAACTGATGAAAAAGCAAGCGGAAAGTAACCTACTATAATAGCCAAATAGCAGTACAAATCAAACATTTATAATATACAAAATACTGTTTTATTAATATCTGCTAAATAACAGAAGTTACAAAAAAAATTATACATTACATTACATTTACGTAATAGGCCGCTGCCACCACCTTTAATTCTTAAAGCCAGTGTGGTCTGGCACCAGAAGACAACACACTACCACAACTTCAAATCACAACAAATGATTTTATTAAGAGAGGGGACCGCAGGACAGGCTAAACACAACCTAAGAAACCTTAGAGCAGTGTGCTACATCAATTCACTCACTTCATTAGTGACATTCCACAAAATCAACTACAACCAGTGACACTTCAAACTCATAAAACCTCATGTATGTGTAAATTAATACCGGTTCCCTTAAACCTTCCCAGTTTCTGTCTTTCCCACCCTCACTGTCACCCTCTATTTTTACAGGAAACAGAACTTTAAATACATCAGTTTAAAATGAAACCATAAAACCACTTAACTCTCCCCACGGCGACTTTACCCCTCCCGATGGGGTGGGGGTTTCGAAGGAGCCTGGTGCAGTCCGTAGAACACCACGTGTTGCACCCTGATCCGTAAGGAGAGCTGCGCGTCGTCAGTTCAAGGCTCACAGATGTCTGCACATGACAGTCTCAACCACAGAAAAAAAGGACAGCAATAATAGCTTATTCAAAATGGGCACAATCCATCCACTGGCACGCTTTGATCGTTCAGCGGTTAGATGACTCGCACAATAAGGAATGACGGCACTCCTAACTCCCCGTCCCTACTTTCGCCCCGTCCCAGCTATCTATCTATCTATCTATCTATCTATCTATCTATCTATCTATCTATCTATCTATCTATCTATCTATCTATCTATCTATCTATCTATCTATCTATCTATCTATCTATCTATCTATCTATCTATCTATCTATCTATCTATCTATCTATCTATCTTCATCGCCGGCGGCCCTAAACGACCGAGAACGACACTCCCCTCGTAATAATATCTGAGTACCGCCGTCCTATTTCAACTTGTAAACTACAACCCAACAGCCAACCCGCCTCCATTCTCATTTACGCTCCTTTTAATTCTTCTCACCCCAGTCTCAGAATACACAGATCCCATCCCGGTGTTCCTCATTCCCCAATCAGCCTCCTTAATTAATTGTCAGTACAATCACATTCTCACATTACACATTATCACATTAATTAGTTGTCCATACGACACTCCAAACACAACGCACATCATATCTTTAATATATGGCTTTAATATATTGCTTCTTATTAAAATGTACAAAAGTCAATTTTATAATGTAAATGTATATTTAATTAAAATTATAGGTTTTATATATATATAGTGGGGGGAAATTATTTGATCCCCTGCTGATTTTGTACGTTTGCCCACTGACAAAGAAATGATCAGTCTATGATTTAAATGGTAGGTTTATTTGAACAGTGAGAGACAGAATAAAAACTAAAAAATCCAGAAAAACACACTTCAAAAAGTTATAAATTGATTTGCATTTTAATGAGTAATAAGTAAGTATTTGTAAGTATTTGACCCCTTCAAAAAACATGACTTGGTACTTGGTGGCAAAACCCTTGTTGGCAATCACAGAGGTCAGACGTTTCTTGTAGTTGGCCACCAGGTTTCCACCACATCTCAGGAGGGATTTTGTCCCATTCCTCATTGCAGATCCTCTCCAAGTCATATATATATATACACACACACACACACACACACACACACACACCCATATATATATATATTATTATATATATATATACTGTATATAGCAGTGTTTCAATCATACATCATCCACACACATTTAAATTTCACTTTTTAATGAGCAGAATCATAGGTGCAACAAACTGAATTGACACCCTAAATAATAACATTAATAGAAAATATATGTGAAAAGAATATGTGCCAATATGTGGCTTAACTAAAACATTTTAAATCATATAACGCGCCACATCAGCAAGTCAGACAGAACCGATTCGTGCAAATGAGTCAAACTAGAAGGAATCTTAGGTGCCCCCGAATGGGCTGTATGCATGCATACACTCACACACATGAGATGAATGAGAGAATGAGAATGAGCTTTATTGCCAGGTATGTTTACACATACGAGGAATTTATTATAGTGACAGAAGCTCCACAGTGCAACAGAATGACAGAATAAAGAATAATATACAAATATACAAAATAGACAATGTACAAAATAGCAAAAACACAATAAGTAATATAGACAATTATGTATGTACAGGTATGATGTGTGCAAATTTGAAATGTAAATAAGTATGTGTGTTAAATAAATAATGTAATAGTGTTGTGTGTTCCACATTTATTGTCAAGTGTTCATGAGATGGATTGCCTGAGGGAAGAAACTGCTTATTGAAGTTATTGAAGTGCAGAGGACGGATTCAATGATGGCGGAGTAGAACTGTTTCAGCAGCTCCTGTGGCAGGTTGAACTTCCTCAGGTGGCGGAGGAAATACAGCCTCTGCTGGGCCTTTTTAACAATGGGCTCAATGTGATTGTCCCACTTCAGGTTCTGAGAAATTGTGGTGCCCAGGAACCTGAATGACTCCACTGCCGTCACAGTGCTGTTCATGATGGTGAGACGGGGGAGTGCAGGGGGATTTCTCCTGAAGTCCACGATCATCTCCACAGTTTTGAGCGTATTAAGCTCCAGGTTGTTAAGACTGCACCAGACAGCCAGCTCCTTAACCTCCTGTCTGTAAGCAGACTCGTCACCGTCCTGAATGAGGCCGATGACTGTGGTGTCGTCTGCAAACTTCAGGAATCCTGTTGTATGCCGTTTAATTTCCCTCCAGTATTTCTACTCCCAAATGGACCAGCACTTGTATGTATTACATAATGATACGCTGTGAAAAGCTCATTATTTGGTCAATAGGATGGCCCTATTACTGCACTCTATTAGTTAAAAACAGGTTAGGTTAGACCGGGGAGGAGTGCTAATAATTGTGAGTCTGTGCACATGGTTTTGCCCACACTAATGAGGTCTTTCATCTGAAATTAGAGAGTTTAATAATTTTAGCTCTGGGTGCATTGAAACATTGAGGTAAAATGAAGGCCTGTGTGTGTCCATTCTAGCAGAGAATTAATCAACTCCAGAGGGAAAACTTATCCAGGAGACCGAATAGATCCCTAAAGACACAATTGTTTTTCCAGTTGCAGAATAATTGACTTGATTTCTTGAAGTCTATTCATGACAAATTGGTAAATTCTAACAAAGTCCAGATTGTCCGCGGAGGAAATGCTCAACATCAAACAATGAATAAGTGCACATTTCCTTTTCGCTAAATTGTTCTTCCATTATACTAAAGCAAATGCACCTTTTTTCCTTAAAATGTTGAAAGTGTGTGTGTGTGTGTGTGTCCTGGTCTAATTTGTTGGCTTTTTGTTTGTGGTTTACATTAATTGCAGCGAGCCCCCTTTAGGGAGAATTGTGTTCAGTGCAACTCAAATGCAGAGGAAACACTGGTAGCACTCAAAAAAGTTAAATAAACAAGTTGGAGTAAAATTATTTGCAGGTGTAAGCTGGCAGACGGTATCTGTGGTAGGGCAGAGAGTCATTTTCTAAGTTCAAGTTTATTTGTATAGCGCTTTTTACGATACAAATCGTTGCAAAGCAGCTCTACAGGAAATTAAGTTTCCACAATATATTTATATATTGCAGAACCTTAATATATTTAACTTATGGCAAATTTGGTAATTCTGTATGGTGTCTGAGCGTTGGCATCCTCTGAGGTCCTCTGAGGGGTTGGCATTATCTTTTCTCAGGTGTTCGGTCATCTCAGATCATTTAAGAGTTGGATCCAGACGGAAGCTTCTGTAATTCCTAGTTACCACGGCAGAAATAGAGAAATAAATAGAGACATAATTAGCGTAGCTGCTGTTCCATCTAAGCAAAAATGATTTGTTCAACCCAAGCTAAAGAATAATAATGTACATTTGATCAGATATAACTGCAGTACAAGATTATAAGATGCGTTATGTGAATGCTTGGCTAAATAGATGTGTCTTTAATCTAGATTTAAACAGATAGAGTGTGTCTGAACCCGAACGTTATCCGGAAGGCTATTCCAGAGTTTGGAAGCCAAATGTGAAAAAGCTCTACCTCCTTTAGTTGACTTTGCTATCCTAGGTACTACCAAAAAAGTCCAGAGTTTTGCAACCTTGGGGAGCGGGTTGGATTGTAGCGTGGTAGAAGACAAGTTAGGTACGCAGGAGCTAAACCATTTAGGGCCTTATAGGCAAGTAATAATATTTTGTAAATGATACGGAACTGAATAGGTAGCCAGTGCAGAGACTGTAAAATTGGGGTAATATGATCATATTTTCTTGACCAGGTAAGAACTCTAGCCGCTGCATTTTGGACTATCTGTAGCTTGTTTATTGAAGATGCAGGACAACCAGCTAGCAGTGCATTGCAATAGTCCAGTCTAGAGGTCATGAATGCATGAACTAGCTTTTCTGCATCAGAAACAGGTAGCATGTTTCGAAGCTTGGCAATGTTTCTAAGATGGAAGAATGCTTTTTTTTGTAACATGGGAAATATGATTTTCAAAGGACAAGTTGCTGTCTAATATAACACCCAGATTTTTGACTTTAGAGGACGTAACAGTGCATCCGTCTAGTTACAAATTGTAGCAAATTCTTTGCTATCCTAGGTACTACCAAAAAAGTCCAGAGTTTTGCAACCTTGGGGAGCGGGTTGGATTGTAGCGTGGTAGAAGACAAGTTAGGTACGCAGGAGCTAAACCATTTAGGGCCTTATAGGCAAGTAATAATATTTTGTAAATGATACGGAACTGAATAGGTAGCCAGTGCAGAGACTGTAAAATTGGGGTAATATGATCATATTTTCTTGACCAGGTAAGAACTCTAGCCGCTGCATTTTGGACTATCTGTAGCTTGTTTATTGAAGATGCAGGACAACCAGCTAGCAGTGCATTGCAATAGTCCAGTCTAGAGGTCATGAATGCATGAACTAGCTTTTCTGCATCAGAAACAGGTAGCATGTTTCGAAGCTTGGCAATGTTTCTAAGATGGAAGAATGCTTTTTTTTGTAACATGGGAAATATGATTTTCAAAGGACAAGTTGCTGTCTAATATAACACCCAGATTTTTGACTTTAGAGGACGTAACAGTGCATCCGTCTAGTTGCAAATTGTAATCCAAGAGATTCTGTGTACTGTTTTTTGGTCCAATAAGTAATATCTCTGTCTTATCTGAATTTAATAGGAGGAAATTATTGGTCATCCAATCTTTTACATTTTTTACACAATCTATTATCTTAGATAGTTTAGAACTTTCATCTGGTCTTGTTGAGATATATAGTTGAGTATCATCAGCATAACAATGAAAACTAATCCCGTATTTTCTAATAATATTACCAAGAGGCAACATGTATATTGAAAATAGCAGAGGACCTAGGACAGATCCTTGTGGTACTCCATACTTTACTGGTGATAATTGAGATGTCTCCCCATTTAAATGAACAAAGTGGTAGCGATCGGACAGGTAGGATCTAAACCATCTTAAAGCCTGCCCTTGAATACCAGTATAGCTTTGTAATCGATCTATGAGTATGTCATGGTCTATAGTGTCGAACGCTGCACTAAGATCAAGTAATACTAGCAATGAGATGCAGCCTTGGTCTGAAGCAATAAGCAAGTAATTTGTAATTTTAACAAGTGCAGTTTCTGTACTATGGTGAGGCCTGAAACCTGACTGAAATTCTTCATAGAGATAATTTTTTTGCAAGAAGGAGCGCAATTGAGCAGACACAACTTTTTCTAAAATTTTAGACATAAACGGAAGATTTGAAATGGGTCTGTAATTTGCCAGTTCATTAGAATCTAGTTGTGGTTTCTTAATAAGAGGCTTAATAACCGCCAGCTTGAATGGTTTTGGGATGTGACCTAAAGATAACGATGAGTTAATAATATTGAGAAGCGGTTCTTCTGCTACAGGTAACAACTTTTTCAGTAGTTTAGTGGGTACAGGATCTAATAAACATGTTGTTGGTTTAGATGCACTGATAAGTTTATTTAGCTCTTCCTGTCCTATAGTTGTAAAGCACTGCAGTTTTTCTTTGGGTGCGATGAATGAAGCTGAAATACTAGACGCAGTAGAATCTACATTTGATATTGTATTAATGATGTTATCTATTTTATCAGTAAAGAAATTCATAAAGTCATTACTATTAAACTGTGAGGGAATATTTAGATCGGGTGGTGTCTGTTTATTTGTTAATCTAGCCACTGTGCTAAAAAAAAACCTTGCATTGTTTTGGTTATTATCTATGATTTTGCGGATATGCTCTGCCCTGGCAGCTTTTAGAGCCTGTCTATAGCTGGACATACTGTTTTTCCACGCACTTCTAAAAGCTTCCAAGTTAGTTTTTCTCCATTTGCGCTCAATTACGAGTTACTTTCTTGAGAGAATGGGTATAACTGTTGTACCATGGCACAGTACGTTTTTCTCTAACCTTTTTCAATTTGAGGGGGGCAACAGCAGCATGCACGATACAAGGAAATGATCAGTAACATCATCGCTTTGAGGTACGATATCTATATCGGTAAGATCAATTCCATGTGATATTGTCACGAATCCTGGCCATGCTCTTCCGTTAACTCGCCACCAGATGTCACTCACTCACCACATTGACTCTTACACTACACAAGCACACTGGACTACAGTTCCCACAATCCATTGCACAGATCACAGCTGTCACCATTCACACATCACACACACCTGATTATCATTTCAATCACCACCACACACCATATAAGCCTGGGACTTGCTCTTGCTCGGGGCCGAGTATTGATCTGCGTTTAGTGCTCACTTAGCGCTAGCTGCTTTACCGTGCCATTCCGTGTTTCTGTTGTGTTCCTGTATTGTTAGCGTTTATCACTCGCATAGCGATAGCAACTTTACAGAGCCATTTTCTTAGCCTTAGTCTTGCCTTGTTTTCCTGCCGTGTCTGACCCTGCCCGTGTTTCCTGGATTTACCCTTAGCCTCTGCCGTTTGGACTCTGTTTGCTCCCCGTTTGGATTATTGCTCTCGACTCTGGATTATCTCTCTGCCTTGCCCCTTTGGATACTGTTCGCTGATCGTTGACCCACGCTTGCTCCACGGATTGCTCTGTCTTGCCCTTGCCATACCTGTTTGCCGATCTCTGACCCTGCCTGTCTTGACCATGTTGTTTAATAAAGCTTTGCAAATGGATCCGCACGTCTCACGTCTCGTCAGCCCTGTAACAGAATACTCGGCCACACAAGGATCCAGCGGCTTTTCAAGAGAACATTGGCCAGGTATGGACTCTGCACGGCTGTTATTAACCCTCGAGCAGGGCTCGCGACCGCTCGAGGATTATATTCAGGAGTATTTAGACCTTGCCTATTTTTCTGATCTGCCGGACTACGCACTCATAGACTTTTTCTGTGAGGGCATTAATCAGCCGCTCAAGACTCAGTTAATCCGCGAGGGTCCCCGTTCATCTCTCAGTCAATTTATGGACTATGCCTTGCTGTGTGTGGGCTCTCCGTTCACTGTGGGTGTCGCGGAGGAATGCAACACCGCACTCACTCACAAAATGGCGGCAACAACAACACCCCTTCACGTCATGCCTGCCAAGCCAGAGTCTGCTCGCGTCATGCCTGCCAAGCCAGAGTCTGCTCGCGTCATGCCTGCCAAGCCAGAGTCTGCTCGCGTCATGCCTGCCAAGCCAGAGTCTGCTCGCGTCATGCCTGCCAAGCCAGAGTCTGCTCGCGTCATGCCTGCCAAGCCAGAGTCTGCTCGCGTCATGCCTGCCAAGCCAGAGTCTGCTCGCGTCATGCCTGCCAAGCCAGAGTCTGCTCGCGTCATGCCTGCCAAGCCAGAGTCTGCTCGCGTCATGCCTGCCAAGCCAGAGTCTGCTCGCGTCATGCCTGCCAAGCCAGAGTCTGCTCGCGTCATGCCTGCCAAGCCAGAGTCTGCTCGCGTCATGCCTGCCAAGCCAGAGTCTGCTCGCGTCATGCCTGCCAAGCCAGAGTCTGCTCGCGTCATGCCTGCCAAGCCAGAGTCTGCTCGCGTCATGCCTGCCAAGCCAGAGTCTGCTCGCGTCATGCCTGCCAAGCCAGAGTCTGCTCGCGTCATGCCTGCCAAGCCAGAGTCTGCTCGCGTCATGCCTGCCAAGCCAGAGTCTGCTCGCGTCATGCCTGCCAAGCCAGAGTCTGCTCGCGTCATGCCTGCCAAGCCAGAGTCTGCTCGCGTCATGCCTGCCAAGCCAGAGTCTGCTCGCGTCATGCCTGCCAAGCCAGAGTCTGCTCGCGTCATGCCTGCCAAGCCAGAGTCTGCTCGCGTCATGCCTGCCAAGCCAGAGTCTGCTCGCGTCATGCCTGCCAAGCCAGAGTCTGCTCGCGTCATGCCTGCCAAGCCAGAGTCTGCTCGCGTCATGCCTGCCAAGCCAGAGTCTGCTCGCGTCATGCCTGCCAAGCCAGAGTCTGCTCGCGTCATGCCTGCCAAGCCAGAGTCTGCTCGCGTCATGCCTGCCAAGCCAGAGTCTGCTCGCGTCATGCCTGCCAAGCCAGAGTCTGCTCGCGTCATGCCTGCCAAGCCAGAGTCTGCTCGCGTCATGCCTGCCAAGCCAGAGTCTGCTCGCGTCATGCCTGCCAAGCCAGAGTCTGCTCGCGTCATGCCTGCCAAGCCAGAGTCTGCTCGCGTCATGCCTGCCAAGCCAGAGTCTGCTCGCGTCATGCCTGCCAAGCCAGAGTCTGCTCGCGTCATGCCTGCCAAGCCAGAGTCTGCTCGCGTCATGCCTGCCAAGCCAGAGTCTGCTCGCGTCATGCCTGCCAAGCCAGAGTCTGCTCGCGTCATGCCTGCCAAGCCAGAGTCTGCTCACGTCATGCCTGCCAAGCCAGAGTCTGCTCACGTCATGCCTGCCAAGCCAGAGTCTGCTCACGTCATGCCTGCCAAGCCAGAGTCTGCTCACGTCATGCCTGCCAAGCCAGAGTCTGCTCACGTCATGCCTGCCAAGCCAGAGTCTGCTCACGTCATGCCTGCCAAGCCAGAGTCTGCTCACGTCATGCCTGCCAAGCCAGAGTCTGCTCACGTCTCCGCTGCCAAGCCAGAGTCTGCTCACGTCTCCGCTGCCAAGCCAGAGTCTGCTCACGTCTCCGCTGCCAAGCCAGAGTCTGCTCACGTCATGCCTGCCAAGCCAGAGTCTGCTCACGTCATGCCTGCCAAGCCAGAGTCTGCTCACGTCATGCCTGCCAAGCCAGAGTCTGCTCACGTCATGCCTGCCAAGCCAGAGTCTGCTCACGTCATGCCTGCCAAGCCAGAGTCTGCTCACGTCATGCCTGCCAAGCCAGAGTCTGCTCACGTCATGCCTGCCAAGCCAGAGTCTGCTCACGTCATGCCTGCCAAGCCAGAGTCTGCTCACGTCATGCCTGCCAAGCCAGAGTCTGCTCACGTCATGCCTGCCAAGCCAGAGTCTGCTCACGTCATGCCTGCCAAGCCAGAGTCTGCTCACGTCATGCCTGCCAAGCCAGAGTCTGCTCACGTCATGCCTGCCAAGCCAGAGTCTGCTCACGTCATGCCTGCCAAGCCAGAGTCTGCTCACGTCATGCCTGCCAAGCCAGAGTCTGCTCACGTCATGCCTGCCAAGCCAGAGAGTCTGCTCACGTCATGCCTGCCAAGCCAGAGAGTCTGCTCACGTCATGCCTGCCAAGCCAGAGAGTCTGCTCACGTCATGCCTGCCAAGCCAGAGAGTCTGCTCACGTCATGCCTGCCAAGCCAGAGAGTCTGCTCACGTCTCCGCTGTCACACCCAAGGATTTAAGGTCAGTCCTTCAAGTTCCCTGTCTGATATCCAGTGTGATGGACCCACCACTGATGTCAGTGCGAGTAGCTGGCATTCCCAGGGCCTCAACCCTGTCTGTTACAGAGACTGTTCCCCTGACCTCAGTACTTCCCGTTATGGCGGTTGCCATTTTGAGTGTGTGGGCTGCACACTGTGCTCCTGAGGCCTCTCCTGTCCACGAGTCTGCTCCAGTGCCTCCAGAGGTGGCGGCTTCCGCTGCAGAACCTCCCGAAGTGGTGGCACCCGTCCCTGAACTCGCTGTCTGCCCTGTCACGGCCACAGAGGCTGTTCCTGACCTCATGGTCTGCCCTGTCACAGCCACGGAGGCCGTTCCTGACGTCACTGTCTACCCTATCACGGCCACGGAGGCTGTTCCTGAACTCACGGTCTGCCTTGTCACGGCCACGGAGGCCGTTCTTGAACTCACTGTCTGCCCCGTCACGGCCATGGAGGCCGTTCCTGAACTCACTGTCTGCCCTGTCACGGCCACGGAGACCGTTCCTGAACTCACTGTCTGCCCTGTCACGGCCACGGAGACCGTTTCTGAACTCACTGTCTGCCCTGTCACTGTCATGAAGGCCGCCCCTGAACTCGCTGTCTGCCCTGTCACGGCCACGGAGGCCGTTCCTGACCTCATGGTCTGCCCTGTCATGGCCATGGAGGCCGTTCCTGACGTCACTGTCTACCCTGTCACGGCCACGGAGGCTGTTTCTGAACTCACTGTCTGCCCTGTCACGGTCATGAAGGCCGCCCCTGAACTCACTGTCTGTCCTGTCACGGCCAAAGAGGCCGTCTGTGAGCTCACGCCCTGTCCTGTCACGGCCAAAGAGGCCGTCTGTGAGCTCACGCCCTGTCACGGCTAAAGAGGCCGTCTGTGAGCTCTCGCCCTGTCCTGTCACGGCTAAAGAGGCCGTCTGTGAGCTCTCGCCCTGTCCTGTCACGGCTAAAGAGGCCGTCTGTGAGCGCTCGCCCTGTCCTGTCACGGCTAAAGAGGCCGTCTGTGAGCTCTCGCCCTGTTCTGTCACGGCTAAAGAGGCCGTCTGTGAGCTCTCGCCCTGTCCTGCCACAGCCATAGAGACCGTCCATGAACTCTCGACCTGCTCGGTCACGGCTCCTGTGACCATGGGGACTCTCTCTGTGGTGTCTGTCTCTGTTCTCCCCAGATCCCTGATCCTTTCATGGCTTCCTGACCAGTCCGCTCTGCCGTGGAGATACTCTGCCCTGTCTACGCCACACTGGTGGGCTCCGGCTCCGTCTACTCCGCCGTGGTGGTCAGTTGTCTGGCTCTGGGGGTCTCCTGCTCCGCCCAGGTGGGCTCTGGTCCCGTCCTGCCCTGCAACGAAGACTCTCCCAGTGTTGTCTGTCTCTGCTCTCTCTGTGTTGTCTGTCCTTGTTCTCCCCAGATCCCAGTCTCTGTCATGGGTTCCTGCCCTGTCTGCCTCCCTGTGGTGGTCTTCTGCTCGGGTCTGGTGGTCGTCTGCTCCGCCATGGGGGTCTTCTGCCCGGGTCTGGTGGTCGTCTGCCCCACCGTGGTGGTCTTCTGCTCGGGTCTGGTGGTCATCTGCTCCGCCGTGGTGGTCCTCTGCTCTGGTCTGGTGGTTATCTGCCCCGCCGTGGTGGTCTTCTGCTCGAGTCTGGTGGTCTTCTGCTCCGCCCTGGTGGGCTCCGGTCCCGTCTACTTCGCCCTGGTGGGCTCCCGTGCCGTCTGCTCCGCCCTGGTGGGCCTCTGCTCTGTCGGTCCTGAACTGGCCTCTGGCTCCGCCCTGGTTTCCTGCTCTGCCGGTTCTGCCTCAGTCCCCGGTCTTCCCGCTTCCTCACGGACCTGGCCCTCCGTCCCTCCCCCTGTTCCGCCTCCGCTCCACCGCCCTCCTGGACTATATAGGAGCGTCTGGAAGCCGCTCCTTGGGGGGGGGGGGGGGGGGGCTATGTCACGAATCCTGGCCATGCTCTTCTGTTAACTCGCCACCAGATGTCACTCACTCACCACATTGACTCTTACACTACACAAGCACACTGGACTACAGTTCCCACAATCCATTGCACAGATCACAGCTGTCACCATTCACACATCACACACACCTGATTATCATTTCAATCACCACCACACACCATATAAGCCTGGGACTTGCTCTTGCTCGGGGCCGAGTATTGATCTGCGTTTAGTGCTCACTTAGCGCTAGCTGCTTTACCGTGCCATTCCGTGTTTCTGTTGTGTTCCTGTATTGTTAGCGTTTATCACTCGCATAGCGATAGCAACTTTACAGAGCCATTTTCTTAGCCTTAGTCTTGCCTTGTTTTCCTGCCGTGTCTGACCCTGCCCGTGTTTCCTGGATTTACCCTTAGCCTCTGCCGTTTGGACTGTTTGCTCCCCATTTGGATTATTGCTCTCGACTCTGGATTATCTCTCTGCCTTGCCCCTTTGGATACTGTTCGCTGATCGTTGACCCACGCTTGCTCCATGGATTGCAAATGCAAATGGATCCGCACGTCTCACGTCTCGTCAGCCCCGTAACAGATATAATTAAATCTAGCATATGATTAAAACGATGAGTGGGCCCGGTGATGTTTTACTTGACTCCAAAAGAGTTTATTAGGTCAGTAAACGCAAGTCCTAACGCATCATTTGTATTATCAACGTGATTGTTAAAATCTCCGAAAATTAGCACTTACATCAACATTAACCAATAGATCTGAGAGGAAATCTGCAAATTCTTTTAGGAAATCTGTATATGGCCCTGGCGGTCTATACACAGTAGCCAGAGCAAGAGATAGGAGAGATTTATTTTGCATATCTAACAGTGTAACATTAAGCAGAAGTATTTCGAATGAGTTAAACCTCCTGTATCCTGTTTTCTGAGTAACACTGAGAATATCACTATATATTGTTGCCACATCGCCGCCACAACCAGTCTGACGGGGCTCATGTTTATAACAGTAGCTTGGTGGAGTAGACTCATTTAGACCAAAATATTCATTTGGTTTAAGCCAGGTTTCAGTCAGGCAGAGTACATCAAAATTATTATCTGTGATAATTTCATTTGCAATAACTGCTTTGGGTGCGAGTGATCTACTGTTTAGGAGCCCAAGGTTTAAAAATTATTTTTGTTCATTTATTTTGCGTTTTTCTGGTTTAATCACGATCAGATTTTTTCTAGATCCTGCATTAAATTTATATTTTGACCTCGCTATTCGGGGAACAGACACAGACTGTATAGATTGGACAACGCAAATACTTCTATCTTTTAAGTGGGTAGAACAACAGTTATCATAGTAGTTATTTGAGAATTGGCTTACTAGTCAAAGGGAGCGTAGCGTCCTGGAGATTTTGTCCAAGAGGAGTTCCGTTCCGACTCTGCTGAGGTGCAGGCCATCAGCACGGAAAAGCCTAGGACGCTCCCAGAAAAGATTCCAATTATTAACAAAGAGCAGTTTCTGTTCTTTACACCATGACAATAACCATTCGTTTAAAGCAAAAAGTCTACTGAACCTTTCGTGTCCTCGTCGATACGTGGGAAGTGGTCCTGACACAATGATCGTCGCCGCGGGCGATTTGCTTCGTACCGTCTCGATCAGGCTCCTGAAGTCCCTCTTCAGTGACTCCATCTGCCGCAGCTTGGTGTCGTTAACCCCTGCGTGCAGCACGACAGCACCGATGCTCTCGTTGCCCTTCATGATCGCGGGTATCTGCGCAGAAACATCAAGAACACGAGCACCAGGGAAACAGTGAGTGTGCACTTTACCTTCAGCTAATGTAGCACGGACATGCCTGATGATGGAGTCTCCGACGATCACATCGAATGTGTCCTCACCTGCACTCAAAGGTAGACACAAATCCGCCATTTAAGCAAGTAACAGTGAAACATTGGTAATGTGTGTGAACAGAGTATTAGCAATGTAAGCTAGATTATGCTAACGGGCTATAAGACAATAGCAGACTCAAGAAATAAAAATAAAACTAGTGATAAAAAGGCGCTCTGATTGGTTTTGTTTTAGAATGCTATAGGGGATATATTCATACGTTATAGAAACGAAAATGATAGTGTATAAAATTGTTGTTAAGAAAATAGATGATAAAGAATCAACTTGATGGAGCTCAAACTCAAAACACGCAGTTCAAGAGCTTCAGCAGATTTTTTTTTTTTTTTTTTTTCTAAGTAACGCTCTGCTTTACAACAGACCGGTGTAGTATGCTATGAATGGGCAGTTAGTGAGTTTAAGGAGTACGGATCTCACTGCAGGAAAACTGGGACCTTTGGTCAGGGGGCTGTCGTGTAATTCCTTCCTTCTGTTCACCCGGTTCACAAGTCATCTTTGAGCCTTTCAAGGAATAATTCAGGCAAACATGGAAATTTTGTCATCATTTATTCACACTCATGCTCCAAAACTGTATGACTTTCTTCTGTGGAACACAAAATGTTTTTTTTTCTGACCTCTCTTTTTAATATAATGGAACTGAATGAGGGCTATTAAGCTTTTAAAAAAGACCCAAAACATCCCAAACGTATCATAATACTGGTCCATACGACATATGCACTATATTCCAAGTCCTTTTAAGTAAAAAAATATCTCAAATTGCAATATCTAGGTAAACTATTCCTGTAAATGTATTGTGTAAATTCACATTATGTATATAATTACGTTACAAGAATAAAATAAACAAGCAACTTAGGGGCACTTATTCATATATATATATATATTTGTGCTGTCAAACAATTAATCGCGATTAATCGCATCCAAAATAAACGTTTTTGTTTACATAATATATGTGTGTGTACGGTGTACATTTTATTATATATATTTTACTGTATCTGCTAAATTACTAAATTTAAATGTAATGTAATGTATATTTATTATGTATATATAAATACACATACATGCATGTATATATTTAATACAAATATTTTGTTTATATATTAAATGTTTTTATATAATATAAATTATATGAATATAAATATATACATGTAAATATTTAAAAAATATACATTGTATGTGTGTATTTGTACATACATAATAAATATACACAACACACACACACACACACACACACACATATATTATGTAAACAAAATTTTTTATTTTGGATGCGATTAATCGTGATTAATCTCTTGACAGCACTAATATAGATATATATATAAACTTGCAATTGCGAGAATTTTTTGTTTATATCTCACAATTATGGCTTTATAACACGCAATTGCAAGTTTATATCATATAATTATGAGAAAAAAAAGTAAAGTCAAAAGAATTGCAAGATATAAAATCGCATTTATGAGAAACAAGTCTGATTTTATTTCTCACTGTTGCAAATTTATATCCCGCTACTCTGACTTTATAACTATAACTTGCAATTGTGAATTTATATCATGCAATTCTGAGAGAAAAAGTCAGAATTGCGAGATGTAAACTCGCAATTGTGAGAAAAAAACAAAAAAAAGAATTGTGACCTAAAAGAATTATAAATAAAGTTACCCTTTTTTTTTTTATTCAGTGGTGAAAACAGTTTTCCAAAAAAATTAACAACTAATGACAATTATTTTAAATGATTTAAATTATTCCAGAGAAGGCGTCATATTTGAGATCGAACTGATGATGCTGAACTAAGTGCAGGAAAAGCGCATCTGTTTATGTTTGTGTTAAGTTACTAACTCTACCATGCTAAATACACAAGATAAGTTAACCCCATCTACCCAGAGCAAGGCGCCATGGAGACAAGCCAGATTTAGTCATCATTAGAGCGTCTAATAACCTGCCATCAACCTTCTATCAGCACCGCCTGACCCTGCCTGACCTCCTGTGACCTGCCATTTCCTGTGCCTGTGGGGACTTCTTCCTTTTGGAGGATATGATGAGTCACAAGTTACTGGGTGGAAGAAAGAAAACAGACAAGGAACTCTAATTGGAAACGGTAATTTAGACAATTAGCGATTATGGTTTGTTTGTTTGCGTGAGCATCTACATTTGACGCAGCAAACTCTCACATTCATCAGATGCAGAGGCAGCAGTAGATTACAGCGGTATATGAGACCGTATTAGCAACACAGATTGTGAGTGATAGAGCATGTGAATGCTGAAAGCTCATGTGTTCTGAATTGAATCATGGTATTGTACTGCATCACTGCGTTCCCTCAGAGCTTTGCTCTGTGTGGGAGACCCAAACACAAGTTTGTGTGTGTTTCAGAGAGAGAGTTCATGATCGGAATGGCCAGCAAATGGCTTTCATGTCACTGCAGTGAAGGTCGTGGTTAGAGAAGTGACCATGTTGAGATGTGGCCGTGCAGAGTGGAAATTGCTGGATATTTATTATACAGTGGAGTCCAAACATCTGAGACCGTACTGGAAATATGGGACTCAAAATCAAATTTAAACAAACAAAGTTTTAGGATTCTGTGTTTCTTGAAGTTAATTATAGTGTTAATAATTTTTTTGGATTTTTTTTTTTTTTGTATTGAGAAGGTTGTTATTAGGTATAACACTTGCAGGATGTTTTAATGGCACAATAAATAAATAAAACAATGAAATAAAAATAAGTTTGTAAGTTTTTAAAAAGTTTTTTGAAAGTTTAGAGTTTAAAAAATATATATATATATATATATATATATATATATATATATATATATTATTTTTTATTTTTATTTATTTTTTTTTTGTTCTGCAAGAACTCTTTAAATTGATCAAAAGTGAAAGTAAAGTGAGTCCTAAAAAAGTTTTCACAAAAATATTAAGCATTTTTTAACACTGATAATAAAAATAAATGTTTCTTGAGCAGAAAATAAGCATATTAGAATGATATCTGAAGGAACATTCTGTGACACTAAAGACTGGAGCAAAGCTGATAAAATTCACAAAAATAAATTACATTTTAAAACATTAAATAAAAAACAGCTATTAAATTGTTCTAATATTGTTCTAATATTGTAATAATATTTCAGTATTGTTTTACCATAATTTTGAAAAAGTCAGCATTTTTTGCAGTATTGTACAAAAAACCCCCTAAAAAAAACACTTTCTGTCAATAAGTGTGTGAGAGAATGATGAGTGAGAGTGAGAATGAGAGTAATGAGTCAGCTTTGACATGGTGTTTGTTTGATTTTAAACGCAACAGCAGCTGAGATCAATATGTGGGCGGACGTGCTTACTAACATTCGATAAGTGAATTTATCAGAAGTGTGTGCCATAGATCTTCTTTTAGTAATCAATCAGTACTTTAACATGGCATCCTATCATCAATATCATTACCAAAGCTCTTCAATATGTGCAGCAGAGCAGAACACGTCCTTTGTATGTTGTCAAAATATTTACATAAGAAATCTCTCACCATAAGAGTCTGGTGTGGATGTCCTTTATCAGACTAATCTACCTAATAATTGATTTAATCTAACGGCCACAGTTTTGGATTTTGCAACAGTTTCAGAATGAAACATCATTCTATCGAATTTTATAATGTATCATCAAATTTCACTATTAAAAACATCATTCTGGTGTTGTATTCAACTATAGAAGTAGTCATTCTATTAATACACTATATTTCATGGCATCAGAAGACCTTAGCCTTTTTCATACAGACCAAAGGTTTCAAACTTTTTCATACCAAGGACCACCCAATATGTACTTGTGAATGCTCTTCTTCCTAATATATACATTCAGCTATAAACATAAGACCCCTTTAGACTGTGTGAGTAAAACAGTTATTATAAAAACAATAATGTCAACTTCAGTAAATGTTAAATTTAACATTATTATGGTTTTCTTCAAATTAATATTCCTTCAATTTATTTATTTATTTATTATAGTAACAACAACCATAACATTTGCTGTTATCAACAATATATAATTAGTATTAGCATAATACTCATAATAGGGCATAATAGCGCAGTCGTGGCCTAATGGATAGAGAGTTGGACTTGTAACCCGAAGGTTGTGGGTTTGAGTCTCATGTCCGGCAGGGATTGTAGGTGGGGGGAGTGAATAACCAACACTCTCTCCACCCTCAATACCATGACTGACGTGAGACCCTTGAGCAAGGCACCAAAACCCCCAATTGCTCCCCGGGCGCCACAGCATTATGCCCACTGCTCCGGGTGTATGTTCACTACTGTGTGTACACTTGGATGGGTTAAATGCAGAGCACAAATTCTGAGTATGGGTCACCATACTTGGCCACACACCACTTCCCTTAAAGGATGAAAGTTGCAACAGTGAGGTTTCCCTTATGAAAGTCATCATAGTTTACATCAAACAAACAAATGAAAAAAAAGAACAAGTACACATGTTACTCAACAGGAGTGAGTCATGGCACCGCTGGCCCTGCTTGAATAGACCTTCTCAAACTCAACTCTCGCCTCGGTGCGGTTTGGTGCGACGGGATAATTAGAAGCTTGAGCAAATGAGCTCTTCTCTAATTCGGCTCTTACAGACAGACAGGACTGTTATCAGCCTTGTACTTATTCACCATTACATGATCCAGGCTGATGACAGAATGGAACAGAAGTCAGTGGGAAGAGGCAGAGAGGCTGGTGAAAGAGTAAGTGTTTAAAGAGTAAGTACAGCCATGGGATTCCGATTGTACCATCTATGTCAACTGAGTGTATTTGCAGTGAAAACACACTCTGTATATGTACACAATGAGATTTACCACATATAAAATGTGCTTTTAGTGCATATCTATCTGCTGCGATCACCACCACAAATTTAAGTGAAAAGGATCTGATTAAACAGTAAAGCTTGGCTCATGTAATGAAAGCTTTCATTAGTCCTTAACTACAAGGAACACCATCAACTCTCCATAAACCACTAACTCTTTTGACTCTTCTGTCTGTGGTTCTTTCTATTAGAATCAATGCAGAGTCTCACTTTACACGGTGTCTGAAAACCTGACGAGAGAATACGGCTGGTTGTCGGATTCGGAAAATGTAAAATATCACGTAAAGAGCATTGTAAACAAGAGCCAGTAACCACACGGCATGTAAAGAGGATGACTATAGCTGGAAATTTCACAGGGGTAAACATCTCAAAAACACTCTACCTCATTTATGCGACATGTAAGATCGGTTTTACACTGAGAACTGGGCTTTCAATGAGCTGTTTTTTAAAGGGATGGTTCACCCAAAAAAAAAAAAACAATCTGTCATTAATTACTCACCTTCTTGTTGTTCCAAAACCGTAAGACATTTTTTCATATTCGGAACACAAATTAAGTTATTTTTCATGAAATCCGAGAGTCTTTCTGACCCTGCATAGACATTAACACAACTACCACGTTCAAGGCCCAGAAAGGTAGTAAGGACATCGTTAAAATAGTCCATATCAGTGGTTCAACCTTTATTTTATGAAGCTGCGAAAATACTTTTAGTACGCAAAGAAAACGACTTCATTCAACAATTTCTTCTCTTCTGTGTCAGTCTTTGATGCAGTACCACGATGCACGTGTGTGCATTCCTCTGCTTGTAAACAAGGCACAGCGCATCTGGGTTCTACGTCAGAACACCGGCACAATGTAACTAAATTATAAAAAACTAAATTATATCTGTAATTTGTGATAAATAAAAACTAAATACATTGTTATACATCATGTGAACAAATATTGGACATGGAATGAATACCAAATTAAAACCAAACCAAGTTGGCGCCAATAGCCTTGTGGTTAGTGCATCGACATACAGCGCTCACGGCAACCCGAGTTCGTTTCCTGTCTCCAGGTCCTTTGCTGATCCCACTACCTCTCTCCTCTCAGTGCTTTCCTGCCGTCTCTCTCTACTGTCCTATCTATTAAAAAGCATAAAACCCCATTAAAAAATATCTAAAAAAAAAACATTTTAAAGTGTACTGCGGAGGTGCAATTCAAAATCATCTTTATTTATTATTATTATTATATTACTTATTTAAATGTGCATACTGTGTGTAAGGGGTGGTACAGTAACCAAAAATGGCAGTTCAGTATATACCTCAGTTGTTACATTGTTACAGTAGGGGAAGAAAACAAACCATGTTTTCCAAAACCAAAATTTTCGGTGCTAATATCTGTATCGTTATTCCTCTAGTGTAGGTATATTACTTCTTTTTTATTAAATTTTTTATATACATTTTCAATTGTTTTGTTTAATTTCATTTTAATTACATTTACAGTTCAAGGAAACCCACTCTTTCTACCAAGATGGCGCCGCTGTGTTCGGACGCCGTGCGGGTCGCTCCACTGAGACTTTGCTTAAACTTACTTTTTTCCCTACTTTTACTTTCTCTTTTTACACATCTCACGTCGGCACTGATCACCTACAACATAGAAACACTTTTGGACATTGGAAACCGCTACACCAACCTGCTTCAGGACACTTTATCCACGAATCCTGCGTGGCCTCTGGAGATTCTTCGGAACACGGAGACGAACAATAACCCCCCGAGGCGACGGACCAAGAAACACCGCGGGAAGCGCGCTGGAATTCGAGTCAGACTCAGGAAAAGGGCTCACAGTCCTCCTCTTCCAAGCATTCTCCTTGCTAATGTCCAATCCTTGGAGAATAAGATGGACGATCTTAGAGCCAGGATTAGTTTCCAACGGGACATAAGGGACTGCAACATCCTTTGTTTGTCAGAAACGTGGCTTTCGTCCTCGGTCCCGGACACTGCTGTAATGCCGAGTGATAACTTCTCTGTCTTTCGGACGGACAGAACAGCAGAGGCCGGTAAATCCAGGGGTGGAGGAGTATGTTTCATGATCAACAAGAAATGGTGTGATCCCAGGAATATCTCCATTCAGTCGCGTTCCTGCTCGCCTCATCTGGAACATCTTTCCATTATTTGCCGCCCATTTTATCTGCCCCGGGAGTTTTCATCGATCATTGTTACTGCTGTGTACATTCCACCACAGGCGGACACCGGCTTGGCTTTGTCTAAGCTTCACGATGTGCTCAGCGGCTACATCAACAAACATCCTGATGCTGCCTTTATCATCGCGGGGGACTTTAACAAAGCCAACCTCAAGCAGGTCATGCCGAACTTTTATCAACATGTATCCTGTCCAACTAGAGGACCAAACACACTGGATCATTGCTACACTCAGTTCAAGGATGCCTACAAAGCCCGCTCACTACCGGCTTTTGGCAAATCGGACCATGCCACAATTTTTCTAACACCGGGATACAAACAAAGGCTCGTTCAGGAACCTCCGGTGCAGAGAGTAGTGACGCGCTGGTCCTCCCACTCAGAGACTATGCTGCAGGCGGCGCTTGATGACGTCGACTGGGACATGTTCCGGGCGAGTTCTTCTGACGTCAGCGAGTTCACGGATGTAGCATTAAGCTTCGTAAACACGCTAACCGAGCAAGCTACAGAAACAATAACGATAAGGACATTCTCCAATCAGAAACCGTGGGTGGACAGAACAATCCGTGCCGCGGTTAACACACGCACTGCCGCTTACAATGAGGCTCTTCTGTCTGGGAATACAAGCGAGTACAAAGCATCGTGCTATGCTCTCCGACGCGCAGTAAGAGCCGCTAAACACAGATACAGAGAGGGAATTGAGTCTCATTTCCAGCTCAACGACTCTCGACGGATGTGGCAGGGACTGAGGACCATCTGTGACTTCGGAAACAAATCCTCCGCGGAGGTGAGAGCAGATCCGTTGCTGGCCGACGAGTTAAACATCTTCTACAGCCGCTTCGATGGCAACGGCGGCGGCGCGTCAGGAAGCAGCAGGCAGAGCAGCGATGATCCTGTAATCACCGTGTCGGAGGATGAGGTTCGGAGGGCGTTAAAGAGAGTAAACGTCAGGAAAGCAGCCGGACCTGATGGGATAACCGGCCGTGTTCTGAGGTCCTGCGCCGATCAGCTCGCTGGTTTGTTCACTTCCATTTTTAATGAGTCCCTTGCTACCTCCGTGGTTCCCACTCCATTAAAAAAATCCATTATTATCCCTGTGCCAAAGAACAATAAACCCTCTTGCCTGAATGACTATCGCCCAGTTGCCCTCACATCTATAGTCATGAAGGTTTTTGAGAGACTTGTAAAGAGCCACATCTGCTCCTCCATCCCTGATACTTTGGACCCTCTTCAGTTTGCCTATCGCCCAAATAGATCCACGGACGATGCCATTTCTCACGTTCTCCACTCTTCCCTTACACACTTGGACAGCAACAATGGGAATTATGTAAGGCTGCTATTCATTGACTATAGCTCAGCTTTCAACACTATAGTCCCCATCAAGCTGGCATCTAAACTCACTGACCTCGGCCTAAACTCCTCACTCTGTGACTGGATTCAAGACTTCCTCACCGGCAGACCTCAAGTGGTGAAAGTTGGCCAGTTCACCTCAAACTCCATCACTCTGAACATAGGAGCCCCACAGGGCTGTGTCCTGAGTCCCCTGCTCTACTCTCTCTACACGCATGACTGCGTGTCCTCTCACAGCTCCACATCCATTGTTAAATTCGCTGATGATACTGTGGTTCTGGGCCTCATCTCCAACAACGATGAGACCGCATACTTGGATGAGGTAGAGAGACTCACATCATGGTGCCAGGACAACTGTCTCTCACTGAATGTGGGGAAAACTAAAGAACTGATCATGGACTTTAGGAAGAGACAGCAGCAGCCCTACTCTCCTCTCAGGATCAGCGGGACCCCTGTGGAGAGGGTGAGTAGCTTCAAGTACCTCGGCGTAAACATCTCCGAGAACCTGACTTGGACTACACGCATACAATCACAGGTTAAGAAAGCCAGGCAAAGACTGTACCATCTGCGACAGCTGAGGAAATTCAGGGTCTCACCAGCAATCCTGAAAACTTTCTATTCAGGGACCATAGAAAGTGTATTGACTCAGTGCATCTCAGTGTGGTATGGAAACAGCTCCAATCAGGACTGCAAAGCACTACAGAGAGTTGTGCGCTTAGCTGAGCGCATCTCAGGGTCTGCTCTCCCCTCTCTGCAGGACATCTACCTCAAACGCTGCAAAAGTAGAGCTGTTAAAATCTTCAAGGACTCTAATCACCCTGGTAACTGTCTATTCACTTTGCTTCCATCTGGTAAGCGCTTCCATAGCCTGATGGCAAAAACTGAGAGACTTAGGAGGAGCTTCTTCCCCCAGGCCATCAGGCTCCTAAACTCTAACTCTGTGTCATAATATCACTTGACTCCATGTAATATCACCATATCAATAAGTCATTCATATTTTTTTCTCCATGTAAATATCATATATCAATAAGCTATTCATAATTTTTCTCTACCTCATATTGCTGCTATTCAAATACCCTGTACAACTTTTTGCACATTATTTTTTGCACATTCCTCTCATTACTATTTGTCAACAACATACTGACCTGCACATTTATATTTATATTTTTTATCCTATCTTATCTTATTTTATCTTATCTTTTATTTTATGTTTGTACTTCTTCTTAATATTTGTATTCTTATAATTGCACTGTCCTTGGAGCGGACCTGACCTACATTTCACTGCTGGTTATACTTTGTATAATTGTGTATGTGACAAATAAAACTCTTGAATCTTGAATCTTGAAATCTTTTCAAAAATGTTCAATGAAAGGTTCAATGAGTGCACGATGTTTCCACCACATCAGTGAGTAATGGTGGTAAATAATTGCAACCTCAGTACTGACCAAAATGATTCTGGGTTTTTTTCATAATCGAACAGCCCCTAGTTAAAGCAGTCATATGTCCAGACAATCGTCCTCCATCACAAGATTCATGTTCTCTTATTGATGCACAGTTGTTCTCAGAATTGATTACCCAGCATAAGCTGTTAATACTCAAGCTGTCTAATATATTCCATTCTATTGACACCACACACGCGCGTACCCACACAAACACAATTATTCATGCATGAAGGGGCGCATATTTATTCACGCACACATGCATGAACAAGCTGAGGCATTTGGGCCGAAATGAGTCAATAGGTGAATGAATAATTGAATAAATGAATAAATGTGTGCTAATAAGGGAGACGTTGTATTGATGTGAGACTCATGGGAAATCAGATGACTTGTTAAGGGCGTTTTAATTGTTGTCAGATTTCAAATAACGGTCAACCAACGCAGTCAGCAGTTCACCAGAAAAAAACAGGTTACTGGTAAGTCCTGCATCGCCTTGACATGGCAAGACCGGAAGGTTCTCGGGGGTCCCGACCCATGACCCTTTACCCTACAGCTCCTGGGTGTTGTTGACATTGCCTGGTGAATAACTGAGAGAGAGCAAGAGAGAAAGAGAGAAAAATGTCCTCGGAGGGAGACACTGTGAATGAATAAGGAGTAGATCAAAGCTGAAGATAAGCCTAGAGGTCACGACCCCTGCTGGGGCGGCTGTCAGGAGGTGTAAAGGATACAGGATATGCTGTGTAACACAGGTAATGTTTAGCCACACACACGCTTCTATTAACGACTCATCTGTCTCTGGAATATGTGTGCACCGGAAGATCCCGCCATGAACACACACTCGCACGTTGATTTATTATCACGACACTCAGGGAATGGCAGCCGCAGTGAGCATTTCATTCTGATGGATGGAAAGCACAAGGAGCGAAGAGCTTTAAAAATGGATGTGTGTAAACAACGGAAAGGCATCTCCTGCTTTACGGACAGGAGAGAGGTCAGTCGTCCTTCCTTACGGATGATGTAATTTTCCCTGATAATACACAACCAATTCAGCTCAATGAGGAGTGATTTAATTGCTGTAGTTAATATTAAAGACAAAAAATCAAAAGCTTAATCAAACAAACTGCTTTTATACGCTATAATGTTTTATATGACTCATGTTGCACTACACAGCGCAGGCTTTTGTCCAATCAGATGCTATATGGAATGAAAATGTCCCGCCCACAAGCAGCTGCAGCTGACTAGCAAGAAGTAAATCATAAATCATGAAGTCCTCTTGGGAAGTATCTACTTATGAATTTGGAAATCATAATTATGACAATGAAGTGATTTTGGTCTAAAAATGTACCATTTTGAATTTATTTATCTCATTTTTACAGATCCCCTAAAGGGCCATGGTGAAAAGAAAAGAAAAGAAAAGAAAAGAAAAGAAAAGAAAAGAAAAGAAAAGAAAAGAAAAGAAAAGAAAAATAACATCCCTCAGGCAAATTTCAAATTACAAAAATTACAAAAATGTTCAAATTATTATCATCATCAATATACAAATTCAAATCGTTATGTTAACAGTGGAACTTCTGTTTTTCAACAGACGTAATGACGTTGATCGAATTTGCTCTTTGAAAACAGCAGATAGTTTCTCAATGTTCCTTTTTAGCATAATTGCAAGATTAATGAGTTTATCGGTTTAACACATTGGATAACTGTGACAAAGCAATGGACAACGTACTTTTTTGTGGCTCTACTTTTGAAACGGTGAGCAGTTTAACGTTTATATTGTTGCAATGATTTTCCCCATAGACCTGCATTGTAAGAGCATTATTGCGAACATTAATTTTTTTGCTAGTTTGAGGGTCAAAGCAAAATTAATTTCTGTGAAAATCAATAAAGCTTAGCTTGTACTGAACCTGGAACATTCTTTTAATGAATTAAATCTGTCTGCCTTTTACTGTGGCCCCATTCAATGTGTGTGTTCACCTCTCAACATGTGTGAGTACATATGCAAACCCTGAGAACAGGCCAGGAGTCTGGTCTTTCTCAACGAAAATAATTAGTCCATCACACACACATCTGCTGGTAATGAAGAGCTTGACTACACATAAATTGGACAAAGCTTGAAAGAAATTCCATGTCTTACGCTGAACACCTCTGCCGGCTGCAGACACGTCTAATCTTAACAAGGATTTTACAGGTTATCTACAGAAAGAACGAGCGGCACTCTCAGAAATCCTTAGGATCAGCCAGAAATTTCCAACCAAGCGACCGAAACACCAGCGCACATAAACAAGGGAAGTGCATCATTAGTCTACCCAAATGAGTCTCAATGATGATGAACTGGACTTCTCAGTTCCTTTAAACTGCTTTCTGAGGAGCCCTAGGACAAGAGCATGAGTTAGTGCGGAAGTGGACAATGAAAGAGAAACATTATTCAAACCTTAAAGGGACAGTTCACAAAAAATGAAAATGATGTCATTACTTACACAACCTCATGATGTCTTTATTCTGTGAAACACAAGACATTTTGAAAACTTCAATTCCATGATTTCAAGCATAAAAAAGGACACAAAATCAATGTAAGAATATCATAAAAAAGTATCATAAAAAATTAAAGGGTGTTCTAAAGCCGTATGATAGCCCATAAGCCTTTTTTTGTATTATTATGGCAGATAATTAATAGCATAGCATAGTATTTTGTCTAAACTGAATTATTTAAATAAATTAAATGGGTATTCACTTCTAGATGATTAAATATCCTATCAACTGATACCAATATTTTAAAAATCTCCAATTTCTCTTGATAATCACTATGATACTGATATAACTGATACAACCCTTAGATTTATTGAAAAGATGTGAATAAACAATTCCTTTGTGAATCATATATTGCTTCTTCTCTTATTGATTATCATAAATGTGTGAGGAGAATTTGACTGGAAAGTAAAAATTAGGTATTTCAATACTCCTTATGTGATTTCTACATATGTAAAAGGACCATCTGTAGCAATGTTTTGGGAAAAAAATGTGGTAAAATAGGAGATCATACTCACATTTATTGGGATTGCCCAAAGATTCAAGAATTTTGGAAAAATGTTAAAAAATAAATTATCCCAATAGACCCAGCGTTGTGTTTATTGGGAGCATTGCCCAAAAAATATACAAGAAGAGATATGTACTACGGATATTGTTACTGATAGCTAAAAAGATGATAACTACATTGGATGGAAGAAGGCCCTCCCAATGTGGTTCAGTGGACTCAGAAACTGAAACAGGTTTATATAATGGGAAAAAAAAAATGTCTACAAATGAAGACTATTCTGCAAAGATGGAAAAGTATTGCAAGATATTTAGATGTGTAATTTAAGAGGGGTCAACTAATGTAACATCAATGAAACCTGCTCTTGTAATTTGATGTACAAATGTTTCCTCTGCAAAGAAAAGGTATGATGGTGTTTTATTTTTTTTCTGTCCATCATCTGCAAGGGGTTTGAATGTTGGGATGGGGATGTTCTGTAAAAAAAAAAAAAAAATACAAATATCATAAATAAAAAGTTTAAAAAATAAATAAAATAAACGTGTAAAGGAGAATTAAGGTGAACGACTTACATTTCAGTCTTTTTTTCTCAACCAACCCAAATCTATAAAATATGACTTCAGATTGAAATATATCGCACAGACAACTTTTATGGTATTTCTGTGTCCTTTTTAAAGCTTGAAAGCCTCAGTCCTTATTCATAGTAACTGAATGGGAAAGAGCAACCAGTACAATTCTTAAAAAAGCCTCCCAGAAAGAAAGTCATACAGATACGGAAGGATGAGTAAATGACAAAACGTTTGGATAAACTCTTTAAAAATGCCATTCGGTTTTGTTAACCAATGTACGCACAAGGATGAAACCAGCAGCAACGGACCGAGAAAGAGAAAGCGAGAGAGGTGAACAGAAAGCAGGACGTATCCCAGACCAACAGGACGGAAATCAAAGCTGTGCTGCCTCCCCCTCCATGAGACACACCAGTTCAAACTCATCAATCAACCCTGGAGAAGGAGGGACCAGAGCTCTCAACACCACATACACACACAAACACAAACACTTCAGATAACAGCAATAAACAAAGATAGCTCATACAAACAACTGTGAAACGATTAGAATAGCTGAGAAGGACACATTCCACATAATGGCTGCACTGTGTGTTGACACGATTATCCACTGAAAGAATCATAAAATCTTCTTCAACCAACATTTTGAAACAGATTCAACAGGTTTCCTGAATTCACAAACTGGATTGACTGAAACTGAATCCAAAGCAGCATCAAGTTGTAAGTAACACATCAAAACCATGTCCACACCTCAATTACTCGAGATCCTCTCTAAGTGCTCATATCAACAATCCAAAGCATTGTTCAGAGGGTCAACCCCTGACCTTTGACCCCTGCATTAACCCAAGAGCTCTGGAGAGGGGTAAGGAGAGGGTGCTAGCCTATTGCAGTGTGTTCAGAGCGGCTCCTTTTCCCATGAGAAAGCTGTGATTGGTTTAAGACACTCTCCTCACACTAACACACACCATCTGTACGTTTCCGCCTCTTGCTGGTTGGAACATTCCGGGTGGCACAACCAAAGCGGTAACGCTGACCGGTTGTTCAGGTCTCTGACCTCTGACCTCCCACAACACCAACATCACGAGACAGATCCTCTGTGCCAAAACAACTCAAAAAATTAATATAGCCAGACCCAACAACAAATACACGGTTTCAAACTGACATATGCCAGCAGTGCGAAGGAAAACAGATTGATTTTGCCTGAGCAGTATCAGTCCAGTAGCACTCCATTGCAAACGCAACACATTTAGGGCCAGATTTACTAACAGCTTGAGCCAATGCAAACTGTCTTTTGGAGTTAAAATAGTACTGTCAGGATTTACAAGTTATTTTTGCGCCTGACCTTACTGAATATGCATTTGCAGGAGTTTCCCTTTCAGACTCAAATATATGGCAGGAGAGTATTAAAATGAATCACGCAACGCACTTTACTAGCGTTTGCACATGTCAAATTACTGGTATTTGCGCCATTATTTAACACCCAAAATGCAGCCTTAATGCAGCTGCTGATGTGCGGTGCTCTTGGTAGATTGTGCTGGTCGTTATGGAAATTAGTCTGGCTGAGTCTGTGTTCTTTAATGTGCGCATTGTCAGTAAATCTCACGCAGATTTTTCCCTCCCATCTGCGCTTTTATGGAATTACGCTCTAATGCTAATTTGCCCTGTTTAGCAAATCTGGCCCTTATGGACTAATTTTAGTTTCAGTAAAGCATGAAACTTTTTTCCCCAATTACTATAGAAAAGTAGAGTGATTATAGAATATTCTCCACTCGCATGCATATTTTCAAAATGCATAGCACAAAAAAAAAAAAAAAAAAGTGAAGCACAAAGAATCATAATTAAAACATTTATATATTGATTTTTTTATTATTATAAAAAAGTAGTACTTTTTATGTAAATTATGACATTTCTCAAGGCCAGCAATGCACACTCATACATTTACTGGCTTCCTAAAGATTACGTTTGCACTCTCATTCAAGCAATTCACTTAGAGGCATTATTCTTGAGGACCTCTCCTCCTTTCATCAGCTTTGAAGCTGTAATTACCAGAACTTCATCTTGACTAACTGAGTTAGAAGCCTAATTATCTGTGTGTTTTGGATATCTAGTGTCGCATGATGTTGATTTGATATGAAATGGAGTGTGTGCGCACAAAAGAATGCTTGTTTGTTTGTGTGTGTGTTGGGGGGGGGGGGGGGGGGGGTCTTTCCAAAGGCTTCACATTTCCGTCCTCTCCCTGTCATCAGCTACAGAGACTCATAACTTTTCTTATTCAATTAAACTGAGTGCCAAAGGAAATGACAACACTATTTCAGTGTTTTAGGAAGGAGATACTTCCTGCTTGAATTCAATTATGCAAAAAATGTGACTGGGTGGATGTTCTTCTTCCTGGAGACATTTGGGACATGCTCAATTGGAAAACAGGTTTATAAAAAAACTAAAGCAAATACTGCAAAAAATACAAAAAGCTTTATTTGAGGTCTAATGTCATGGTGTTAGAGGTATAATATATAATAATTATAAAAACAAGTCAATGTAGGGCTAGGTATCGATACAGATTTCTTTAATGTAATTCTGATTAATTTTACACTGTACATTATTATGTGCAACATTTTCTATCCTATGAAACTGAATCAGACAGCAAACACATGCAAAATATGATTTCTGTTGCTGTGTGGCTGTAGATTCATTAAGAATTTTACTGGGAATGCTCAATCTTGGGATTTTTAAAATAATTTTTAATATTTTTCAAATGAACATTGTGAAATAAATATTTCTTTATCCAGCTTTATGTAAAAGAGAGGTTTATCCTGTGTCTTCATGACAAAATATTATTACATATCACAGTAAATAAGACTATCAGTTTCAGTATATGTAAATACACAGACATCCTCCTTTGTCAATTGCAAAGAAATTCTGTAGCTTGCTAGCTTTACTGTCTCTTTTCTGTTCATTGTGAAGAAAGACGGAGAGGGAGAGAGACAGAGTGACTGAAAGAAAGAGACTCATTAGATACGGTTATAGATGCAGACACCAGTCAAAGTCACATGAGTCTCATATGAATCCATATTCGCCCTGAAGGCTGCAAGATCCTTTGTGCACATGACAGGAACATGATCACACAGCATCCTGCTTTTCGGAGATCAAGTTAGGGACGCATATTTCAGGCATGGGATGCTTTTATACTGTCTCTTAAGGTCCAGGATAACAGTTAGTGTATGTGACCTATTTTTAACCATTTTCCCGGTGTCTTATGGATTGTGTCCGAACCACGTTCAGATCCAGTTCGAACGATTCCACAGTCAAATTGAACAGTGAAAAAAACAACACCTCTAGCACAGGAAACAGCAGTTGTGCGGAACAAACACACACGTCCTGTCCTGGGGAGACACACATCCACTCATCAAACAAACATTAATCATAATGTGCCGGCATGATGTGATGACATCATTCACAAGGTTTGTGTGTGCGTTTTTGTGTGTCCAAGCCATTACATACCCATCAAGACGTTTAATTGTGTGTGCACATTAATTATAGTGTGTGTGTGTGTGTGTGTGTGTGAGTGTGTGTGCTATAACTCACAAGCATATAGTTTCTCATTCCGTCCAGCGAGACCCCTGCAGTGCTGCTATTGCTGTGCTCACTAATTAGAACACTTTGCAGCTCAATTAGTCCTCTCTTTCCCGAAGCCATCATGGTGACAGACAGAAAACCCTCATTTACCCCAATAGCACCCTGATTCAGGCCTCTTTCTACATATACATACTGTTATGTATATGTTCCCCGTACGGGCCAGCCACTTTGGGGGAAGTCGTGGCCTAATGGTTAGAGAGTCGGACTAGTAATCGAAAGGTTGCGAGTTCGAGCCCCCGGCCGGCAGGAATTGTAGGTGGGGGGAGGGAATGTCCAGCGCTCTCTCCACCCTCAATACCACGACTGAGGTGCCCTTGAGCAAGGCACCGAACCCCCAATTGCTCACCGGGCGCTGCAGCATGGCTGCCCACTGCTCCGGGTGTGTGTTCACGGTGTGTGTGTGTGTGTGTGTGTGTGTGGATTTGTTCACTACTCACTGCTGTGTGTGTGTGCACTTGGATGGGTTAAACGCAGAGCACCAATTTCGAGTATGGGTCACCATACTTGACAATACGTCACGACTTTACAGTGAGGAATGAGCCATGCATACAGTGCTGTACATGACACAGCTCACAAGCTCAGGGAAATGGAAACAGGTCATTTATTGCTGTGGAGCTAGACTTTAAATTAGTTTAAATAAACCATTTAAAAGTTTGAGGTCAGTAAGACTTTTTTTGAAAGAAAGAAAAAATGTATCCAACAAGGAAACATTAAGCAGATACAGAACTTTCTATTCATCAAAGAATCCTGAATTAAAAAAATGCATCACAGTTTCTACAAAAATATTAAACAACACAACTGTTTTCAACATTGATAATAATAAGAAATATTTCTTGGGCACCAAATCAGAGCATTTAATATTTAACAATATTGTTTTTTTTTTATCAAATAAATGTAATCTTTGTAACCAAAACAGACTTCCTTCAAAAATGTTTTTGATAAACCATACAGACTCCAAACGTTTTAGCATTAGTGTAACTGTATAATTTTATCTACGTAATTGGACTGCTAAAATAAAGCAGTAAGCCGCATATTAGATTTCACTCAAACACAAGAGCCCTGAGTGGCTTAATGCTGGAAACATGATCGAATGTATTTGAAAACTGCAATAAATTATTACTGGGACCGACCGGACTGTCAATTAAACATTAATTTTGTCATCAGTGCTATACTTGAGCATTTAAAGAGAGTAGGCAGAGACATTCACATTCAGTGTCCTTTCACTTAAATTGACTGCAACGGAATTTAGATTTTCAACTACTAACTTGACATTATGAAAAACCTGGTGCTCATGGCAAGAGAAGCTGAAAAACAGCTATATGCGACTTCTGATTCATATGTACACAGACCAACGATTTAAAAAAATAAGTTTAGCATAATGCAAGAATGTGTACCTAACTCTGAAAAACCTATACTGAAATTCAACTGCAGAACGGACTGCTGTAGACGGTACATTGTTATATGTCTATTCAATGCTTTACTAGTCTGCCAAAATAATATAATGTCATTAAAGGCGCAAGATTTTCAAAGTTAAAATGAAAAATTCCATTACTAAACAAACACATTAAAAACTGTTTTCAAAATGCGTTTTTGCCTTCCTTTCAATATGGTAACTTGGAATTGGAATACCTCTTCATCCAGGGCAAATACTGATAAACGCAATTAATTGATATTCATTTTGTTCATTAATTGGCATATCATGCAATCAATTTGATTTTTTTTCCCTAAAATGAATTTTTGAAAGTAGTTAGAAGAGCCAGTAGTTATGTCAGGCTAAATTATTTAGTTTTTTGTTTATGCATGTTGTCCAAGGCAATGAATGTGAACATGCGATGGCTTGTGTACACAGAGGACTTTCCGCTAGTAATCCCAGCAGATTCAGCATCACTCCAGTGCAGCTGCTGAGGCCAAAAACACAACTCACTCTATATATCACACAATTGTTATGGTATGGCTTAAAGAAAACTACTCTTAATTCTGTCTCTTGTGAACTTTCCCTCTGTTTCTCCTTTTCTCTCTCTCTCTCTGGGTGGTTTAAAGAGGTTTAATCATGCTGATTGCCATGATTATGGCCATCTCCCATGGGTCTTACTCTCTGGCCCTGGCCTCCACAGGAAGTCACACTGGCCACTGGCGATCCGTCTTCCTGTTCCTGTTCTTCTGCACACACACCCGACTGGCCCATTCAGTAAAAGAACACACTTCCGCAAGCTTCCTATACTCACACACACATCACCACCTCACTAACAGAATGATTTATGAATCAAGACTTATGGTTTAAAAGCATGAAGCCGCACAGACATGCTGATATTCAGTACAACTGCACAATTTTCCTATAAACAGAAAATTGATATCAAGCAATTTACATTTCAGACTACATTTGATGAGTAAAAGGAATCTTCAGCACAAGTTCACACTGATTGCCACAAAAAAAAAAAACTTACAATAGAAGTGATTGGGGCTAATTTATGGAGGACTAAAAAGCAGAAATATAAAGCTTATCATTTTAGAAAAACACACGGTAACACTTTATTTTAGGGTCTCTTAACTAGTTGCTTATTAGCCATTTATTAGTACTAATTAAACACATATAAATGCCTTATTCTACATGACCTTATTCTAAATCCCTAATCCTACCCAATACCTAAACTTATCAACTACCTTACAAACTATTAATAAGCAGCAAATTAGGACTTTTTTCAGGGAAAAGCCGTAGTTAATAGTGAATTAGTGTTCCCTATTCTAAAGTGTTACCAAACACATTAATTATTTTCTTTTTAAATGGTTTACTGAACAAATAGCTTTTTCTTTAAATAAATTCAATTACAATTAAAAGTTTCTATAAAAGTCTACCTCAGCTTCTGTTCTAACCCTTTTACATTATTATAAGGTTACAATTAACTACAGAGCCCAAACTTAAATTCAATTACTATTTATTGTTAACTATTATAATCAATACTCAAATAAAAAATTTGTATGCAAACATGTAAATTGCACATAATATACACTTTTTAAATTAACGTCTAAAATATACTATATCTATTTGTTGTTGAAATACAATCATTTGCACAGTGGCTGTCATAACATGTTTCATAAAAGATTTATTTAAACATACATTAAAGCTGCAGTCCGTAACATTTTTTGGTTAAAAATGATCCGAAATCAATATTATTTGAGCAAATACATAACCAGCTGGTGTTCAAAACTAGCGCCTTACTTTAGCCCAATTCACAACGGTTACCTTATAAAAATGTTTTCTAATTTGAGTGGTACGGGTAGGTTTTCGTGGGAAATTCGAGCATGGCACTGCGTCATTACGTCACATCTGTAAACATAAAGAAGTTGTCCTGGCTACCAATTAGATTAGACTATACAGAAATTGAAATGTACCTGTTAATACACACTATGCTCATAGTCACGCAATGCTGATGTTGTGAACATTAATAATTTGATAGTATAACAAGTATAACAACTATAATTTGCACAGTTTGATGTGATATGAGCTAACCGATCGTTAGATTTAAATCACCATTGGTAGCGCAATTTATTGTAATGTTTTTTTTCCTCAGTTGGTCAGAACAAATGGGCAGACTTGTCACTTACTTGTTCAGATGACAATTTCTGGTGAAAATTCTTATTTGGGTCATATATTCCAAGACGTAGATTAGAATCTGTGATTGCAAAGTACAATAAACATCCACAGCGGTGCGTGACTGACTGCAACACATTCACCTCAAAACAATAGATTCATCCGTGCTGGAGCCGTGCCTGAGCACATCCCACACAAGCAAGATAATTCCGTAAGCAGCTGCAATTCCAGGTTTTCAAACAGAGATGGCGACAATGAGGCAAAACTTACGAACATAGTGCAAGTATATAGTCTAATATTTCACAAGATGCTTTTCAGTAGACTTTATTTCTCTAGCAATTAACGAGCTGTAGACACTGATGGCTTGCCTGAGGTAAATTAAATGCTACGTGACATTTTGTTTACAGGCTGTTTTGTTGACGTCTTTCCGCAATTGAAACACTGATTTAGTGATTACATGAGATGTTCATTCATGTTTATTTAACTAGTAATAAAGAGGAAGGGGTGATCACGCTCATTCGCGCTCCGCACTGCCATTGGAAATGAATGCTTCTACACAGCGATCTGTCTCTCCATTTATGGTCTGAATTTCCTGAAAAAATTGAATGATTTGTTCGGTAAACATGCACACCGAACCGAAAGACCTGTACCGAAAAAATTTGGTACGAATACGTGTACTGTTACACCCCTACTTTATATCCATTTTAGGGTTTATGTTAAATTGTCATGGCAGCAAAGTTTTTCAATTGGATGCGTTATGTTTATGGCCCCATAGTGCCTCAACTGTACTGTCAGTTTTCAGAGGGCTTTTTTAGAAAAAATAAGAAACAAATTGAAAATTCTCTGACTGAATTTAACTGAACACAGAATATTCCTTATATATTCCCAAAATTTTCTACAAAAATAGCACCCATCAAAGCCAAAACATCAAGCTTTGCATTAAAAGTCGTGACGTATTGTCAAGTATGGTGACCCATACTCAAAATTGGTGCTCTGCGTTTAACCCATCCAAGTGCACACACACAGCAGTGAGTAGTGAACAAATGCACACACACACACACACCGTGAACACACACCCGGAGCAGTGGGCAGCAGTTGGGGGTTCGGAGCCTTGCTCAAGGGCACCTCAGTTGTGGTATTGAGGGTGGAGAGAGCGCTGTACATTCACTCCCCCCACCTACAATCCCTGCCGGCCGGGGACTCGAACCCGCAACCTTTCGATTACGAGTCCGACTCTCTAACCATTAGGCCACGACTTCCCCCATTAGTGTAATAAAGGTCAGCCGTACTCATTATGGGAGTCAACCAGACCTTGCTGTCAGACGGAAGCTTTCTCAGTCTGTCTGTCTGCCTCTCCACCCTTTTTCCTCTCTCTCTCTCTCTGATACCAGCTTATGTGAGGGTGGATAGTTGGCTGGGTAAAGCTGGCAGCGAGACAGGAATGCACAGAATGGGCTGTGACTCCAACAGGAGGCTGTTTGAAGCTCACACACATTCCTCACACACTCCGTGTGACCAGACGAGAGAAAGTCAATACTTGTCATCTGAGAGAGACTCAGACTCGTTGAATGGCTACACAGTGAAATATGAATAGGAGCAATAAGGAAATGACTTCAGTCCTGAAGAATGTCTGATTTAATTGATTTTAGGATCACATGGCGATGAAGAAGGGGGGTCAGAATCAAGATGAAGGCTTTGCAGAGGGCGATCGATGACCCTGGGAAGGTCAAAGGCCACCAGCTCAGGGCTAGCGCTGTCCCCATGCACACAAAGCTCAGGGTTAAGAAGAGAAGTGAGGACGACACATGAGTCAGGCTAACATTTATCTCCAGTATGTGTACATTGGCATGTATGTTTGGACTGTGGTTTTGATTGGGACAGTCTTTGTGTGGTTAAGGTGTGTTTTGGGTGTAAAAGTGTGTTCATATTAGCAAACTTTATGTAAAATGTTTCGTTTTCAATACTGTGGTGATTCAGGAAGCACTGTTTACACAGAAGTCACTTTCAAACCAAGCAGCTTTCTGTTGGTCAACACAGTGAATCTGTATGACCAACACGAAAACAAGATCAACACGAACTCCAGATCATGAGAAATCCTATTGAAATTTTGTGAAATTTCAAAACAAATGGTAAATGTGACCACAACATAAGTCATAATGAATATTAAGCTACAAAATACATTATATAATCATTAAATTTATCATTAATTTTGGCTTGATGCAACAAATTTGGCCAATTTTTTTTTTGTCTTTTTATACACAATCTTTCCAACTTCATTTACGAACAATAAAAAATGGCTTCTAACAGTATTAAGTTATAATGAATGTAATGGTGCTATCGCTGTCTAATAGAAAAGTGATCCTAGACTTTATACTGACACCTATAGAGGGGGATGTCACAGATGACATAACAGCAAATGCTTTTGGTAACCATTGATGTCATTGTCACATTGAGCAAAAATAGACAACTTTCGAAGATAAAGCAAGTAATATTCAGCTGAGTTTGGTTGCCTCCATGAATGGGTGACCCACATTGTGTAGTATAAAATATTTTTCAAAGCCACTAATATGACTGAAGTCTTCATTTCAACTTAAATATTTTCTTTTAGTTTACAAAGAAAAATGTTTACAACAACTTTAATATTTAAAAATTTTCCTTGCATAATAAAAACATGTTTTGTTTGTCTTTGGATTGTGCAATATACATGAGTCTTTGCTAGAGTGTGTGTGTGTGTGTGTGTGTGTGTGTATGCATGTATGTATGTGTGTGTGTGTGTGCGTGTGTGTGTGTGGGAGGGTCAGTTTAAGCTGGTGACATGGGTCATCGGCAGTTCCTCATATCTGTCATCATCTATCTCCCCTGAGTCTGGGAGCTCAGCCTGTCCCGACAGATGGAGCGGCTTGTCATGTCTGACAGGTTTCCTCACAACAGGTGAACCCAGTGGACTCAGCGCCGGAGAGAATTCTGTGTTTTTTTGTTTTTTTTGTAAACACCAACAAACACACAACCTTATCAAATTTCATGCATTTCTTTCGGCTGACTGTAATTTTGCTGTTTTGTTTTCTTAGAAACTGCGTCAATGTCCATCACAACCCATATACCTGAAAGAGCTATGCAGCTCTAAATAATCCAGCACTGACCTCATTTTTGTGTGAGACTAATACCTAATACTTGGTTTCATTTCAACAATATGGATATTTATAAATCAGTACAATCCAGCACTTAAGTTAGGCCACGTGGAAATGGCCATCTCATCAGGTCAGGAGAACAAAGGGCTTTCTTTTCCTTGTAGGATAGGACATGGTTTGTTTATCTACATTCTAATGGCCATCTAGTTGGGTAGTTAGTTTGTGTGTGTGTGTGTGTGTGTGTGTGTGTGTGTGTGTGTTGAGTGGGAAAAAGTCCTGGACACATTCCTGTCAATACACTTATTTGACCCTATACATCTGAGTTCTTGTCCTGACAACTGTGTTGTTTTGGAAGAGAAGAACATGATGACAACAACTGCACTCCATTGATGAGATACACACACACACACACACACTTAAAGGGTTACTCCAACCCAAAATGAAAATTTGGAAAAAGGATGCGCTATTCTACGTGTATTTACGCATTGATTTGAATGAAAATAGCGCATCCTTGTGTTGCGGCTGATACAGAAGAGCGTACACAGTTTGTGTCCAGTGGATAATCTCCAAAATGTGACAGACAGGAGATGAATTGTTGAAAAAAAGTTATTTTTATTTTCTTTGCATACAAAAAGTATTCTCGTCGCATCACACAATTTAGATTGAACTACTGATGGCAGATGGACTGTCCTGACGATGCTTTTCATACTTTTCTGAGCCTTGACAGTGTTATTTACTTGGCAGTCAATGGGACAGTCACAAGCCTCACGGTTTTCATCTAAAATATCTTAAATTGTGTTCCGAAGACGAACAAATCTTTTACGGGTTTGGAATGACAAGGGGGTAAGTGATTAATGACAAAAATTTTATTTTGGGGTGGAGTAATCCTTTAAGCCATTGTCTGGTTTTTGTGACTTTGTGTCAAGCCAAATTCCTTTCGTCAATACTGATCGGACACACCTCTATTACACAATAATGGGATTCTGGTTCATTCATTCAGAATTCAGATTCAGTTAATGCTTTAATATAAGTTTCTGTCATTTTATTTTTATCATCATTTTATAAAATAATTTTGACATTTTAATATACAGAACAGAGTGAAAGCTGCATAGTTTGCATAAAAATAAAAAAATAAAAATCATAAAAATTATCTTTTAATATTCATTTGTTTCTTCAAGCCAGCAATGAAATGAAGAGAAAATTGAGACTTTTACTTAGGCCTCCATCTTTTTTCCAAGAAAAAGACCAATGTTTCACAGATCTCAACAAGGTTTTAGACTGTCTGCCAAACTATCAATGCTTGCACTCAATATAAGAGATTTCAGTATGAAATCAAACATTTCTTATTTCTAAAATCTCCACAATTCTGAGCTGTGATACAATATTTTTAAACTTCTATGCTTTTATTGTACACTACATTTTTTTTTCTCAATTAAACTAATACTTTTATTCAGAAAGGATGCATTTGATCAATTGATCAAAACTGATATTAAAGACTTTCAGTATCATGGTTTCTACAAAAAATATTGTGCCGCCCAACTAGTTTCAATATTGATGATAATAAGAAATGAACCAGCATATTAGAATGATTTCTAAAGGATCATGTGACACTGAAATCGGTTGTAATTGCTGCTGAATACTCAGCTTTGACTTCATAAATGACGATTTAAAATGTATTAAAATAGAAAACAGTCATTGTAAATTGTAATAATATTTCCATTCCTGTTTTCCAGAATTTTAGATAAACAAATGCAGCCTTGAAGAGCAGAAGACATTTCAAAAACATCTACAAAATTTTACTGACCCCAAACTTTTGAACATAGTGCATGTCAACAATGATCAAATACGAAACATCTAAAAGAAAGCTGATACTTCAACAAAACATACTCGATGAGCTAAGAGTGAGCAATCTCAGAGCAAAAATATTTTCCCCTGGGGCTCAAACAGCTGTAAAAATGGTTTCCAAAATGAAGTAATAAACATCAGACCAGTTCAAGTCAATAAATGACATGTCTACTCCAATTTAGTATTTAGTATGGTGCAATGTTCTCCATAATTGAGCTGTGTCACAATGATATACACACTCTAACACCAGAATTCCCAGCACATCCGGTCAGTCTTGTTCTTTCATCTTATCTTCTCTAATAAACAACAGACAAACAAGATTTTCTTTAACACTCACCAAACCGGCTCTTTACTTCTGTCTCTATTGTGTTCAGCAAATTCTTGCAAAGCAAATGGAGACTTTTAATTAAAACTCCTGAGAAAAAAGGAAAACCCTTGCATTCTCGCAAGCCTCCTTCAGAGGATATCTCAACAGTATCACAAACTGTGCTCAAATTGTTAAACTACCCAAGTCTGCAATCAAAAGTTGATATGAACTCAAATGATTCATATTAATATCTAAAAATTTGTAAGACTGTAATTCATAAAATACCTTAAGAAAGCATTGCATTTCGGTAACCACACTATAGCCAAATATAAGCTATAAACTGATTAAATGTAGGATACCTTGAATACAAAGTCGCTTTAGATAAAAGTGTCTGCAAATTGCACAAATGTAATATCAGGACAAAGCAGCAGTTTGAAGAGAATCTTGCCTAGCAAGTTAGTTAAACTGTCAACCTGAATAAAAGCACATGCGGTTTAAAAGAACAGACAGTTGAAAGTAACTCAATCAGCCCCTTGAGTACTGAGGTTTTGTTGCAGCGCGTCGTTCCAGCCTTTAGTGTAATTGTTTCAAATTGTTTTACAAGAAAAAACAGGCGAGCAGACTAGCTCTCATGCGCTTAGCTTCTCTTTCATGTCTTTTCTCTGCATGCTGGTTCTTATTTCAAATTGGATACTGATTTGGAGGGTTCTGAAGAGTATTGAAAGATAATTTAAGACAGTTTCCAAGATTATATTTTCATCTGTTGGATTCTTATTATGTTTAATAAGGTCATTTTCACTTTCAACTTTGGGTTGTTAATTCCTATTATTTTAGGTTTTTAAATACTTTAAAAACTGTTCCAATGGGCTTTTTCTCTCAGAGTCCTACACACAAGTCCTATAAGAGCTAGAATTATGGCCGGATACGTTAGCTTTCAGAGGAGATCAGAGGTGGCAGGAAGGTGGCAGTCAGTCCAGACAGGAGTGGAGTTCTCAAAAGCCAGATAACCCGACACACACACACACACACACACACACAATCTTTCCGTTTGTGCCTGCCCTCACATCCCATTCACACTCTACCCAGCCCAAACCCGTAACACTTTCCTCTATGTCTCTGTTCGGCTCTCACTGTGTCTTATCTCTCGCCTCCTCAAAGTTTTTTTCTCTCTCTCCTCTCTCTTTTTTTCCGCTCCCACTTCCCATAAGTGAATGAGATCCGATGCGGGCAAGATTGGGCACGTGGCAGGAAGTGTGGCAGTTCATGTTTGGGCTCTTTTTCATTCCTCTCTCTCGGTTTCTCAGTTTAAGGTGGTGAGATGTATGTCGGCGTGAGATGTACGAGAAGGGGGGACACAATGACACACACTAATGGAGGCGTTGAAACATATTAACCATCCTTGCCTTTGTGATCAGGCAAATGTTTAGTCTCCTAATGACCTCCACTGATCCAAACAAACACACTGAGATAAAGAGAAAACCGAGGGGAGGACGGAGAGAAAGAGATCGAGAGGGGTTGCTCCTCTATGACCTCTAGGAACAAGCCATTGAGTTCAAGCGGGTCACAGCACGAGATAGCCTGTTTAAGTCTATGAAAACAGAAAAACTGGATTATTGCATCCTTAAACGGCACACGCAAACAGATTTACAATTTCCGAAGGTCTTATCTTCAGCCCTTATCCATAGGACATGAAGCCATGTCTTTTAAACAGTATCATCAAAGCGCAGCACTTACTCATGTGTGGGGGGCTCCTCTCATATCTACGTCTTATCTATTGGAAAACAAACATCTGTTATTGTTAGTGTTGTCTGTCAAACTGTTGATATTAGTTCATCCTGAAAGGAAAATTCTGTCATCATTTGCATCATTTACTCACCCTCATGTCTTTCCAAACCCATAATGTACTTTCTTCAACTGAATACAAAATATATATTAAAAAAAAGAATTGTTGAATAATGCGCTGATCGCTCATTTCCATGCAAAATAATGATGACTGGAGCTTTCAAGCTTAAAAAAGATGCAAAAGCACCATAAAAGTACTATAAAACTATCATAAAATGCTCCAAATTACTCATGTTCTTTATTTGTGTGCTTTTGCGTAATGATGATCATCTTTCTTTAGTATGCAATTAATAAGAACAGATCGAATCATTCAGACCTGTTTCGTGAACTGAATCAACCGATTCTTTGAAAAGGTCCAACTCAAACAATTCACTTTCATTTTAAGAATTTTCATCTGTTTCCCACACAAATGGCTTTAGATGACAAATAATATAAAACACCATTCACCACTTATGATATTTTTGTGGTGCTTATCGTTATTTTGGAGCTTGAGTTGTCATGTACTTAATTATACTGACATTGAAAAATTCACATTTTGTGAAGAAAGAAAGTCATATGGGCTTGGAAGAATATTAAGGTAAATAAATAATTACATAATTTTTATGAGCTATTTTATAATTACTCTTTCTGTATGTAATGTTTATATTTTTAATGATATTGATTAATGGAATTTAATTACATTTAACGATAGTATGTAGATAACAGCAGAGCAAGCAAAGAAAAGAAAAAAAGCTGTTATACCTAAATTAAGAACATTTTGACATGTATTATTTTTCAATACTACATACACATATAAGTATGCAGACACACAAAATATAAGTTAACCAGCATTGACACAGGAGATTCACGGCAAGTCAGTGGATTGTGCCTCATGGTTTTTACACTGCAACAATAGGGTCGTTAACCTGCCTGCCCAAGGCCTAATTCAGTTTACACACTCAGTTTACACGCCGCCTTTAAAGCTTTCCGCTCTGGTCTATCAGGGCCTCTTAAACTGAACATATTTCGCCACAGTTTTAACTCAAACTGTCAGAGCGGTTGGACAAACAAGTTTCTAAAATGACTGACAGGTTTACTCAAGGGCCCTGGTTTCGTGGATCCACTCTCACAATGTGAACGACATGGATAAGATTGTTCAGAAGACAGACAAAGATAAACACTACAGAGGATTTCGACATCGCCCGCCAAGTGCCCACAGTACATTTCAGTGTCAGAATGGATAAACAAATGATTTACTTTTGAGCATTTCCCATTAGTTCTTGAAAAGTCCCCATGTTACAAGTGAGAGCTTGTATTCAATCCCATCAAAGCAACAGAAACAGCATTGATGTGACAAGTAAAAATGTAGGATACTGTGTGTTTTATTTTCATGGCTGATTTATGTGATCATTTGCATGAACAAACTGGTCGTGTGTGTGTGTGTACCTACTGAACCATATTTTGGGGATGAATTTGTACCCAAAAGTGAGCTAAACCTGACAAAATCTCCTAAAATATCCCTTTGGATATATGTCCTAATTTTGTAAAAAAACTGGTATAAAATAAAGTAAACAAAGTTTGCAGAAAATGCAGAAAGTTTTCTGTAAGGGGTAGGGATAGGATTAGCTTAATCCATCTGACAAAATATGATATAAAACTGTGACATACAGTGCCCTCAATAAGTATTGGAACAGTAAAGACAAAATTGCTCTGTTGGCTGTCAGAGTCATTGACAGGTCGTTGACACGCTGGTGGTTTCCAAACTCTTGATTTCTCCATGCCCTTTGTTTTTGCCCTAACTGACTTCCTCTTTTCTTTTAGCATCCAAATTGCTTGCTTTTCTCTCAAAGTCAGCTCCCTCGTCTTCATCCTGGTTTGTGTGTGTCATCATCGAATGCAAGATTCAGAATACAGAAGTAATAGATATAACTGATACAACACATTCCCTGCTTTTAATATCTGAAGAATTAATGCAACAGGACACAGCTGATCACTTAGAAAGACCTGTGAGGCAACTGTTCCAATACTTGTGCTCACATCAGATAGAGGGATGAACTCTAAAAGTGCTGACCTTCTTAGCTGTTAAAACATCTATGTGTTGAATCACACAATAATAAAATGTGACATTCTGTAGTTTTGTCTCATATTCATCTTTTAATTATATTTGTAAATGTCTTGACTCCACAGCCAACAGAGCAATTTTGTTTTTACTGTTCCAATACTTTTGGAGGGCACTGTATATATAAAACTTATAAATCTATACAATCAATCAAAATTTAATCAAGAGTAATATTTAAATACTTATTTTGATACTTTTTTCCAGCAAGGATGTTTAAGTTGATCAAAATCTTTTTACGTTATATTTACCAAAGATTTCTATTTCATATGAATGGTGAATTTAAAAAAATCTCACTGACCAGTGATCACAAACTCTGCATGGTTGTGTATATATTTTTAATAGCTAAAATTTTAACATGTATAAGAATGAAATAATGTTTGTTAAAGATTTACTATAAGGACTTAATATTGAAAGTATATTTTTAGAGCAGATGCATATCAAAAATATTGTTCATAAATTTATTTGTATTGTGTTTTATTCCATTTTTTAACAATACAGATTAAAAACACAACATGAATACTGAAAGAAGTAATTGAATGTATAGGTAAACTGGAATATTCCTATCTCTAAAGAGAGGTTAACTAAAGGTAGTCTCAAACTCGAGGAGGGATGAAAGTAGAAGTGGTGGTCTCTCACCTCCTCCACAAATATTTCTGCTCTGCTCAAATAAACTAGCTGGGGGTTCATCAAAGTCTCATCTGGGACGAAAACGTCTGTTCAAACAGGCCTTTGCGGTAATAAATCATTCTCAAACTGTGTGATACAGTGTAAACCAAGCACAGTGCAAACAAACCAATGAGCTTTTACACGGTCAATCACACACTCGTCAATTCTACCTGCAGTCTCAAACGTACAACAGCGTGACCTGTGGAAATACCAACGGGAGCATAACAGCCTGGTGCCACGGGGTCGTTTAGGTTACATGTTGCTAGCCTGTCTTTGGTTGTTGTTTGGACAATGGCTTGAAGGATCTGAGCAGTGGTGACAAAAAAAAGTAGGATGCTGAATGAAGCCAAGAGTGAAAACAAAGAAAGAAGGAAAGAAAAAAAAGAAAGAAATACCCTATGTTTAGCCTTTTAGGGTGGCAAAAGATGGAGTTCCTCAGCTGATGCGGGCTGCAGGATTCTTTAGGTCTATCTTTTATCTCTGTCCACTTCAACCAGAAGGGAAATCAAACAAAAGCACACACCATATGTAGTAACATAAACACTCTAAAAAGACTCACACCCTTTTGCATGTGCATACATATACATATATAAAGACACCCAGAGAGATCAGAGAGATTTGTGATTTGAAAATAAGACCATTACTATTATGAACCATATTAAAGAGGTTGGTAGATAGATAGATAGATAGATAGATAGATAGATAGATAGATAGATAGATAGATAGATAGATAGATAGATAGATAGATAGATAGATAGATAGATAGATAGATAGATAGATAGATAGATAGATAGATAGATAGATAGATAGATAGATAGATAGATATGTGAAGTCATCTATACTTGCAAAGTTAATGACACAGGAAACGGATTTCAAATATCTTGGATGCTATCTGACTAAATTCCTTTAGCAGTTGCTCAAACTTGCACTTGCATCAAACTGACTCGTATGGAAACCTGTGCCAAACAGCTAATGGTAAAGGATGAATAGATATATGATGACAGAGGGAGGGAAGTATGCCAGGGAGATGATATCTTGCATTTATTCCCATTGACTACAGGTCAAAGTAACTGTGATTGCAAGGAAAAAAATTATATTATAACCAAATCCACACTTACCTCACCACGGCGGGACTCAATACTCAACCTTGCAGATATGAGGTGTTATCATTTTCTCAATTTCTTGCTCCAGCTGAACACAAAAGGATAACCTCTGTGTAACTAACAAGCTATTGTATGACTTCAAAGAGGAGCCCGACAGCCTCAGTCCCCATTCACTTTTATTACATGAAATATTCTTTAAAAAATTCACTTTTGTGATTCACAGCAGAAAGTCATTCAGGTTGGAACAACATGAGAATGAGAAAATGATGACAGGAGTTTTCATTTTTGGCTAAACTATCACTTTAAAAGGTTTAGCGAAGGCACTTTAAATGGTTTTACTGTGTGAGGTAAGAGGTTAGAAGGTTGAAGGTTACTAATTGAATTCCACCTAACAGAAACAAAGTTTAATTTGCATATCATTTGATAAGGAATTATGCCACTGTGGAATCTGCAATGATTGGCAGGTCTGGTGATTAAAGGAGGGGCTCACTAGAGTAAAACAAAGTCTACTGGAGTTCTGAGTGTGTTTGTTTATTGAGAGAAAAAAATGAAAGATTATGAGAAAGGTGACAAAGGTGAGTGACACACAGGGACAAAAACAACAGATTGTGTAAAAAGAAAATCATTGCCATTTGCAGTGTCTTTACCCATTAATACATGTATTTAATACATAACTACATAATTCAACCAAAGCACACAAATCAAAGTCAAATGGACATCTGACACCTTTGGGGATATAAACCTGCACATTTTGTGCACACTCTGCATACCAGAGCCGAGGAGCAGGCGCCCAGGCCTGACTTCCGATCATGTGCACTATTGATGTCCTGGCCTGCGTGCTCTCATTGTCTCCCGCCGTGTTGTCATTGAGGCTTTATGCTTTGCTTTTGTATTTTCTCTAAATATGAATGTTTTATCCAAACTGGCCCAATTGCTTAACCATCCATACGCTACTCCACCCACCGCTTCAGTAAGACATGAAAACATGAGACTGAGCTGTATGAATACACACAGATGTACACTCAAGCATCTCGATCGAGTCTGTAACACATGCAATTTCATATGTTTTGATAGGCAGATATGAAACTGCTAATTTTAATGGAATAATACCTAAAGAGCCAAATGTGAAGCCATTTTCACAGATGACTTACACTGAAAGCCATTTAACTGCTTTAAAATTAATCCATGAATCACCTTGATTTATAACAAGAAAAGTGTATAAATCTGATTGAAGCAAGCAAGGCCAGCACAGACAAATCGAACTCTGACTGACAGAACTAGACATTCACTTTGCAACAAAAGTATTTAGCTTCCCACTCCCCCTCACTTTCACACAGGAAGCTCTTCCTGAGCTGAGGTCATAGAGACTGGGCTCTGGAAGAGCGCTTCAAATCCCAGACCCTCTCTTAAAGTCTCAGTCTTTTTCTCGCTGAGTTCCCACAACAAACTGTTTTCACAAGAGAAGCAAACTTTTTCAAGTATAATAAGGGAGGCCGGGGCTAGATGTCACACTGGGAAGTGGTCACAAGCTTATATCTAAATAACAAGAAGATTTAGTCTAGTCTTGCACATATATATTTCTATATGATGGTTTCAAACATATAATTAAAATAAATATTGGGAATATTTTGTATATAACAAAGTTTACAAAGAGGATGAACTATTTTATGATCTATATAAGGATGATTTTAACTAATTTTCTTAGGTCTTTGAGGAAAAATGACTTTAAAATACATCCAATATAAGAAAAAATAAGTCTGCTTGACTTACTATTTGTCTCATGCTATAATTTCAGTTCAATGTTTAAATTAATTAATGAACACTACCTCAATACGAACACTTTAAGACATCTTTGACTTTAAGAGTCTACTACTGTAAGACTATATTACAATAACATGTTATATATATGTTATTAGGACAAAAAGCGTTGTATAATTTCAACATGAATACAAAATTATGACAATTACGCTTTAACATTTTTATGTAGGCTATTTTGATATGATAGTAACCAATGTGCTTGGGACTTTTTCCCCGCATATGTCAGGTCAAAAAAAAATTAAGTTTATGGTAAAGTTCCAAATTCTTTAGGTAAAGCTGCAAGATGACTAAAAAATAACTCAAGAGAAATACTCACTTGATTTAAAAGTGTCAACTAAGCTATCTCCCCTATTACTTTGGGTCACCTAGAAGAGAAAAGTGATATTAAAAAAACTAAATTAATATATTTTTAATATCATTCGGGACTAAAATCTTCTCCAAACTCCAAATTTATACAACAACCCCTTTAAATAGTGTGGTGGATCGAAACCCCACGGCTTCAAACACTGAGGCGGAGAACAATTACATAATAGCATCTCCTTCCTACAACGCCCATTACACCCACTCAATCTTACAATCCCAATTTTAGAAGTAAATCAACACAATCTACTATGCAGTTTCGTATCGACAAACGTATACCTTGCTCCCTGAATGTAAACAAAGCCGTGCGCACAGCGTGTTCATCGCGTGTCCACATGGTGGCAGAAGTGAGTCGACACCCGGTGATGTTATGTTACCTCACTGCCTGAACAATGAGATGCTGCTGACTCGTCCTGATCCATTCACAACACGCTCCATCCTTTTTGAATGCTTATAGTCTGCAACTGCGTTTATGTTCTGAATCAAACAAATTACAGAGTAACAAGCAAAAATAAAACCAATCAACTCATTTCAGACATTTAACTAAACTACTCAGCCTCTTTTAGTGACAATTTGAAAATTCACCATCATGTTGTTCTAAACGCGTACAACTTCTTTCGTTAAACACAAAATATGTTTAGAAGAATATTAAAGGGACCCCGTTTACTTTAATTGCTTTTTCCCACACAATGAAAGTGACCGTGGACTGAGATCTGTCATTCTGTCCAGCATCTCCTTTCGCGTTCCATTAAAGAAGTCATGCGTGTTTAGAACGTGATGATTTTATTATTTATTTTTTCAGCCCTTCATTATTGGCAAAAACACCTTAGATACCGCAAACTGATGCTCTTTCCAAAGAAAATCTCACAGCACATACCTCGCCTGCGCCCACTGTAGGAGGAGCCATGTCTCTTCTCTTCTAGGCACAGGCAGCGAGAAATATATTTCACAGCCTCAAACACAGAAGCGCAGGACAGTCTTCAGTCGCCCGCGTAGATGTGCGACTCCAAACGGGGGCACAGTGAATGCGATAAAGAAGGGATAAGAAAACGCACTCAGAGGTAGGACGCTCACGTCTTTTAGTGTCAGTTAAACTAGCTGTTTCATTCACGCGAAATACTATTTCTAAACTATTTGCTTGTCTGCTCGACTTGCTATTGAAGGAGTTTTTGTCTTGTCCTATAATTACAGTCCAAAGTTTAAGTGAGTTAATGAACGCTATCACAGTAAACAATGTAGAGAGGAAACTTCAAAGACATCTGTGGCTTAAGAGACTGCTGTATAGAACTGTTTTACAACAAAATATTATATTATGTTTTTTTTAATTACTTACAGATGTCTTTATGACAAAAGCTTTGTACATTTTTATTTATTATAAGTAGTTATATTTAATAATAATAATTATCACAAATATAATAATTACAAATAATGCATATACAGTTCAAAGTTTAAGTATTATAATTAATATTTTCAAACTGCACAGTGAGGACAGTGAGATGACACTTAAAAGACATTAGAATGAGATTCATTAATCAAAAGATGTTTTCCTTTTTACCTCCCAGTGTCTTTGTTGGGACAGAAGCATTTATTTTAAAAGCTATGGTGATTCTAAGACATCAATTTGTGTCTTTCACAGGGAGAATGCCAGCTAAAACCATGAACTCCGATTTGGAGTTTGACTCCTTGCAGCCTTGTTTCTACCCGGATGAGGATGACTTCTACTTCTGCAGACCAGACGCTGCACCGCCTGGTGAGGACATCTGGAAGAAATTCGAGCTGCTGCCCACTCCTCCTCTGTCCCCAAGCCGGGCAGCGCTTCCAGGGGACCCAGGGGAGCTGGGTGCTGTGGCTGGGGATTGCTCTCTGATGGGCTTTGGATTAACAGACCCGTTGGACTGGGCTTCCGAGCTTCTGTTCTTACCAGAAGATGACATTTGGGGGGCATCAGACGGGGACCTCTTTGGCTCAGTTTTGGATACTACAGACAATTCCATCATCATTCAGGACTGCATGTGGAGTGGCTTCTCAGCACGTGAGAAATTGGAGCGGGTGGTGAATGAGAAACTCGGGAAAGCCGTCTCTGCTCCTAATGTTACTGAAGCCGGTAAAGACACGACAGTCAAGACACCCGAAATGAGCCACTCGATATCAGAGTGTGTGGACCCTACCGTGGTTTTCCCTTATCCAGTCAACAAAAGAAACGGGAACAGCAGCAGCAGCCAAAGTGTGACACAGCTGAGGAGCCAACACTTGCCTCCAGTCAGTGCAGATGAAACTCCAAGTGACTCTGGTAAGTGTCTCCTGACATGCTGTTCAGGTGAAGTTAAGTTAAGTGTTTCCTAGAAACTGTCACTGAATACATGTCATGAATTATTTTTTTTCCCATTTTTCACAATTGTTTCCAAACAATTCAGTGTGTATATACGTATATATATTTTTTATAATTATGTTATATAATTTTATTTTTTTATTAATGACCATCAACACCAAATTATAATGATGATGATGATGATGATGCTTCTAAATAGTTTGGCAGTCTATAATTTGGCCTAGCTTGTGAGCGGTCATTGAGGTAATTGTTGAAGATCATATGACAGGCCCTGAATCAGATTAGTGTGTGACATTCCAGGCTGCTGGTCACACACACACACACACACACACAAACACAGGCGCTCAAACATACACTCAGTAGTAGTAGTAGTAGTGGGCGGCGATGGGAAGTTTATGTAATACTCGGTCTGCATACCCAGTAGATGGCAGTAATATTTGATGTTGTCCATGATGTTGAGCCATTTGGCCGAATAGCTCATGGTTAAAGATTTAATGCAGAGAATAACGTCACTGAGCCACATTACACAGGAAAACATGTCCTTATCTGCCCTCCATTAATCTGTCTTAAGGCATGGAATCACAATCTAATTTGAGAATTTATTAGGTCACAGCATTTGGGTTTCTTACGATATGCAAGATTGTTTTAAAACATAAATGTTATTTTTAAAATTGCTATTTTTATTTATAAATTGAGAGCTCTTGATTGTGTAAAGCCAAAGGGGGGGGGGGGGGGGGGGCAAGGGCAGATTGCATAAAAGCCAAGCCCCTAAATTCAGTGCCCCCCAATAAGTCGCTTCCCTCCGAAATGAGAACTTGTTTCAAATGCAAATCCCAAACGACAATCACACGTGGGTGAGAGAATTAGAGCTGGCAGTGGGCACCAGCACGCAAAAAAGGAGCCATGCACGTGCATCCACGAGAAAGGCAAACCTGCCCCTCCTCCTTTCTGCCCAGTGGGCTGAGCTTGGCAAGCCGGGCATCTTCCAGAGAGGTGCAGTGAATGATAATGACAAGAAAAAAAGATGAGGAAGGGGAAAAAAAGAGATGATGGGTCATCTCTCTTTGCAGGGTGACGGCTTTGAACAAGCGGAGCCTTTCCTCCAGCTGTCTGCTTGGCGCCCCTCCAGGGCAGCGGCTTAAGACGCCATCAGATCAGTGTTACTCGGCAAAGCCCGCGAATAATTGGACCACGCGATTACAATGATAGTTTTTCCCGCCCGTGCTGTTATCCCTTTTCGCGGCAAACCAGTGGAAAAGGGGAACGCGCTGACTGTCTGCATTCTGTTGGTCTCTCCTTAACGCTGGCAGACGGTTTCCTGTAGGGAGCTTTTGAAGTGAGATGCTGTGGGCTCCAGTAAATGCCAAACAGTCTTCATGTGTGGCTTAGCTGATAATCTCGTCCATTATCTCATAAACATAGCTCTCGGGTGTCACACTGAGGCCGTCTTGCCATCTAAGCTTAACTTGAAATGTGTCACCAGTTGAGAAAGCACCAAGCGAAATGTCTAACTTTACAGCAAAACAGCTTTTGTGAGAAAAAATGACATGAAGAAATGCTCATGTGCTCGCAAACCCCTTCATTAGGCGCCGTAAATAGAGGGTGTGTGTTAAAGTGGAAAGTGAAATTTAAGGTGGTCCAGTCTGGGGAGAATCCAGCTCCTCTGTGTTTGACAGAGCGTGTTCAGATGATTGCATTGAGCAATTGTCTCATCTGCCCACACAAAGACATTAACTCCAGCACACACCCAGAGAAAACACAGGCATGTTTCCTTTAAGTGCACTTGTTCATACCTGTGCACCTCTAGAGGAATGGTTGCACAACAAACCTGCTAACGTAAATCTCCTTTTTTCCCTCTAGATGATGAGGATGATGAAGATGAAGATGATGATGATGATGATGAAGACGACGAAGAAGAAGAAGAAGAAGAAGAAGAGATCGATGTTGTCACGGTGGAGAAAAGGCGTTCCATCACCAGCAAGATAACCAGCACTGGTCTGTCTGCCGCCTCTAACTCTCAAGCATCTGCAGGAGGGCGGTTGGGATCCGGGGTGAGTAAAGCTCCACAGGAGCTCATTCTGAAGAGGACGGCAGCAGCCTCCATTCACCAGCAGCAGCATAACTACGCAGCCCCATCCCCTTACTCCGACCAGCAAGATGTACCCAGCGCTCCCCCAAGCAAGAAACTCCGAATTGACAACAGCACTATAACTCTACGCACTGGCAGGAATCAGAACTCTTCCCCAAACTCCCCTACTAACGGCGTACCAAGCCAGCGAATGAGGAAGAGCGACTCCAGCAGCCCGCGATGCTCCGATTCCGAGGACAGTGAACGCCGACGAAACCACAACATCCTGGAGCGCCAGCGGCGCAACGACCTGCGCTCTAGCTTCCTCACTCTGCGCGACCAGGTGCCCGAGCTGGCGCACAACACCAAGGCGGCGAAGGTGGTCATCCTGAAGAAGGCCACAGAGTACGTCAGCTCCCTGGAGGCCCAAGAGCTCCGACTCCAACAGGAGAAAGACAGATTGCAGGCCCGAAGACAACAGCTCCTCAGAAGGCTCGAGAAGGCCAGGACTCGCTAACCCTTAACCCTCGTTGGCCGAACGCCTTACAGCTAATGGTCAACGTCAAATGACGAATGACGGAGCACTAAGGCTAACGGCTTAAAGTACATTCTAGGGACACTCACTGCTGACACTTTTTTGCACATTTTTTGACGTCAAGAATGTTTCAGGTTTACTTTGTCACCCCAATCACGCTACAACGGAGTTGGGTAAACCCAACTTCTCCTCAACGACAAGACTCTGACATGATTGGGTTGACGTACTTTGTGTTCACGCTCTTCCTGCAAAACAGACACTAAACAAATGACACGAGACACTTCAAATGGCTATAATCTCACACCTCACCGGTGCTGAATCTCATGGATGTACCTCTGCGCACCTTGATGTCAGACACTTTTGTAAATAGATTAGATTTTAAAGGAACGTACACTCAGTCTGCCTTGTTTTTGTATACGATTATCGTCTTTTGGTTTTTATAAAGATGTCAAAAGCTGCCAATAACTAGACTGGAAGTTTATATACCTTTTAACAAGTACTGTAAGGATTTTTGTAATATAAGGACACATTGTTTTGTTTTTGAATTCTTTTTTGTCTTAATAATCTCTGTTATGACACACTTTACTAATTCCTACATTTATGCTTTAGTGTGCTTCTGATACATACTAAATTTGATACTTATATTTTCGTATGAAAATGAGTTCTGAGTAGATATCACTTTATCTTGTTTGTATCCTTTTTTCTACCTTAATTTCTTTTGTACAGAAAATTCTTTCTATCTCCATTTATAAGGCTTCTATTCTTTGCTGTCCTTCTCTTTCTTTGTTTATATATTTGTAAGTATTGGGTTCATAGAACTGGGTCAGTGGGAAAAAAACAGTTTTTTTCTCCTTTTCTATAATGTACATTTTAGTGCTGCAACTCACAGCACTTTGAAATACCTCATTTTGCAAAATAAATAGACATTTTGAAAACAAAAGAGCTTGTCAAAGGATGAGTGCTTCTGTATCGCCACTAGTGCTGTTTGAGTCCTGTCAGGAATTGAGAAACAAAACGCTGAACTACATTTCAGACATGCTTGAAACCCCTCTGTGGGCGGCAACATCCACATTTCAAACAGCTCTGAAAAACTGACTGTTATGACTTTCAAGGGGATGTAATTTATGACTTTGAAAGCAAAAACTCAGTTAAATCACACTGTCAAATAAAAATACCTGTCACTCATTTCAAGCATAAATCTAGTTTTTCTCTCAACATCTAGTCAAAACTGGCTTCATCATTAGATACTTGAAACAAATCTAATATCTACATACTTGAATTGACTCCTGTTTTGAACAAATCTCATATTTGCAGCATGTTTTGGACATTTTTCCCTAATTTTCTTTTCAACCTTTCCTGTTTTTCATTCGTCAAGCCATTCTCCCTCCATCTGCCTCACTATGAAGAAAGACCTGGTTGACCAAGCCCTCTCTGACAAAGGATAACGAGTATCTCCCTAGTTATTCACTCTCTCTCTCTCTTTTAGTTGATTTAGAAATCGGCAGGACACATCCACATGCACTTTCAGGCACACAAACGCTGGCACACACACTCTCAGTGCGAGTGGATATGAAAGCGTGCGCAGCGCACACTCAGACTGGCCCTCGCAGCTTCTTACCTCATTGTTCTGTGTGTTACCATGGAAACTGGAGCAGCTGCAGCGTGGCAGACTTCAAGTGTGAGTGTGTTTTATTCTATTTGTGCATGTACGTGTACGTGTACGTGCAAATGGCGGGAGAGGGGTCGTCTTTTGTACGAAGGCCATCGTGACCTGTGTGTCTAATATCCTGCTGGACCGAGGAGCGGGCTTGTGTTTACTAACTTCAGTCACATGGCCTGAAAGCTGACTGAAGACCCGCCCACCAATGTGTCACAATGAACCATTTTCTCTGGTCCAAAATAAACAAAGAGAATACCAATTGTACTGCTGCAATACAGGAGAAACAAGGTCTGGCCGAGCACAGAGAGAGAGAGAGAGAGAGAGAGAGACCTGCGATTATAAACTGGACCGTCTAGACTGATTGGTTACATAACAGTCTGTGTTGTAGATGTGTGCGTGTCTGCGATGTTTGGTCCCCAGGATGAGGTAACCATGGGACCCCACTGTGCCATCTGGCCGATGGCTTATCCTGCCTGGTTATGGAAAAAAACAAAAACAAAGCCTTGAGCTAAGACAATAACACTCCACCATGTGTACACTGATAGAACGGGCCACTGTACAACACTCTGTATGTTATTTAGTTTTTCAAACCTGAGATTTTCAAAGATACGGGTGAATATGGATAAAATGGGAGACTTTCTGATCATTTATCATTGAAGTTTTAAAATTGGATGTTTAACCCCTCAAACAATATGGTTTTAAATAGCTAAATATCTCCTCTTTACTTTACAAACATGAAGTTTTGATTTGTAGAACTGCTTTACAGTTGAATTTTTTTTTCATAATTGATGGATTTTACCATATTAACACTGTTTATTAATGTGAAGCTGCTTTGAAACAATCTGTATATAAAGCATGATTGGTGTAAACATTTTCGCTAAGAAATTGCTAGTAAACTTCACACAAACAAATAATGGCAAGTAACACTATGTGTTTAATTTTGAAGTAGAAAAACTAAAATAGCATTTCTTTACAACTTTGAAAAATCATTTTACAATGTATAAATAAATAAAAAACTTAATTGAAATCAATTTAACTGTATTCACCCTTCATGTGTTAAATGTCACATATGTTCTCATATTTCTTTCTTTTCTCCTGCTCAAACATTAGTTATTGCTGTCTGATTGATATGTACTGTCTCAGACATGCATGTTGTCCTATAATAAACTTGGAGACAAGAGTTTCATACTATGTGAGTGTATGATTGTTTATGGTATGGTTAAATATGTGTATCTATATTTGAATCAGTCTCAAAAGGGGTTATGAAGTTCAGTCAGAAGGGATTGAATTCAAAGCACAGATTTTGAGGGGTTTTGATGCGTACCATCAAAGGTAATGCCATAAAAACACTAATCTATCTATCTATCTATCTATCTATCTATCTATCTATCTATCTATCTATCTATCTATCTATCTATCTATCTATCTATCTATCTATCTATCTATCTATCTATCTATCTATCTCTATAAAACCCCACACACCTTAAAAAATGTCTCCTCTGGAATGTTCACACGCCAGTAGTATTCAACAGATTAGCTGTGCTGTGGAACATTTCAGTGTCAGCCTGTCAATCAAGCCTCTGCTGTATGAGGGGACCAGCGCTTGTTGTGGAGTCACAGGATGGACAGCATATGGAAAACTGTAGACAGACTAAAGACAGGATTTACAACAAAAGCCAAAGTCACAACAACATGCTCTGATTCTTATCAACTGGCACTGTCAGAAATGTTCTAATCCATATAAGATGCAGAGTTGCCACCCAAACAAAAGGATGCCAGCTTTAAAAATGCCCCTCACTGGATGGGCATTGTCTCCAGGGGGGCAAGGGGAGGGGGGGGGGGGTGCCATCTGCTCTGGGTCAGGTGCAGAATGTGGTAATATGTGTACTGTAGTAGTGAGAGAGTAGGAGAGAAAGAAAATTCATGTGTGATCAAACTTTACCAGTGTGTAGTGATTACCATACAGATGGCAGCGCCCTGTAAATGTCAGCCACCTCTCTCTCTCTTCCCTGTCGCTCCTTCAGAGAATCGTCCATTGTGTTTTCTTTGTTGCTTTTTAGCTAATTTTCATTTTAACCTCCAGCACGTGTGCAAACACAGCGTTTCATCCATGACACAATGAGTCTGACCTCAGAATCACACAACAAACCCACACACACACACACACACACACACATACACCTACATTTCACTGGTGGCTATACGCTGTGTAATTGTGTATGTGACAAATAAAAATCTTGAATCATAGATACTGATTTCCATTTTTTTTTTGTGGGGGCATTCCATAGGTATAATGGTTTTTCTACTGTCCAAACTGTATTTTCTATCCACTTACCCTAACCCTAGCCCTGAATCTAACACAAAACTATCTGCTATTTTAGATTTCCAAAACATAAAAATGTCCCCACAACATAAAAATGTACTGGTATTACTATATTAGTGGGGACATTTGGTCCTCATAATGTAGGGAATACCAGGTGCACACACACATAGAAAGAAGCAGGACACCCTCCAAATCTGATTGATTTCAACTAAAACAAATATTGCTTTATTCTGTTTCTGGCAGAGCTACATGATGAAGACAATATTTTTTCAATATTTTCTCTTGTATTGTAATCACAATCATTTATGTTTATTTGATAATTTGGTGCTCAGTTATTTAGTTATTATCAATTATAACTTGGTGTTCAAATATACATTTATTATTATTATCTTATTATTTTCAATGTTAAAAATAATTGTGCTACTTATTATTATTTTTTTTAATGATTCTTTAATGAATTTTAAAAAAGGGGAAAAAAAGAAAAAACATACATACATACATATATATATATATATATATATAATTTATTTTTTTCAGTAGTGCAACACAGTTTACACAAAAATTAGCAAAAACATTTTTCAACATTGATAATAATAAGAAATCAGCATATTCAAATGATTTCTGAATGATCATAAAACACTGACGACTGGAGTAATGATGCTGAAAATTCAGTTTTGCCATCACAGAAATAAATAACATTTTAAAATATATTAAAATAGAAAACAGTTATTTTAAACTGCAATAATATTTCACGGTATATTGATTTTACCATATTTTTCATCAAATAAATACAGCCTTGATGAGTATAAGAGACTTCTTTCAAAAACATTTTTTAAAAATCATACAATTCCAAATTTTTTGCCCGGTAGTGCATATAATTTAAATCGCTGTAACCATCATAGCAATAGCAATTATTTTTCCATTAAATGTGCAGCCGGAATTTCTTCATACATTAAGTGTTAATACTGATCACCTTGTTTTTGCAACATTTTGACAGACTCGTTTAGCTGTTCTGTTGAAATGATGACCTCATTACAATGCCTAAACTGTGATCGTGTCCGGTACTGGTCGGTCCATAATATGGAGTCCAGATGTTGCCAGGGGTTTTTTGGGTCATAACTCAAACTGCCCTGTAAAAGACTCTTACCTTTCGCCCTGAGAGTAATGAGCGCACTATGTGTGTGCTTTGTGCGTCAAAACCATCATTCTTTCACAAAAGTTTGTGTACAAATGTGCTTGGCCTGATTTATTATTTTTTTGTCGCAGTATAAACCAAACGTACCATTTTAGAGAGCATTACCGCAAATTACACTTAGTCGGGTCCTTGACTGGCTTAAATAAACCACCAGGACAAATGAGTTAAGTAAAGCAGGACATGCTAAATGAGACAGATTAAGAGCCACAAAATGAAAGATACAATTTCTAAAGCACTTTTGGCAGTTTAATCAAATAATTTTTACATTGAGCAACCCCATTTTTTAAGCCAACAACTTTACATTTAGTGGGAGACTCTTCAGAGGGGAAGAACTGTCAGAATTAGAGACAAAATGCCCATTTCATGCTAATTAAAGTCCCATCAACTAGGTTTGATCTCCGTGACCTGACAGAATAGCACCTTTAACCTAGGGAGACACACTTATGAACACACTGGATGATATAGCGCACTAGAGATGGCACAGGCCTTTTAGCATTACGTGAGCCTGAAGAAAAGGGCAGAGGTTAGGAAAGCAAGCATAACAATTCAGGGCTGGTAGGGGGCGGCGCTATTGTTCAAATGTCCCGATCTCTCCGGCTCTGACAGTTATCTGTCTGTTTGATCACAGAGAAGAAGTTGGAGCTTCTCAGACAAATGTAGGCCAGCCCTCAAAGGAAATCAGCTTAATGAACCTCAGTGAGGCATTTAGTTTAGTGTGTGTGTGTGTGTGTGTGTGTGTGTGTGTGTGTGTGTGTGTGTGTGTATGTGTGTGTATGTGTGTGGAACCCACCCAAGCCATTGATTTAGTGCTTCGTAAGTTACTCCACTGTATTGATTAGTACATTGTGGCTGTATACAGATTTCCTCAAACCATTCCTGTTTGCCAATTGTTTTGTAGTCTGATTTTATATATGGTTAGGGTCTCAGAGACCACAGTGCCATATGTGTAATAATAATAACAAATTTTATAATTTTTAAAAAATTAAATATAAAATTTATCAATTAAATTCATAAATAATTATTGTATGCTGATTTGATGCTCAATTATTATCAAATATACTTGGTGTTCAGTTATTATAAATGTTTCCTATCAGTGATGAAAATATCTGTGCTGCTTAATATTTTCTGGAAACAATGATACATTTTTTTTGTATTCTTTGATGAATAGAAAGTTTAAAAGAAAAGCATTTATTTGAAATACAAATCTTTTGTTACATTATGAATGTCTTTACTATCACTTTTGATCAATTTAATGTGTCCGTTCTGAATAAAAGTATTAATTTCTTTCTTTATTGTTTTGTTTTGAATGGTAGTGTACAGTTTCCACAGAAACAGTAATCAGCATAAACGTTGATAATAATAAGAAATGTTTCTTGAGGAGTAAATCAGCATATTAGAATGATTTCTGAGGATCATGTAACTTTGAAAACTGGAGTAATGATGATGAAAATTCAGCATTGCATCACATGAATCAAATACATTTTAAAATGATGTGAAATTGAAAAGATTTATTTTAAATTCTAAAAATATGTCACTATATCATTTGTAAGTCACAACAGCATTTGTATGTTTCTTTGGATAAAAAGCGTCTGCTAAATGAATAAATAATAAAATAAAACAGTAGACAGCATATAGACCTACTGAATCAAAAATAATCCAAAATACAAGAGCATTAAATAAATACATATGTATTTATGTTTTCAAACATTTTAATAAAGAACCTTTGAAACATCATGTTATCTACTATTTTAGAAAGTTTGTGTTCATTTTTAAAATGTGATTTTATTTTTATTTTATTTTTTTGGAAAATAAGCAGAGAGCAATAGAGAATACAGATTTAATTGATGTAAAAAAAAATAATTCCAACTTCAAGATATTGGGTCATGGCAAACGACGCCGAGCTGCCGTTTTGGTGTCAGAGAGTGCTACCACGCGGGGGTTGAGAGGAGAATATAGGCCATTACCAACCTGTCAGTCCATCTGATGGATCACAGCACAATCTAATCACAGACGCCTGCCCTCACTGCACACATGAAACTAACACATATACCCAATTAAGAGAACCTCAAACACATTTAGATTAGTTCAAGTGCCTTATTTTAAGGCATCTGGTTTCTCTTCCTGGACCCCTGTTCTATTCTTTTACGGTGCACTCCAGGCTACTTTGGTAATCATTCATTTGAGACAAAAGTCCTGGCCATAGAGGCCAATATAAGACCCAGCTGATAACATAAACTAATTCAACTAATTAACTTTTCTTTCCTTTTTTATGATTATTGTTAAATCAGATTAATGAATTAGCATACTTAATTTGAAGCACATATCCCATTTCCTCAGCATGACAGCTGTTGAATGTGAAAATAGCATTGTTGAAAATATACATCGCCAGATATAATTGAATCACAGTGAGCTTTTTTCCCATATTTCCCAGCAGTCAGCAACTACTCTTATGTGATGTTCAAGGTTAATTGCGTTGGAATTGCAGTCATGCAAATACTCTGAATTTATGCAGAATGAAGACATTCAGGCAGTACTGCTTGGTTGCATTGATGGAGAGTGAGATTCAGTATGCATACTTATGTGAAATGAGCCTTATCTCAAATCTATGTAGCTGCTGATATAATTATGAGAGATGATGATTGATTCTTACTTTTGTAAGTCATTCTGAAAAAGAATCATCTGCTAAATGGCTTAATTATTCGTTCTTTCTTTTTTCTTAACATGAATGTTACAATCAAATATTCCCATATTGTGTATTTATTGCCTTGCAAGCACCCTACCCCCGAATGAGTGTTGATTATGTGTTAAACAGCACATTCACAGCTAATTGCTAAACCTGTAATTGTAGGTTTGTGAGGTTGTAAGGTAACACATGGTGCCATTAAAACAGTTCAGCATGCACTTGGATGAGCACTCTGAAAGGAAGAAGACAAAAATTTTATTTAATTGGAACTTAGTGTTTTTTGCCCATGTTGAAACTAGTTCAGACTGGAGCAATCTTTTTTTTTTTTTTACTGAAATAGGAAAAAGAACATGTTAAAATAAAATAAAATAAAATAAAATAAAATAAAATAAAATAAAATAAAATAAAATAAAATAAAATAAAATAAAATAAAATTAACTTAAGAGTTGTTTCCTTGGCAATTAAGTTGAAGTACTAAAATTACTGAAAAAAATTAATAAAATTTAAAGGGGTCCTATTATGCTTTTTCACTTTTTGAATTTTAGTCAGTGTGTATATTTTGGCATAAAAAGATCTACAAAGTTAAAAATCTCAAAATCCACTCCAAAGTGAGATATTTCGTTTATAAAAAAAAATCCCTTTTCAAGAACTACAACGAACGGCTCATTTGGACTACATTAGAATATCATTAAAAAAAATCCCGCCTACGGAAATTCGAATGGTTCAGGGGTGGGGAGAACGCTTGGTTGAGCACTGCACGTTTCAAAATCGAAACCCAGTGCAGGTATTTTTATATCACTGTATTTCTGAAGAATGTATGTCTTGTAATATCCGTGCGTGCAAAGGTTCTGCACAATCCTCTTGTTCAATATTCTTGGGGTCTGAATTGATATAGCAATATTGACGAACTTGCTGCTTTGGCAAGGGGCGGGGCAGTACTTAAACACTGTCTAAGCTGTTGGCCAATCACAACGCACTGGGACAGCTAACCAATCACAACACATTTAGTTTTTCGGAAGGTGGACCTTCATCAAACCCAGAACTAAACGAGCCGTTTGTGTCCGGCTGGGGAGAAAGGTATTATAATGTAAATTATGTGGAAAAATAATGCGATTTTCGAACCACCAAGCATGAGAGCATGTTCTAGTACACCCCCAAAACAAAATCAAGACTTTGTAAAAGAGGTTAATGGGACCCCTTTAAGGGTGCATTCACACCTGTCTTGTTTGGTTCGATTGAATCGAACTCAAGTTCGTTTCCCCTCTTCTGGGATCTTTTGGGCAGGTGTGAATACAGTAATTGCACTCGGGTGCGGACCAAACAACCGCTCTGAGACCGAGAAAGGAACTCCGGTACAGTTGAATGGATGAACCAATGAATGGATGACCTTAGCACACGTGTTGTTTCATTTACAATTTCTGGTTCACTTGCAAAAAGAGCAGTGTGAAAGCGCACCAAACAAAAAAAAAAAAAAAAAAAAAATCAACATTGTAGGTCCAGACCAAAGCAAGTGAACTAGCGGACTTTCCTGGTGTGAATGCACCCTAATATAAATAAAAATATTTTTAAAAAGTACAAAAACAAAACTAGTAAAACTAAAATAAAAACTGAAACTATATAGCTAATTCAAGATATTAATAAATACTCACGAGACGTCCCAACTTTTCTAATTGGGGCTGTACAGTAATATATGGTTTGTAGAGACATAAATATGGAAGTATATTCGTAAACAAAAGTTTTTGTGCTTTTTATTGTTTTCTGTTTTATCAACATACAGCAGCATGCATACATACAGTAGAAAGTAATGTATGTACCAATGAAATCAGAAACTCTCTCTTTAAAGTGCGATCACATGGTCACATGAGTCACATTCGAGTTGCATTTGACTTCCAGGTGTAAATGGCGATCTGTCTGGCCAGACCAACTATGCTCGGATCATCTGAGATGGATCTTAAAACCAAGTGTAGACAGGTCCATATATTATGTTTGTAACATAAAAGTTTATAGTGACAAAATCAGGTACAGATGAGCTGCTGAATAAAGCAAATTTCAAATACAATCCCACTAGGCCCCAGTCCATTCTAGAAGACACCAGAGCAGATGTCACTGAACTTACAAGGACTTCAGAGCAGGTGAAAGCAGAAAGAAATCCAATCCCCTTCAAAAACACCCCTACGAAAACTTCCCTCAGAAATGGGACACCTCACCTAGTCTGTCATATCAAAGTCCAACACTTTCTCTGACTCACTATTTAAGACTTAAAACATCAAAGTCCCTCCTTAACAATGAGGCACAACAGCTTACCAGAAAGTTTTTTTTTTCTTTTTCCTCGCCTTCGCCCCAAACAATGGCTTGTAAACGACAAAAGGGAAGGAAAAATAAAGGAAGGTTATGAGGAGATTCGCCCTTCACCTGCTGGGAGTAATACAATCGCTTAACGACCACGACAGCCATTATAGGCCACGCTTTGGAGAAAGAAGACCACATGCTTTATGTCCAACAAAGACCTTAGATCCCGTCTATAGTTGCACTGCCTTAAATGTATTTCCCCTCCACTCCACCCATCAGTAATAAGTGCCCTCAGAGCTTTCAAAAGTCAACAACAGCGAGCAATGTTGTGATAAAGAATACGCTTAAAGGCATAGTACATACAAAAATGAATTATCACTTACTAGTCATCATCTACTCACCTTTGTGTTTTTCCAAACCTTTCTTTGTTGCATGGAATACAATTGAATATCCAGGCCACTATAATGAAAGTGGATGAGATGTCAAGATCCAAAATGACTAAAAAGCACCATAAAAGTGGTCCATTTGACTCAAGAACAATATTTCAAACCTTCTGAAGTGCTTCTGAAGTTCCGTAGTGTTCAAAAGAGCAGAGTCTGAAGTTCAGAATGTGAACATTTTGTGAATGAATCATTATTTTGATTTAGATCTGGTCAGTGGATCTTTAGAACCACAACCATATAAGCGGTTTGAATTGTTCTGATTTCAGACTAAATTTCAGTTTGTTTTACACACAAAGCTACTATAGGTTTTGAAGTGACTGTACCACACAAGTTATGGACCATTTTTATGATACTTTATGGTGCTTTTGTGTTCCTTTTGAATCATGAAAGCTTAATTCATTCATTATAGTTGCACAAAAACTAGTACATTATTCAAAATGTCTACTTTTGTGTTTCGCAGACAAAAGAAAGTCATACAGGTTTGGAACCACATGAGAAGGGTTTTAATGCAAGAAGGAGCGTGAGGAGAGAAAATTGTTAATGATGGAAAGATGAAGGACACTTAGATGAGTGAAGATAAAAGAGAGGGGAGAGGTTGTGGTGTCAGGGTTAGGTGTGCTTAAGGGCATGTTAACAAAGGCTCAGCTCATTTAACAAAAGTGTGTGACACCCACACACATGGATAAAAAAGCATGTTCATTCACACATATACATAAACTGTACAAACGAACCTCTTGTTGGCCTTTTGATTTAAAGAATAGGCCCAGTAGAGAGATGAAAGAAATTACTTAAAGCCGAAGTGTGTTTCTGCACCGTACTTGCAATACAAAATGAGCCGTAGATCGTTTCCAAACAGGTCTCCAACAACTGCAATCAGTCATCAAAAAGGTTGTCCTGCCCCCAAAGTCTTGCCATTGGTTGAGCTAATTTTGCTATGTTGGTCCACTCTCATCTATATCACTTGTAGTTGTCTCTGTACAAGTCATGATGAAGAAGAAGAAGTATATGCATGGATATATTGTTAACAATAAAGTTAATAAGATATGGAAGCCATGGGATATCTCCACTATAGGAAATTAAAAAACATCTCACAATTCACTTTATTTCTCACAATTCTGAGAAAAAAGCCAATTTCATTCCATTTAAGCTGCTAAAGTACAGCTTAAAGATATGAAAATTAATAATAGATTCCCCCCTGTTGCTACACTACCTGATGTGTGATTTCTGATCTGTCATCTACCTTAACCTCTGACCCACGTTTGAGGGGAAAATTACCTTTCACTATGGCTAACACAAACCAGCGCTACCGCCGGCCCTGAGCGGAGCCCCCCAGCAGCATAGTGCAGTGGAATAGCGGCATTAACTCTACTCTTTGTCCGCAGAATAGCTCCATTGTGAGAGCCCCCTATGAGCATGCTGACTAAGGCTACAGAATGAGTCCTCTTCTAAGCCTGACCAGGGGGGCAGGAGAGGGACGGGGGTCCAGCTTAACTCTCCACGCCCCCTTCCCCTCCCTCCTGGAGAGTTCTAGGAAATTCCTGATTCAATATAACTTTCTAAATCCCTCCCTCTATATGTCCAATCCTCTCATTCATGCAGTCACTCATTCATCCACCTTTCCATTCACTCGCTCATTCACATGCCCTGTGGAGTTTTTCATAATGGTCAAAGACATATAAGAGCGAACATGAAAAAGAAAAGGAAAAATAATTCAAAATCAAGTGTAAAACATGTATGAAGTCCTTAGGAATGAACTCTTTGTTTTGAAAATGTCATGTGTTGTAAGCAGAAAGTAATCACATATTTTCTTTACCTGTGAACGTACATGTGAACCTTAATCATTAAGGTCACACTGCACACTGAGTCCGAAATTCTCGCCTGAAATTTTGGCTCTTAAAAAAATACAACCTCACATGATCACGTTTACACACTGCCTCCAAAGCTTTCGTCCTTCTTATAAAAATTCGGAAAGCAATTTTTAAAAATATCATATATAGAACCTTTTAGGGCCGACGTCACAGTTACGTCACAGCGCTAGCTGGAGACAAAAAAAAGCGAAAACTGGAGGCAGCCAATTCAAACCAGCACAGATTCTGCTACATAAGGAGCTTAAAATATCATCTTGTTGTGATGTTGGGTGCCCGAATCGATGTTGTAGACTGTAGAGGCTCCAATTTGAAATTTTAAGGCCTGATGCCACTGCCAGACAAAAAACCGACGACAGCTGTGGTGAAACGAGATAAAACGAGCAGACTGGACAGAAACGATAGTCAAAAAGCACACTTCTTATCAGAAAAGGTTAAATAAAGTATTGTCTTTTGTTGTTATGGGCGCGTCTAAAGATTTCTTATGCATCTCACTATGTGGTGTATGAAATAATGTCTGTGTGCATGTGTAAAACAACAAAGTGACGATTTATATGCTTAATCATATGTAATTGTATATACATTGTTGTGATTAATTGTGGCTTGGAATAATAATGTAGCTGTAAAAATAGTTGCCTGCTGAAATTGAAATATATGTACATCTTCATGAGTAGATAGACACTGTGAGTTTGTCTTAACTATACACGTTAAGGGATTCCTGTCAGATCGTCCATGCTTTGAGTAAAAGCCTGTGCGGGTCGGCCAATCTGGTTTGTCCATTAAAGTTAACCTTTTCAAATAACAATCACGGTCCCGGGCTAAGCTCCGCCCACAGAAAAACATCCCAATGTTTACTTGTATGTATGTATGTATGTATGTATGTATGTATGTATAGATAGATAGATAGATAGATAGATAGATAGATAGATAGATAGATAGATAGATAGATAGATAGATAGATAGATAGATAAATTTAAATTAGAAATAATGAGTTTATTAAAATAATTATTATGATTTTTGATCAAATTTCAAAATTATATCAAAAATACATATTAATTCATAAATTAAAAACATGCCCATAGAGGAGATGTATTCTATTGTCATTGTATTTAAATGTTTTTTTGTTTTGGGATTTATTTATTTTTTATATGAATTAGTAGGGCAAAAAAATGAACATAACTGACTCATGTATACGAGACTTTATAAGAGCATGCATATATGTGTTGATCGTTAAAAAATAAATACTTAATAAAGGCTTTCCTATAGCTCAAATAGTAGAGCATGGTGCTAGCAACGCTAAGGTCATGGGTTCGATTCCCAGGGAAAGCTAGAGCTGATAAAATGTAAAAACTGTAACTTGAATGCAATGTAAGTCGCTTTGGATAAAATGCGTAAACGTAAATGATCAGAAAGCAACATCTGCTCACATTATTCTAGTGTGAATTGAGGAGCATTTGTGTTGGTCTTTTGAGGCATTCAATAGCCATAGGTACTCATTGATGTCAAAGATTGTTTCTAAGAAAACAAAGATATTAATTAACGTCTATTCAGTTGGCCCAAGTTACTGTTCAACTTCTTACCAAAATGCCCCGTTAATTCATCTCAATCACACGACAGTCACAGGTCACATAGTGCTTATTGTAGGCCGCTTGCTTTAGCAACGACTCGGCTACATTTGCATCCAAGCTCGAAAGGCCAGCAGTTCAATCCCATAACAGTCAAAGAGATGAGAGTTACTATAGCCAAAACTGCTGTTGTGTAAATCTAAATCACCCCCTTCACTCTCTTTCTCTCTTTGATTAGAGTAATGGAGATTAATTCATCCTCTTATGGTGGTCGGTTTCTATAAATAACAAAATCAAACAACACATTCACGGAGGCCTCAGATGCACGTCTTGAATCCAAATGTACATGCATGTTGTTCCTCACTTCGGTGTGGATAAAAGCCGCTGCTAAATTAATAAATGTAAATGCGCATGCAGCCTTTTATTTGGAAACCCATTCAAAGGGTTCTCGCACAGAAGCTTTGGATGCAAGATTCAGTTTGGTTTCACTCTAATTACATGCTTCTGAAAGGCCGACTTCTCTGATCTTGAATACCACTGTGAACTCAATCGCTCCAAAAGACCAACCAAAACACTTTTCAACAAATGCTTCGATTTCACAGCCTTCTTTTCTGAGTCGTAGCACATTTGTAGATCGGTCTAAAACATTAAGGAAAAAAGTGATTTGTGGTCCATGATTAAAACCACTTGAGATCAATGACATGGTTTATTACGCTGATCTGTAGCAGCACCTCCGAACGGCTTGACTGTGGATCATACACGGTAACTAATCCCAGACTCACTCACAGTCATCGCGGTTCACACAGAGTCGAGCCATAAAACCACACTTCCGCTCACTAACCCTGAATCACTCTATCACTTTGTTGCCACATATACCTACTGATGAACGCGCGATGCGGTTCAGGCAAAGAGCCTATGAAACAAGAATTGGATGAAGCTCATGTCTATAACGTGAGATTTACTGAGACAAAGTGCACTTGTGTAAATCAGTGGCTTTTTGAAACAGTTGCGGCCGGGGTGCAGTGGTAGAATTGAAGGCATGTGTTGGTGTAGCGATGGGGCGGGTTTATGGTTGCTGCAAGCGTTTGATGTGCTGTAATGAGGAAGTGAGTGACTTCCTGTGGTTAACGGGAGCGAGGGAGATGACCGTACAATAGGACGGGGGAGACCGTAAATGAAAAGCAGCAGTAGCGCAGTTAACATAGGCCGGGGTGTGTGGGTTAAACGTTTTTCAAATGTTTTAACTGCGCTCTCTCCGACACGACGGGGGGCGAGGATATGTCAGGGTCAAGAGGTGACGGGCAAGATGTGTGCAGTCCGACATGTCATTACTTCCTGGAAGATAGGGTGTACTTGGTTTAATTACGTGGGACCAGATCCAGGTGACTTTTGGAGTCTATTTAACTTTTACTGTCATTGTAAGCTTTGTGTTGAGTTCACAGGCTTCTGCTCTTTTGTCAAAGACGTCAAAGATGGTAGCTTTCACACATAAGAGATAAAGTTTATCTCTTAGCTTAAATCTAGGTTCAGAGACAGATATGAAGATTAAATGAATGTACAGAACTGGCCAAGTACACATTAAGTTCCTGCTCTTTGATATTTTCAAAAAATGCAGTGTTTTCTCATTGGTTGCCATCAAGACAGCCCACAACACCCTGCTCCTTTCCTGAACACCATTTGCTATTGTATATGTCGTTTCAACTTTGACCTCTGTGATGGGAGCTGTGACCTTTCACCAGGCCCACACAGAATCCACACAAGTCCTCGCTGGCCTTCACTTCTTCAGGACTTCAGTTTATCCAATTTAGAATTAGAATAATAACTTCCATAGATCCTTTCCCAAAATCACAGCAGAAACGTCATTCGATGAATCAGACTACACTGGTTGCGTTGTATGTTTTAGATTCACTAAAAAGAACAGGTTCATAAAAGTCACTTCTTAGTGAATCGGACTACTCTGGTTGCACTATATGTTTTTGATTCACTAAAAAGAACCAGTTCATAAGAGTCACTTCTCAGTGAAATGGACTACACTGGTTGCTGCAGATTCGGCGATGGCTGCAAAAAGCAATATTAACAAACAAGATTTCACAAATGAAGACTGTAATTGACTATTTTTACCCAGCTTTACCCAAATTTCCTGTCATTCTAAGATGAAAACCAGTGAATATCTAATGGAATTACAGAAAGTGAAAGTCTGTAATCACACAGAACCCTTGCTGAGTCTCATTACTTATCAAGCCACACCATGAGATAACCTCATTCATACTCTTCAGTCAGTTCCATTGTCCTTGCTGGGTTTTACTTTCTACAGCAGTGAAGTGAAGTGGAATGCAGCAGCGAGACGTCATAAATCTCTTCAGGATGATAACAATGTGTTTTAAGAGTCATAAAGTGGCCTTAAGTATCTTCAGCACCACTGAGGATTAGCCTGTAAGCATCAGATCCCCTGAGGCCCGGCTCATTCATATGCAATGAGCGAAGACCCCTTACCGAACTCACACACAGTGCTGAAGGGCCCAGAAAGAGGCTATGAACCCTTGAGCATTCTTAAACTGGTCAACCGTACAGCCAGCCAATCAATCACCCAATTACCAATCAATCAATAAATCACATTTATGTTTATATATGCTGTGTGTCGAGGAAACAGCCATGGAATTCACCGTGTCATGGTGCTAGTAGGGCACGATGCGATAAAATAGTGGCAAATGCACACAAAAGCTATGACCAAGAGCTGTGGGAACTAGCAGGCCAAATAAACCATTCAGATTAGTGTGTGAAAGAGAAAGTGCTATTTACATTCAGCACAAAAGTAAGATTAACTCTTGTCATAGATTTGCTCTGTGCTTGTGTTTGTGTGCACTCTCTTTGTTTACACATTGATTTGATTGGTGACCTTACAGATTCAACACGACTTATCCCTCCTCCGGGATTTCTGCATACTCACAGTCGGTAATGATGTCATTGGAATGTGCAGAGCATTGACCAAACATTACGAAATAACAGCAGATAACATTCTTCAAAAGCTGTCCTATCATACAACATGGGAATTGGCTGGGAATAATGTAGAAGCCAACAGATTAAATATTTCAAACACGGCTTGAGATAAAAAGCTGTTTTGTTTTTAGTAAAAGAGGGCTGTATCTTGTTATGCTTGCCACTGATTCAGCTGACGCTGAAATTCCAGACACCCTCCCGCCGGGTCACAGAACTTATGTTTTCCATGCTTTAATACCACACACATGGACATGTTCATATTTTTGGTTCATCGTTCAAATATAGCACACTTACTTTAACACTGTTGATGACATTAAATGGATAGGTCACCCAAAATAAAATTTCTGTCATCATTTTGTCATCCTCATGTCTTCGTAATATATTATTTTATGTTCCACAGAAGAAAAAAAGTCATACTGATTTGGAACAATATGAAGGTGAGTAAATGATTTCATTTTTGGGCAAACTACCTATTTTAGGTCTTTATAGAGATTCATTAAGGAAGATGAGCAGAATACAGTATAATAATTAATACTGAACCTAACTGTAGTTCACCAAGTTATGAGTAACTAATTGAAGTAATTAAATAACAATAAAGCTAAACATTTTTAAAAAAGAAAAAAATAACTTACAAAAAATAAGGCCGTTTAGGTCAAGTCTTTTATAGAGGATGTTTAAAATAAACACAGGTTGAGCTGAAATGTTGTACAAAATAGAAACAAATAAAATAAAAATGAACAGATACGTAAATAAAAAAAAAAAATTAAACAATCAATAGAAAAAAAAAGGAAAAATTATTTATACAGACACATAATTAGAAGTTTTTAATAAATTAATATTAAAGGAACACAAGGTACATTTACACTAAATACGAAAAATAAATAAATAAATAAAATAAACCGCTGGGTTACTGAGTTGAGCAATAAACAGCAGCATTTAATGAAATATATCAATATTTATATATATAAAAAAAAAAGAATTTGAATCTTGAATCATGAATCAGCAATCATTTTATGAAACAACCAAATCACTAGAATGACACATTTTTGTGCTATGAAAGATGAGAGATTGGTTAATCAATGGGATAGTTTGCCCAAAAATGAAAATTCTTGCATAATTTAATCAATCAATACCTGTATGACTTTCTTTCTTCTGTGGGATATACTTTGGAATACTTTCAGAAGAAAGAAATAAGCTTTGGAACAACATGAGGGTGATTAAATTATTTTTGGGGATTGAACTGTCTCGTTAACAATAAACAGCGATGTAGCATTTGTTGCGTTTCACGTACTTGCCGGTCACTTCCCATCACTTGTCAACCTGTGCAAAAGGCTGCTTTTTGGACAAATGATATATGTTTGCGCAACGCTGTTGCGTTTAGAGTTTAATATTGGATCAACTCAGTTTGGGGCCTCCAAGTTAAGTGAACAGCTTTCATGACTCCCCACATGATCAGACATTGACACTTGACACTGTGAATGCCGGCCACTCCACGTCTTTGAAAAAGAGCATCAAAAAACAGCCCATCACATCCCTTTCTTTCTTCTGTCCTTTCATTCTCCCACATAGCAACTTTTTTCCCCTTCTCTCTCTCTCCGTCCTATAGCTTGCTCACTCCCCCTCTCTGGATTCTGTGCTGTGGGTCCTCCTGACAAAGGGAATTGTAAGGATGAGCCTAACCGGTATTGGCCCACACAATGGGCCCGAAGAATGCGGAGAGGGACAAAGGGTAGCCATTGGCTGGGTTAGCCCTGGGGTGACAGATCCGAATGGACGGATGAACACGGGGGCTGTGCTCAGGTCTGCGAAGAACCGGCCAACCCCCTGCCAGGCCTGCCCGAAAAGCGCCGCGGTCAGGGCCTGCAAACAATCGACCAGCACTAACTAGCCACCCCGCTTGGTTCTCCCCCACTCATGGTGATTGATATGGGAAACGCAGAGCGCACTGTCCCGTTATTGTGCTTTCAGCCTGCAATTATCACCCTCGCCTCATGCAAATATCAGAGATTAGGTTGCTAGCATATAACTCTGATTTCGTATACATAACAGGTTTAGAGGGGCCTTCTAATACCACGGTTATGCCCAACGCCCAACGAGAACATCTGAAACGAATGCAAAAGACTAATGAAAGCCCTCGGCTGACATTAAAGAATGGAGGCATGGAAATGTGCTCATATGTGTTGCTGTAAGAGTGAATGGCTTCACCCATGGGATGTTAAATTAAAAGAGAGGTGTGCATTTGCATGGTGGTCAGGCATGTGATGTGTGTGAACATTTTTTGGGCAGCACATGTGATGTTCTTCAGGGTTTTATAGAGTACCGGTACCAAACCAAAACACTATTAAATCAAATTTCATCCATCAGATGTATCAATATATACTGTATAAACATTACTTTACAAAAATAGTTCTCAACCAGGGGACCGGGGCCCGCAAGATAACTCAAAAGGATATAAAATAAGATGAAACAGGCATTAAAATAAGCCCAAACAACTAAAATCAAGCTATTTCTTACTTTAATTCATCCCCAAAACGACTGTCTTGCAAAACCTGGATTTCTAGACTTAGACAAGCCATGTCAAATAATAAAATCTTACAATGAATATAAATTTTTCTTGTTACACGAAAGCTAAAAATAATTTAAGTAAAAAAATATTTTAGTATTTTTAATATTTATTAAGAAAATCACAAACAACTTGAAAAGTCGTGAGGCCTTTGGATATTGCTTTCATAATTGCGGAACATCACTTTTTGAACTGAATTGAAAACAAAGAACTCAACTGAGCTGAATAATGACACTATTGTCATCTGTAGAGGTTTACAGCTGAAATAGAATTCATTTCATTAATGATCTATTTTACAACATCAACACTGTTATTTCCTGTTTATTCGTGTAAAGCTGCTATGAAACAATCTGTATTGTACAAAGCACTCTATAAATAAATGTGACTCAACTTGATAATGGGGGGGCCTTGGAGTGAAAAAGGTAGAGAACCATTGTTCTGTAACCACATTAATCTACTTGATAAGCAATTTCTATTATTGTCTGTTGCTATTTAAGCTTCATCACACCTTCACAAACTACTAACCTGCGAATAACACACAGGAAAAAGTGTTGCATGTTCCCACTCATACAGACACATTTGCCGCCTGCCAGAAAATGTGAAAATACTGTCCATACACATGCATGCAATTCTTATAAAGAGCATTTCTACAGTAGTAGAATAAGCTTCAAATGGCATCATAGCTATACATAGAGCAAATCCAGAAACATCCTCCAGTTACATAATATTAGAGGAAGTATCTGCAGATGGACTTTTGTTCCACTGGCTCTGTTGTTTCCTTTAGCTTTGCTTAATGAGAGCAACAAATCCAAATACACAGAACTCTGCCAAACAACACCTGGAATTGACATTCACTGCACTACAGTCTTGCATTACATTGAAAAACCTATTTGAATACTTATACAAAAGAACAATTGGTAAGGCAGATTACATTAAACACACATTCCGTTTAGTTTGATATACCTGCAATTTGATCCCAACATCTTAGGAACCGCATCACTAAAAGGATGTGCACGGTTTAATGCACACTGAGACCATATAACATGCTTTTATTGTATACACTTAAGGCATTGTCTACATGGATGACTGAACTTTTGAAAAAAGGAGGTAAAGTTCCTACAGATAGACCAGCATTTGTCTTACACTATCAAAAGGCATCACATCACATTTGTATATTTATATTAACATACTATTTATTAATACAAAGCATTAATTCACAGTACACAAATATTAGTGTTACTGGAATTATTATTAAAATTAATATTTACACAAAAAAATTATATTTTACATTTAAATGACTATAATATACTCTATATATACTATAATGTAAATATAACTTTTAAAAATAAAAATTTTGTGGTTATTAAACACCTAGGCTGCATTTATTTGATCAAAAATACAGTAAAAACTGTAAAAAATATATAATATATAATAGCATGATATATTATATTATTATTTATAAAAAAATCAATTTGCAAACAGTTGTGCTGGTTAATATTTTATTATTTTTACTTAATATTTTAAAATTAACGTGGAAACCATGATACATTTTTTCAGGGTCCTTTAATTTAAAAACAAAACATTCAAATATAGCATTTATTTGAAATCAAATATTCTGTAACATTCTAAATTTCTTTACTGTTACGTTTGATCAATTTAATGTGTCCTTGCTGAATAGAAGTTTTTTTCATTTTTCAAAAACATCTTACTGACCCCAAACCTTTAAATAATAGTGTACATAAGAAATAATATTACTAGTAATATTACTAACTGACAATATAAGAATGCAACAAACTCAAGAGAGAAACAAAAAAGCCATTCTGTACAAAAAATAAAAATAAAAATAAAATAAATATATATAAATATATATCACTTTGTTGTATTTATGTAAAGTTTCTGTAATGTCAGTACTTTCTCATTCAGCTTTTTTGAGGAGCAACTTCCTCCTTGGAGAAATTGCTTCAGACTCAGACGCACCTTCACTGAAGCAAGCAATAGGAAGTGCTTGGCTCTTTGTTTGTCCTGCAGGTTATGAGAGATAGTGAATGTGGGAACGGAGTCATTCACTCATAAAGGAGCTCCAACATTGTTCTTAACGGCAGGGAAGGTGGGGGTGAAATATCAGTGGGGTCCACTCTTTTTCTCCCCTACACAGGAAAACAGAAGGAGGGTCATATATTTCTCTCTTGGACACTTTTACTGCCTCTGTTATGAGTGAGGACCAGCCTGTTCACACAATGGACACACACTAATGTCATATGTTAGAGCACATGAGAGATCTGTTAAGGCAGCATGTGTGTGTTTAAAGACAATATGGTGCATAAAGGTGTGAGTAAGAGTGTGCTTAAAAAGTCATGGATACAACTGCATGCCTATTTTAAATATTTTTAAGAATACATTTTTAAGGGTGGGGGGGAAAGCATGATCGCAATGTGATGCCGCTTTTATACATACATATATATACACTCACCTAAAGGATTATTAGGAACACCATACTAATACTGCGTTTGACCCCCTTTCGCCTTCAGAACTGCCTTAATTCTACGTGGCATTGATTCAACAAGGTGCTGAAAGCATTCTTTAGAAATGTTGGCCCATATTGATAGGATAGCATCTTGCAGTTGATGGAGATTTGTGGGATGCACATCCAGGGCACGAAGCTCCCGTTCCACCACATCCCAAAGATGCTCTATTGGGTTGAGATCTGGTGACTGTGGGGGCAATTTTAGTACAGTGAACTCATTGTCATGTTCAAGAAACCAATTTGAAATGATTCGAGCTTTGTGACATGGTGCATTATCCTGCTGGAAGTAGCCATGAAAGGATGGGTACATGGTGGTCATAAAGGGATGGACATGGTCAGAAACAATGCTCAGGTAGGCCGTGGCATTTAAACGATGCCCAATTGGCACTAAGGGGCCTAAAGTGTGCCAAGAAAACATCCCCCACACCATTACACCACCACCACCAGCCTGCACAGTGGTAACAAGGCATGATGGATCCATGTTCTCATTCTGTTTACGCCAAATTCTGACTCTACCATCTGAATGTCTCAACAGAAATCGAGACTCATCAGACCAGGCAACATTTTTCCAGTCTTCAACCGTCCAATTTTGGTGAGCTCGTGCAAATTGTAGCCTCTTTTTCCTATTTGTAGTGGAGATGAGTGGTACCTGGTGGGGTCTTCTGCTGTTGTAGCCCATCCGCCTCAAGGTTGTGCGTGTTGTGGCTTCACAAATGCTTTGCTGCATACCTCGGTTGTAACGAGTGGTTATTTCAGTCAAAGTTGCTCTTCTATCAGCTTGAATGAGTCGGCCCATTCTCCTTTGACCTCTAGCATCAACAAGGCATTTTCGCCCACAGGACTGCCGCATACTGGATGTTTTTCCCTTTTCACACCATTCTTTATAAACCCTAGAAATGGTTGTGCGTGAAAATCCCAGTAACTGAGCAGATTGTGAAATACTCAGACCGGCCCGTCTGGCACCAACAACCATGCCACGCTCAAAATTGCTTAAATCACCTTTCTTTCCCATTCTGACATTCAGTTTGGAGTTCAGGAGATTGTCTTGACCAGGACCACACCCCTAAATGCATTGAAGCAACTGCCATGTGATTGGTTGATTAGATAATTGCATTAATGAGAAATTGAACAGGTGTTCCTAATAATCCTTTAGGTGAGTGTTTATATATATATATTTATATATATATATACAGTGCCCTCCATAAGTATTGATTGATTGATTGATTGATTGATTGATTGATTGATTGATACTTTATTGATCCCCAAGGGGAAATTCAGGTATCCAGTAGCAACATTAAAACAAACAACAAAACATTAAAAAAGATTACAGAGGTAATAAAGATACTGTAAAGATGATATAAGTCCAGTGCAAAGATAAAAATATATAGATGGCATGGGACATAAAAGACGGCGGTGCTCTCCAATTCTGTGTCCATCAATCTAGAAAATCCATTAGCAACAGTCCAATTCAAGTCCTACTCACAGGGAAGAGTTGAAAAGCCGTATAGCATGAGGGACAAACGACTTCATCAGTCTATCTGTAGAGCAGGCCAGGGACAACAGCCTGTCACTGAAGGAGCTCCTCTGCCTGGAGATGGTTTGGTGCAGATACATATATATTTTATACATATATAATATTACAGTTACAATAAATGTATAATGAGTAACTTACATTGAGTACCTTACATATTGCCAGTTACTTTGTCTGTTTTTGCTCTCTCAACAAAAACAGTTTGGGAAGCAGCAGTAGAACTGCTATGTGCCTCAGAGAAACACACATTAGTTTCATTACTGAATGAATTAGCATTTTTAGTAAATGAGTAAATGATTCAAGATTCAATGACTCACTGATATGATATAGTCACTTCTTTAGTTCCTGAATGAATTTTCAGTGAATCAACTCAATTAAAAATTCACTGACTCTGGTCACTTGTTTCCTTTGTGAATGAATCAAAGATTTTATCAAGTGTTTTTTAATGAATCGACTGAAAAGTCAGTTATCACCACCTATACTGTAGCATTCTATGGAGGACTAAAATGCCTGCATGCATGCATGATGATAACAATGAAAACAAATATATTGCACAAAATACATGATAAATAAATACACTAAATAAATGAGAAAATATATACTGCACAAAATAACTGATTAATATATAGATGTGAATAATTAAATTACAAAATATGTATGCTGCATAAAAAAATAAATAGTCCAATGTGGATTTTTTTATTTTCATATAATTTATCAAATAATTATAAACTTTCTAATGCAATGCATTCATTAAAATTGTGATTATAATAATTCACTACATTTATATTTTTACACTGCAGAAATAATCTATGAAAAATAACTACCACTGACAGACGCTCAAACAAGCATTCGAAAGCAGTAGTAAAAAGTCCTAGTGCTGTCGAACTGTTATATCAGCATTCTCAGAACATATCATTATTATAAAAAAATTATAAAATCAAATTAATCAATATTAATGTACAGCAGTTTTCACATGCATGCATAATGTCAGTTCCATTTTATGCGTTAAAAGCATTATGTAAGCCTATTGTCCAGTTTTACCAGTGTACAGAAATGTATGGCACACATTCCTCTAGTTCACACAATTCCTGAGTGACCCTTGCTAATCCTGATTATAACAACTGTAAGCAGCATTATGTTACCTGTTTGTCAGTCTCCTGACCTGTATGTATGGATATCACTCCAGCTGATGCTTAAACAAGAATGAAGATTATTAATATTTTAATTGCATTTAGTATGCCCAGAGTGACATGCAACACAGTGTTTAACCCTGGGTCAAGTTATTAGAGATTTTTGCAGTGCAATTTACAGTGCCAAAGGTATACAGTGTGAAGCGTTACAATGCCAGATGCAACAAGCTGTTTAGCAACCGACAACCAATGATAAATTGCCTCAGTGCATACCTCATTAAATATTCATGAGCTTTGAACTGTCAGAAACTTTCATGAGCTGTTTCGTTTCAGCATCTGAGAGGAAAAAAAATAAATATTGATGAGAAACATGTTAACTGAAGACTCCTTTGGTTTTACTTCTCTGCATTAAAAAGACCTCAAGCAGATTTACATGACATTTACTTAGATGCATAAGCAGTTTCGATGTTGTGCACTGTATTCATCCAATCTCGTACACCTCATAAATATACAAATTTATACTTTCACATGGTCTTATCTAACAGGTCTACCCAATGTCTTGAAGCAAAACCAGCACTACCTTTAAAAGGGAAATACCAAGACAGTGGTCCAGACTCTATCAGCCTAGAGCGCAGTGAGTGAATGTGTGGGATAACCGCAATAGGGAGATTTGATACCACTGTGGTTTGTAATCCTTTTGAAGTGAGATCCTTTTTCCAGCAGTGGTCGAAACACAATCCTCAGTTACAGACCCTGGAAGTGATGGTCTTTTTCACCCTCTTTCACTGAAATTTTGGGATGCTTTTCAGAATGAGGTGTAACAAAAAAACAAAAACAAAAAAACTGATGAGTAAAGCTCAATTTTAACAAAGTGAGAAATAGGATGTGTTGCTGTTAAATGAGTTGATAAGAATGAACTAAGTACTGTAATATGGGAACAATACAACAGTTATGTCATTTAATTAGTAGTTTCATGTACTTATATTTATAATAGTAGTCTTATATTCCCAATATTTCCTCTAATAGAAATAGACGGACATGTTAAAAACTAAGCTAAAAGATAAGATAAGATAAGATAAGATTAATAAAATAAATAACATTTATTTATTTTAATTTATTTATTTTACAGTTTGGAGTAAGGAAAGAAGGAAAGATGGATGATAAACTAAAAATTAAATAAAATAATATAATATAAAAAATAAAATATATAAAAATAAAATAAAATAAAGCAAAACCCTACCCAGGGTAAGCTGTTCAAGGAATGTATGATCAGTGGGGGGGGGGGGGCTGAAATAACTGAAAAACTGAAAAATTTACTTAATTAAATTAGAATTTTATTTGATATTGTTTTAAGGGGGAAAATAGGGAATATAAAACAATGAAGGAAAACAGTAACTTAGTATTGGGCATTGGACACAGAACATATTGGACACTTTTCCCATAAAATGAGGTGCAGCATAATCAAACGGTGGGCAAATACACTCCCTACTTCAATTAGCACATATGGGCCTCACCGTACATGCAAACTAACCTCAGTGCATACATTTGAGTGTGTGTGCATGAAGGGGGTCTACTTTAGTAGAGGTGCACATGAGATTCACAAAGCCCTCAACACATCAAGCAAAAGAAGAGGGCCACCAATGCAGAAATTGGGGACCATGGGAGTTTTTGTGGAACTTCGGCATTACCCCCAATCCCGTTCTTCTTCAAAGTGCACACCGGCAGCTAAGGGGCGTGGCCCATTGAGAGAGGGCTGGATTTAGGCCTTTGTCCCTCTGGCTTTAGGGGCGAGTGACATCTTGAACGCTTCAAGAAGATTAAATAGCAAAGCCCAGTCGGAAACAGAGAGAGAGAAAGAGAGAGAGAATAAAGAGGAGAGAGGTAGAGAGAGGAATGGTGAGGGTGGGACCCAAGGGTTTGTAAATGTCCGCTGGGGAAATGGAGATTTGGAGAAATGGATTCGGAGAGGAAAAGGGGAATGTTGAGGAGAAAAGACGATAATGAGAAGAGGAGAGGAAAAGAGAGGCCTCAGTGAATAGGATTAGACCGGTCTCACCGTAAGGAGAGAGAAAGAAAGATGGAGAGAAAGAATGTAGGAAGGACACGGAGAGGATGGAGAACTGTGTGTGTTCATCTCATACACTTCACATCACATATACAATGCATGATGGGAGGTACTTGACACAACGGTCTACACCATACGAAGTCTTTAATAACAGCATGGGTTTGTTAAAAACCATGCAAGAAACAGACGCTAATTAAACAAATAAGCAACAGATTACTGATATGTACAGAGCATAAAATGTGTAGTCAGAGTTACTACTGTAAAGAAATTGGGATTGTGGTACAAGATACTGGAAAACAGGTATGAAACACAACATATTTATTCATACACTGATTAATCAGCATGTCATGCAATTCACTTCATTATTTTGACAGCCTAGTAAAAAAAATAGAAAATAAAAAAAAAAAAATTTAAACACCACATACCTACAAAGCACTTTCAAGAAATTGTTTTTATTTTAAATAATAATAATAAAATTATAATATATATATATATATATATATATATATATATATATATATACACACACACACACACACACATATACACATATATATACACACTATTGATCCACCGATATTGTTTTTTTTTAAATAACCAATACCGATACCAATTATTTGTTTATGTGCCCGATAACCGATATGCAGAACCGATATTTATTTACTGTTATAAAGTAAATAAATGACTGCGTGAAGTAAGTCCATACTTCACTTTGGTTTTTGCTCAGTCTTTACGTCTTAACAAATTTTTTTTTGGAGAATTAGCAGTCTTTCACGTTAAATTTAATCTTCATATTACAACAATAAAAAACATTTCATTTATGAAAAAGCATCAGCAGCAACACTAATATTAGCAGTAAGAAAAATAAATGTAGAATGTCTAATGTTTTCAAATGGAGAAAATAAATAAAGGACAGGAGTCATATAAACGTTTTAACTACAGTTTTAGTAGGTTTATAAGCTATTTAATAGGCTAAAGAGTGAAGAATAATTCACTGAATAATGTTAATTCACTGAATAATATTCTCTGGAATATTGGAATATAACAAACATAGTATTTTATAGCATTTCTCAACTGGCATGCTATATTTTTTGTTGTTCTAAATTATGCTGCTGACAGCGCGGTTTATCTATGCAGTTACACAGAACTATACTCAAACTGTGATCGATCGCAGAGATATTAAATAAGTAATTTTATTTAGATGTTTATAAGCAAAATAATGGTTATATAGTAAGTGTTACTAGAATTTAGGGTACCTCAAAAAAGTGAATCTTGTTAAAAGTTACATGCAGTGGCCGTGCTGAGCATTTCTTGAGCATCGACCCGCTGAGTGAACTGCAATATGAAAGTGGCTTCACGAGACTAATGATGAGCATATAGACAACAGAGAGAGAGAATTACATTCAGCGCTTTTATTTCCAACATGCAGTCATTCATGGCTGTATTATTTAATTCATGCAAAGTTACGTCTTTATTGGGAGAGGACTTGACGGATTATCTATGTGACTCCGACTTCATGAGACTAATAGACAACAGAGAGAGAATTAAATTCAGCGCTTTTATTTCCAACATGCGCTAATTCATGGCTGTGTTATTTCATTCAGGCAAAGTTACGTCTTTATTGGGACAGGGCTTGACAGATTATTTCATTTATCTTATTTCTTAGAGCCAAGTTGCATAAACTACATAACAGGCATTTATGTAATACATCTAATTTGTGCATTAATGGCTGTTATGTTAAATAAAGTTGGCTAACTACAGCAAATCAAGTACCTGTGCACGCCGTTGTTGTTGTCTCCACTCAGACGTGCTGCAATGGCGATCCTGCAGAGCAATTCTCAAAACACCCACAAGATGGCGGCGTTTATCGGTGAATCCGATATTACAAAACCAATATCCGATTATGGTTAAATGCGTAAATATCGGGGAAAATATCGGTAAATCAGTCGATCTCTAATATATATATATATATATATGTATATATACATACATACATACATACATACACACACACACATACATATATATATATATACATACATACACTCACTGGCCACTTTATTAGGTACCTTGCTAGTATCGTGTTGGACCCCCTTTTGCCTCCAAATTGGACCAAAATATTCCTCAGAGATTTTGGTCCATATTGACATGATAGCATCACACAGTTGTTGCAGATTTGTCGGCTGCACATCCATGATGCGAATCTCCCGTTCTACCACATCCCAAAGGTGCTCTATTGGATTGAGATCTGGTGACTGTGGAGGCCATTTGAGTAAAGTGAACTCATTGTCATGTTCAAGAAACCAGTCTGAGATGATTTGAGCTTTGTGACATGGTGCATTATCCTGCTGGAAGTAGCCATCAGAAGATGGGTACACTGTAGTCATAAAGGGATGGACATGGTCAGCAACAATACTCAGGTAGGCTGTGGCGTTTAAATGATGCTCAATTGGTACTAAGGGGCCCAAAGTGTGCCAAGAAAATATCCCCCACACCATTACACCACCACCAGCCTGAACCGTTGAGACAAGGCAGGATGGATCTATGCTTTCATGTTCTTTACGCCAAATTCTGACCCTACCATCTGAATGTCGCAGCAGAAATCGAGACTCATCAGACCAGGCAACGTTTTTCCAATCTTCTATTGTCCAATTTTGGTGAGCCTGTGCAAATTGTAGCCTCCGTTTCCTGTTCTTAGCTGACAGGAGCGGCACCCGGTGTGGTCTTCTGCTGCTGTAGCCCATCTGCTTCAGAGTTCGAAGTGTTGTGCGTTCAGAGATGGTATTCTGCATACCTTGGTTGTAACGAGTGGTTATTTGAGTTACTGTTGCCTTTCTATCATCTCTAACCAGTCTGCCCATTCTCCTCTGACCTCTGACATCAACAAGTCATTTTCGTCCACACAACTGCCGCTCACTGGATATTTTCTCTTTTTCGGACTGTTCTCTGTAAACCCTAGAGATGGTTGTGCGTGAAAATCCCAGTAGATCAGCAGTTTTTGAAATACTCAGACCAGCCCGTCTGGCAACAACAACCATTCCACGTTCAAAGTCACTTAAATCCCCTTTCTTCCCCATTCTGATGCTCGGTTTGAACTTCAGCAAGTCGTCTTCACCACATCTAGATGCCTAAATTTATTGAGTTGCTGCCATGTGATTGGCTGATTAGCAATTTGTTTTACCAAGCAATTGAACAGGTGTACCTAATAAAGTGGCCGTTGAGTGTATATACATATTAGTGCTGTCAATCGATTAAAAAAATTAACTAATTAATCACACATTTTTCTGAAATTAATTGTGATTAATCCCACCTAACATTAAAGTTTTTAAATATACTTTTATATTGCAATAATTTCACATTCAATCTTCAAATTAATGTACAAACAACATAAAGACAGTATATATTTTAATATTTGTTAAATGGCATCTTTTTTTATGACTGAATGCCAGTATCACTGATACCAATACTGATTTCGCTATAAAAATGTCCCCCCACCCAGTATTTACCTATTAACTATAGACATTCAACGTTACAGTATAATTGAGAGATATCAATTTTAACATTAGACTTTTAAAAAATAACTTCTAATTTAAAGGTGCCATAGAATGCATTGATACAGTATTTTAAATTGTTCTCTGATATCTACACAGAAGGTATGTGGCTTAGGTAAGGGCAAAAAATCTCCAGAAACGATTTTACATGTCCATTTACAACCCTAGGATTTCTCCCTAGAATGAAACGGTCTGTTATTGGCTTATTTGGCAGGGTCATGAATAATAATGAGCTCTGCTCTGATTGGCTGTTTCACAGTACGGCTCATCAGCAAGAAGGAAGCACAGGGAGGAAAATATATATTTAAATACTTTCTCTCGCAGTTATATCGTCGGGTAATTATACTGTATATAAAACGCGGGCATCAGGGAGCCGTTATTACAGTTTTTCTCCATTGGTTTGGCTCATTTCTTGAAACAGAAATTACATTCTCAAAATAACATGGACAAACCTCCAAACCTCTTGGCAAATGTTCACAACAGAATGGCATTTCTCATTCATTTTATCAAATGACAAATGCCTTAGTACATGTCTCAATTGTCTCAGTGCATCTTTGCAAATGATTAAGTACAAGTAGCCTACAGTTATACAGTTAGCCCACATTTAGCACATTTTCCAAATGAATAGATCTTGTAGATCTAAACCGATTAGTTGATTCTCAGTCTAATGATCATTCTCTCCAAAATATGTCAGCATGATTTCATTGTATAAGTACTCGCATGCACAACTGTCTGTTCAATTGTCAAAATTGGTCAAGAACATAATACCATGAATACCATATATGAATTTCTTTGAATATTTGATAAATTGATGACAGTCATTTACAGTCAGGTGAAACTAGACTAACGAAGGGGGAGTGTCACACACAGGTGTTTTCCCTGATCGTGTGCTGCCAAACACAGATATATAGAGCTTGACCAGCGCCAGTCCGATCTCTGAACATGGATAGACAAGGCCAAGCAAACAGACAAGGGGAAGTTCTTCCTCAAGGAAGAGGAGGAGGAAGAAGAAGAGGAGGACTGAGAATGCGTGGTGGAGGAATAGGGGGAAGAGGCCGAGGAGCGGGAAGACGCTGTGCTGTCCCGAATGAAATTCGGGCCACAATTATAGACCATGTCATAAACCATGGCCTCATAATGGCAGAGGCAGGTCGTCGAGTGCAGCCTAATGTGCCTCGCTCTACAGTGTCCTCCATCATCCAAACCTTTCGCAGGGAAAACAGGTATGTACTCTATGTAATCTATGATGGAATTATATATTGTATAGGACAGGGCACTGTGCGTGAGGCAAAAAATGTATAACTTACTGTAGAGATTTTGTGTGCATCTGCCTACAGTAGTAGGTCTATACTAGCAGGTAAAGAGGACTAGTGGAATGTTTTGATACTAAATATGACAAGAAATATATTGAACAAATTACTGTAAACAATGGAATTACATAATTTATACAGTTTAGAGTAGTATTCCAGTCACTGTGCAATGTTGCATTAGGATTGTGGTGAAGTTACTGTGAGTAAAACAATAATACAATTACACTGGTAACTTGCTGTATTCTGTTTTTTGTGTAGGATTGGACGACAACCTCGCGTGGGTGGCAGAGGAAACCTGCTCAATGAACAACAAGAAAGAGAGATTAGTAACATGGTGATGGCAAATAATGCCATCACATTGAGACAGATCCGTGCTGCCATCCTTCAGGACAATCATATATTCCAGAATATAAACACAATAAGCATCTCCACAATAGACCGGGTTTTGAAGAAGCATCAGATGACAATGAAACAAATCTACAAGGTACCATTTGAGAGGAACTCTGACAGAGTGAAGGAGCTGCGGTACCAGTATGTAAATGTAAGTCAGTTACTGGTTGTCTCTCATTATAACCTTACCTGTAATCACAGTAAGCAGTAGTTCACTTATTTGGTTTCAATACCTCCTTTACCTGATTTCAGAATCAGTATTTGCTTCATCTGACTTCAACAATTTCAACAGAAAACTGCAGTTTACTGTATTATACAATTATCATTATAATCCTTATTTTGTTGTCTCCCAATCAAATCTATCTAATACTGTAGGTTGTACTGTAACATCTCAGTAAGTCATCAGTATTTCCCACTCCCCTTTCTATCAAATACCCCTGCAGTACTTCCTCATAGGCCTATCACTAGTTTAGAACCACTGGAGTAGTGGCCTGTAGTATATTGAACCTGTGGGGGAGAACATGTAATTGTCTAACTGTAGTATATGACTCTTCTGTATGACTGATTTTATGTTCTTTACTCTATTTTAGAGAATAATGGCATTGGAAGGACATGAGACCCCTCACATCCTGGTGTTCGTGGATGAAGCTGGCTTCAACCTGGCCAAGGGCCGAAGACGTGGCCGTAATATTATTGGCCACCGGGCCACAGTGGATGTCCCAGGTCAGCGAGGGGGCAATATAACTATGTGTGCTGCCATTTCTGAAAATGGTGTGGCCACTCACATCCCCAGTCTTGGCCCATACAACACACACAAGCTCCTCATCTTCTTGGATCGCCTTTATACCGATTTTATCCCTAAAAATGAGAGAGGTCTCATAGGGCCTCACCTACCCATTTATGTAATTGTGTGGGACAATGTCAATTTCCACCATAGCCCACTCATTAGGGGCTGGTTTGCAACACATCCAAGGATGGTCATGGAGTTCCTACCACCTTACTCTCCTTTCCTCAATCCGATAGAGGAGTTTTTCTCTGCTTGGAGGTGGAGAGTGTATGAGCATCATGCTCCGGATCAGCCGTCCCTGCTCCATGCTATGGACGCAGCGTGTGACGACATTACAGGAGATCAATGCAGGGGATGGTTGCGGCATGCTCGCCGTTTCTTCCCTCGTTGCATCGCAAGAGAAAGTATCCGCTGTGATGTGGACGAGAATCTGTGGCCTGACGGACAACAGCGTGTAAATAATCAGGAGGGTGAAGACAGTGGACAAGAGCGGGAGAATGAGTACAGCGACCACTGAATAAGTCCTTGTTTTTTGATTTTGTGTTTATACAATTTATTACTGTAATGTACATTTTCTTTTTACATATGAAACTTTCTTTGCGTGTGACTAAAAAATGGTTATAATTTCCTTGGTAGTGTGAGTGCAATCTGTGATGTCAAACCTTGGAGGCTACTCTTTTCTGTTGTATATTGTTGGTCCTCTGCCATAGTGACAAAACATCTAAACATTTTGTATGGCAGTACTCACACAATGCCAAAGGGACGATGCATTTTGGGGGCACTGACTATTCAGATTAGAAAGAAATGTAGTTTTGACACATGAGTGAACTGTTTTAGGAGAGATATGCGCTTTTGCAGGTGAACCATGTTGTTGTGATCAACCATCCAGGTTTATTTTGACAAAAGCACCAAGAACGACGAGAATGTCCGATCTGTGTCGAGAAAGGAGCCAAAGCTATTGAGAAGGATCTTTGCCATTTTGGAGACACTGACTGTTTAAATGAGAAAGGGATTTAGATTGAAGCCTGAGTGAACAGTTTTGGAAGAGATATGAGCTTTTGCAGGTGAGCTATAGTGTTGTGCTAAACTGTAAGAGTGTTTTGCCAAATGATCTTAGAGTTTTGAGAATGTAATTTCTGTTTCAAGAAATGAGCCAAACCAATGGAGAAAAACTGTAATATGCGAGGCACTGAAACTGCTTTTGAACGATCCATCGATCGCGTTATAGTTTCACTTTCAAGAGACGCAATCACACAAACTATGTTTACATTATGGAGCAACAGTACTTACCACACATTTCACAAGATCAGATGCTTGTCAGTGGTGCTCAGGATCTGTAAGTCATTCGCCATCATCCTCATCTCTCCTTACTGAGAGTGAAATATTATGTACTGTAACAGGCTACTGCTAGCAAGGAGCTAACCATGTCCCTTTAGTGGCTCGCGTTATTTGCTTTCTGTGCCTTTCTGAATACAGACACCAACCCATCCCTGCACTTCACACCCCCTGCACGGCCTGGAACATAACATTTATTTTGTTATTTTCGCTGTTGTCCGCGCTTGTTTATTTACAATACCTGCAGAGCTTCTGATGGTTCGGCCGGCTTAGAACAAGGGCGGGTTTATGCAAATGTTGGGGGCGTAGTGATCCCGACTGTTGCGTCACAGTCGGTGTTATGTTCTGATTCGCCTGTTTTTCAGTGGTCTTTTTTAATCACGAGATTTACATATGAAGGAGGAAACTATGGTGTTTGAGGCTCACTGTATGTCATTTCCATGTACAGAACTGTTATTATTTAAATATGCCAGGGTAAAGACAGTTTTTCATTCTATGGCACCTTTAAGTGAACTTAAAACAATCTTCACATAAACCCATTATAATGTCATATTTACCTGTGCCCTTCAGCAGAAATACAATTATTATAATTATTATTAAATATACAGCAATTGAAATTGAAGTTATCAAACACTAAATAAATATAGATGAATCCTTAAAGCTATAAAAGTTATTTTTTTCCTCTTTTTTTCTTTGTCATTTGATTAGACATCACAGCAGCTGGTTATTGGGTTGTTTTGGTTATTTCTTTAAGAGCTGTAGCTGCTGAACTTGACACGGATCTGACACATATTTTCTCTCAACTCTTTTTTTTTTACCATTTCTGACATACTTCAGGTCATAAAGTCTCTAATAATGAGCTGAAGAGTTGAATTGGTAGATGAGTGAGACAGCTGGGCAGCTCCAGGACAGTTTTGAAAACCATTTAATTCATAGACATGTTCTTAAATGTTACTCATATAAAATACATGCACGCACAGTTTTAAGGCAGCTTTAATCGCCTTTTTGGTAACATCATGACTTAACTGACCAGGACAATGCATGCACGTAGTTTATTTTGCGCTTAGATATGAAATGATACAGGCTACAGCGAGCGCCGGTGTCTTTGTGCATGCAATTGAGCACGCTGTGAGCACAGTATCCTTTCCACGCTCGTTTGACTCGCGCCTGCTGCTGAAGTGAAGTGGAGCTCGCGTCTGAAATGCATCTAAATATTTTTAACTATAGGGGTATATAATATATGTATACGTGTGTGTGTGTGTGTGTATATATACATAGATAGATAGATAGATAGATAGATAGATAGATAGATAGATAGATAGATAGATAGATAGATAGATAGATAGATAGATAGATAGATAGATAGATAGATAGATAGATAGATAGAAGTTTTTGTGTCCATAATATATATGTGTGTACTGTGTATATTATATATATATATATATATATATATATATATATATAAATAAACACACATGCATGCATATATTTAAGAATATATATATATATTATATATTATAAGAATAGGATTTTCAAACTTTCTGTACTGTATACTGTTCAAAAGTTTATAGTCAGTATTTTGAAGAAATTGGTACTTTTATTCAGCAAGGATGCATTTAATTGCTCAAAAGATTTCTATTTCAAATCAATGCTGTTCTTTTCAACTTTCTATTCATCAAAGAGTCCAGCAAATAAATAAATAAAAAAGCAGCATGACTGTTTTTAAGAAAAAAATACTGTACTAATCTTTTCCGATGTTACTTTTTTATAGTATTTGTAATCAAATAAATGCAGCCTTGGTAAGCACAGGAGACTTCCTTTAAAAATTATCAGAAAATCTTCCAGACCCTAAATTATAGGCAGTATATAACCAAATAAAATTAAACTTAAAATGTAATTAAGAGTGTAAAAAAAGTACTAAACAAAAGAGCAAGTACCAAGCATTTTGCTTTTTACTACTACAGCGCTTTTTACGCATCATTTCAGGTACCCTAGAACAAAACCTGATCTTTCACCCTCTTAATAAAAACCAAAACAAGGAAAGGAAAACAAAACTGCTCTCCTCTTTAACTTTTCCTCGCCCTTCTCCTCCACTTTCTTCAGTGGCATTTGAAAGAGAATGTCATTCACAAACCACGCACAGAAACGGCCACATTATTTGAATCTCACAGGCCTACACTAACCCTGTATGTGTGGTTTTGTTGAGTGTAGAGGATGTTATCGGCTCCTGGGCTGTACTGTTGAGAACGCCCCATCCCATGCCAGAACACTTTTATCCTTTATGCGTGGGTCAGTGGGCGCCCCCTGGGGGGAAACAACCCCCAGGATTAATGATATGCGTGACATGCATTGTGTGACCCCTGTGGGGTGTGGGGGTGAAGCGGGGTTGGGTTATCTAAACTCCCCCTCATCTTGCCCTCAGCAAAGTAAACCTGCTAAAGGAACTCAAGAATGTACATCGGAATGTGCCGGAATATCTGTGTGTGACTGTTGTTATAAGGCGGAGAGACACAAAGCTCTTCAATAAATGACTGATGTCACTCAATCCGGACAGAATCTGTCATTGTCTGGGCTACAAGAAAGGTGGACAAGGAGAAAATGTCTAATGAATCATACATGACTGTTAAGTTACCGTTAATTCATGGATATGTAGTTAAAACTGAATTATGTTTTTCCATCATTTGTTGAGAAATTAAAATTCATTTGACTTATTAATCGACATATCATGCAATAAGCTTGATTTGAAAGCCTAACAACAACAAAAAAAAGATTTAAAATAAAAGTAATTTAAATGCCATGAGAAATATCTAGATGTACATTTAAACTTAAGAAGGGAAAAATAATTATTATATAATTTAAAAATAATAAAAAATATATATATTATATAAAAAACATTATAAATTATTTTTAAAACGTGTTCATTAATTATACCTGAAATAATAACTCTCACATATCTCATATTGTGAGAATTATGGGAAATGTGCCAAGGATTTATGTATTAACTCTCTCTGTTTCATGATTGCATATTCTTGGAGTTGTTGTTGTTTTTTTGTAGTATACATTGTACACTGGTGGTGCACATTATTAATGAATTCACACTTAAAGCCTTTCATGTTTTCTCCTCCTGTCACTCTCTCAGCATCCCTCCATCTGAGATGGCGCGGTTCCTCGTTCCGGTTGAAAAAGAGGGGTTGGGGAGAAAAGGGGGCTTCACTTCACATCCAGTGCAGCATGAAAAACAGTTTCCTTCCCTTCACATGCAAATCTAGCATTACATAACTAGACAATCTGCTTGGGAGTCTAAGACTCACACATAGTTAGACGCACACACATACACGCACATTGAATGGAGAATGATGCCTTTATCCTTTATGTAAACATGGCTGTTTTAGTTACTCTTAAAAGGTCAGGCAAAGAACACTGAGTTACACTGAGCTGAGATCAGCTTTAAAGCAAATTAGTTATTTTAAACTAATATCAAGAATAGGGCAAATTCTAAGCGGGAGAGATATAACTGGTCTGCACTTCAGCACATTGGTACTGTACACTCACAGGTTACACTGACAGGTCTCTAATGTGTAGACAGCAGCATTTAGGCAGCGTCTCAACATGCAAGAGAAAGTGACGTGACGGAGAAAGAAATAATGACGCTTTACTGAAGTACTTGTTAATTAAACACAAACTGTCCTTTGGTTTCTTTAGTTTTTATTCTGAGCTCATGAAGTTTTCTATCCCCTAACACTCATAAATATTTCCTGCATTATTCAGTATATTTGTTTGATAATGTATATTTGTATATATAATGTATATTTATTTGTTTAATAATTAAATTTGAAAAAAAAATTATTTTGGATATGTTCTCAACTGAAAAAAGTTGCAATAATAACAATAATTATTATTATTATTATTATTATTAAACGTATTGCACTGTGTGATCATTCCAACAACAACAATTATATCATATAATAATGGTAATAATAAACAATAATAATAATCATCATCATTATTATTATTATTATTATTATCATCATCATTATTGCCACACAGATTATAATCATTATTATTTTTATTTAAATTATTGAAACAATTTTCTAATTAAGAACATCTCTAAATGTCTTTGAAATGGAGAATATTTGCAGGCATATGCACAGACACGCTGAGCTTCTGGAATGCAGTCAAGATGGAGAGAGTGAATAATGTGGTAATTGGAAGAGTCAATAACTCTGCATGCTTTAAAAGAAGACGACGCTTCCCTCCACTGCGCCTTTCATCTCCTAATCATTTATTCATCCTTTTATTTTTGGATGAATGCTCATCTACCTTCTTTATATCTGTCTGTGTGTCTGTCTGTCTGTGTCTCTCTATGTGTGTGTGTGTGTGTGTGTGTGTGTGTGTGTCTGTCTGTGTCTATGTGTGTGTGTGTGTGTGTCTGTCTGTGTCTCTCTGTGTGTGTGTGTGTGTGTGTGTGTGTGTGTGTGTGTGTGTGTGTGTGTGTGTGTGTGTGTGTGTCCGCTGGCAGCTCTCATTCTAAGATGGGACATCTCACCCTCTCTCTAAAAACACACACGGAAGCAAAAGTTGAGGATTACGATGTGATGATTTTGACTTCAGATAATTTGATTTTGATTAAGAAATTTATGTTAATGGTTTAATACCTCGGCAAAAAACATTCTGAGACACAGGTTGATTTACTAAAGGCATGTATAAAAAAAAGTTGATAATACATGGTCAAAATGTCCAAGCTGATCTACTTCAGCTACACAATCTCTGTTATCATTTGTTTGTCTTTAAAACATTTTCCAAATGGTTTAAAGACACTTGCAACCAGCAAAGCTTAAAACAACTGTTTTAGTGCAACTGCTGATTGACAGGTAAGTAGGTGGTCCCTTGCTGTTTTCTGGGACGCATTAGTTTATCAGTTTATCAGGATGCATTAGCGTGCATATACACTACAAATGTGATGTGGCATGCGATTATACTCCCTCCAAATGTGGGTCACGATCGGATCACAAAACATTTTAGACCAAATTTACAAATGTCTGATTTTAAACCACATAATCTGAAATGGATTAAACCGAGTCATACTGAACTACAGTTCAAGTCTAAAAATTCAGATTATTATTTTTTTTTTGTATAGTGATAGCCTAAAAATATAATAACAACACATCTTCTTTGTAATTTACACAAGTACACAACAAGCCTAATTTACAACATGCAAAAGCCTAATTTAAATGTGGGAGAGTCCATCCTTTTTACATATATAATTATTCTCAGTAAATTATCTGTAATATACACATTAGACTGCAAGCAAATGAGTAACTCCTTTTTGAGATCGTCAATCAGGTCCACAATGACATAAAGACTTAAAATCACAGTATCTGTGCTATATATACATACAAATCAGAAAACAACAGCAAAACTCTATCATTCAACAAGCTATAAAAAGGACACTTTTTTGAGACAGACAGAAGCTAGAGCTACATACAGCATGTGTTATGTTTACACCTGTATCTGAATTGAGATGTTTGTCTGTGGACGAGTTGGCATCTGTGTGTTTACAAGGGTGAGTTTGTTTTCTCTCTCGTCTCTTTTGAGCCGGCGTATGTCAGTCTGAAGCCCAGAACACGTATCACGTTACTGTGGGTAAGAGGAACCTCCTTCACACAGCGCCGTTCAAAGCGCCGCCGCCAATCAGCCAGCCGTTTCAGACCCCTCTGTCTGTGGCATGAGGAAATGGGGCTGAATTTGATGGGGGTCTGATTTTTTCCCCCTGCACTGCCTTTTATCTCCCCAAGCTTTGGATTGTAATCATTACACATCAGGTCAACAGACAGCACCAATGCATTGATTACACCAGGCAACAGTTAATAGAGAGAGAGTTGTAGGGAAAGGAAAGAGATCATGGCAAGAATGGCTTTCTCATTGGTGAGTGACAGATGAGATTTTTGGACCTCAGACGCACTCACAGAAGACTAATCATTCTGACTGCATAAACAACCCCGTCTGACGAGACTTTAATGCAAAACACACACAGAGGACTAACACAGCGCATGCAGAAAAATGCATGTGTATGTGTGGGGGGGGGGGGGTGTTGTGCTGGTTGTGACATCACAAAATGTGAACAAGATTTTGTGTTTTATGTTTTATTCATAACACTGGGAATTAAGAATTGTTACAAGCTCTTTTTAACCGTTTAACCGATTCTTTAACAGATGACTCTTATGTGTCACTTCTTTGTAATGAATCAGAAATGTATAACATGGTCAGCGCAGTACAATAGTTTCTTGAAGAGATGACTCTTATGAATCAATTCTTTTTAGTGAATCGAAAATGCCCAACTCCTCAGTGTGTTCTAACCAATTCTTGAACGGATGACTCTTATGAGTCAGTTCTTTTAAATTAATCAAAAATATGTATAATGTGACCAGCGTAGTCCAAACAATCCTGAACGGATCACTCTCAAAGTCATTTAATTAGTGAATCAAAGTGTAGTTGAACCCATTCCTGAGCAGAATACTCTTATGCATCTTTTGAGCAAATCACTACATTTTAATGTTTTTGAAAGAAGTCTCTTATGCTCACCAAGGCTGCATTTATTTGTTAAAAAAAAATACAGGTCAAATATATTACAATTTAAAATAGGCCTAACTGTTTTCTATTTTAATACATTTTAAAATCAGCAGCCATTACGCCAATCTTCAGAGTCACATGATTCTTCAGAAATTATTCTAATGATGAATTGGTACTCAAACATTTCCTAATATTATCAAAGCTAAAAAAAAAAAAACGGTGTGTTGCTTTATTAATATTTTTGCGGAAACCATGAAACAATTTTTAAGGATTCTTTACTGAATGGAAAGTTTAAAAGTACAGCATTTATTTTGAAATAGAACAGTGTGTAACACTATAAAATATTGACTTTCTTTTTATCAATTTAATGCAACCTTGCTGTATAAAAGTATGAATTTATAAAAAGAAATTCTAATATAATTTTTAAAAAATAAAATTCAAGGTACTAAAAGAATCATTAATGGAATCACAAGGAACCAAATCATTAAGGGGAATCAGAGCAGAATAGTTCAATTCTTTACAATTCACAAAGATTAAAATTCCTCATTATCAGACACACCAGTATTTCATAAACAGCTTTCTGATACCCCTGCTGCAAGCCGGTTCATAAAGAGACAAAAAGTGATGGGGATGTAAATGCGAGTGTGCCATCTCTGAGTCAGTGTGTGTGTGTTTGTGTGTGTCAGGCTGGAAGCGCATCACAGACACAAAAACAACATGCCAACCCTGAGTGGCCGTATCTGGGCAACCCTGCCACATAGCGCCTGGCGCCCTCCTCCTCCGCTCCTTTGTGCCAGGGCCAGCGCCACGTCAACTTCACACCACCACACACCACAGCCCTTGCGCCCTGCCTGCTGCGCCACCAGAGAGAGGGGCAATGTGGGATACGTCTCAATCCGCAGGGTGGTGCCTCCCCCCTGCACCAGCTCTCCTCCCTCCTCGTGGCTCCTGATCCCCCCTCTCCCGCTGTTCTCCCTCCTCTCGTCTCTCCCACTGTCAATGTGTCTTAAGAACACTCCCATCCTCTCATCTCTTTCTTCCCGTCTGGTTTTCTCACTGTCATTCACACTGTACCCGTTCCTCTCTCTTTCTGCTCCATCAACATCCCTCCCCCAACTTGCAAATGACTCCCTCAGCCTCCCACTCGTCTGACTCTGCCCGTCGCTCTGTGTTTTTATCTTTCACTCTTTCTCCCATTCCGTTTCTTTCCCCGTGTCTGTCTTTCTGCCTGACAGATCAGAGGGGCATAAGCTTCTTTATTCTAGACCACAGGAGTCCTCCAAAACCTCCCCTGCCAGAGAACAACGCAGTGAACCTCCCACTACCACACACACACACACTTCATAGACCTGTCTATAGAAAGGTGAAGGATTCCAATGAAAGAGAGGATGGTAACTCAATTTGGAATTTAATCTAAAAACAAAGACGAGTGGATAACATAATCAGGCTTTGAGTAAGAGAGATCTGTCAGTAGCTGTCAGTTTGATAGATTTGACTGACTGTGAGACAGTTTTGTCAGAATTTATGAGAGAGATCAGAAAAACAAAAATTAAACATACAATAAAATTTTTATTATATGGGCAATTATTCAATTAAAGGTACTTTGGAGCGCATTTCTGTTTCATCTATGAACTTTTTTTAATCAAGGATTCTGTGTCCTGGAATCTGTAACTGATTATGGCCATAACTTTGACACTGTAAAAAAAAAAATCTGGATAAGCCGCACAAGTTTTCTGTATGTTAACATAAGCTTGAATTTTTAATAATAGAAAGAAATGGAATGTTTCTGGGTAACACGAATACCAAATGGTAATGACATAAACAAATGAAATAAAATGAAATGAAAATAATGGATGGATGAAAGAATGTAAAATAAATAGAATAAAATGCTAAAATAAAATGATAGAGATATGTTCCCTTGCATTGCTTTTATAAAAACTTCATTGTTGTCTAAAACAAAGACAGTGATATTTGTTATAAAAAATTAAGCTGTACAAAATGAATACTAAATGATTTTTTGTAAATGTAACAAATAGTTGAAGCTATTATAATCTATCGTCTAAAAACAGAATGATTATTTTTTTAAAACCTTGACACGATCATCTGTTTTCATAGACTAAACACAGCTTAAAATTATGTTTCAAGATTTAAAGTGTTAAAAACTCTTTAGTAAAACCTCTAATCAGTAATAAATCAATCATTTTATTAATATACACATTTCATAAGTATATAACTGAATCGGAGAGAGTTAAATCAGAGTCTGTGAATGTGTGTGTGAGAGAGAGAGAGTGAGAGAGAGACATCAGACTGTGATATCAACTGTGATGTGACAGCGTCCAGCTTTCTCTGTCTCTCCTTTTGTTTCTCTCGACATGTCACCGTCTCCATAACTAAACTGAATCCCACACACAGTCCTGATAATTGATTTCATTGAGTTTTATCAGAGACAGGGACTGCAGATGGGCTGATTCTGTTCAGTTCATTTGATCAACGATGATGGTGGTTCGTCGCTGTGCCAGATCCACTCTCACCAGATGCCACATGACAGTTGGCCATGAACAATACAAACTGGCAGCCAGGCCTAAAGTCTGTCTCTGTTAATTCAAAATGAATGCTGTCTGGAGGAGACACTAGAGAAATGTGTTTGTTTGTGTGTGTGGTTCAGATCAACTTTTGCTCAAGGCAGAAAGAGATTAGGCTGAACTTCCTCTGTGAATGGCAGAGAGCTACGGGTCAGACATGCTCCTTGATCGATATCAGGCGTATCTGTCAAAACAGACAGGTTAGCTTGTGTGTACATGTGCCTGTCTAAATTGAGGATAGGCTAATCGCACACAAGATTATGGGCTCTTTCTCTCAAGGAGAGGAAGTATTTAAACGCCACACCCTTCTGACGTGCTGACATTGAGACTGACCTCAGCGACCCCTGCTTTAGTGGCCCTAAAGCAAGCTTTGCTCAAAACAAGCAGTGATTTTTCACCACCTTACATAAATTATCTTCCATAAACAACAAAAGCACTAACAGAAATGCTAAAGTGAGCAAAACAATACTTTTATGTCAGTCCAACAAGCTCAATAAGAAATAGTACAGATTAAAAAATATCAATGTTTCATTGAAAAGTAAATGTGTGAATATACTTTAGATACCGCAAACAAATTTTTCATGTGAAAAAATAATGCGTTATGTTTGCAACAAATGAAGACAAAAAGCATTTGGACCCTCTTTCGTTATTAAACATCAGCGAAACACATCCACAGATGAATAGAGACAAACCAATCCAATCCAACCCAATCAAGCAAAACTGAATGGAGGAAATCAAAATGTTCTATATTTTGGAAATACTTCAGTTAAAAATACCTTTTTGAAAGAGGCATTGGCTGTGTATTTATTCTTCAATATGCATGTACATTATCAGACCAATAAAATAAAATAAATAAAGATTTAAGTATTTAATTTAATTTATTTAAATTTACATTAATTCATTAATTAATAAATAAGAACACGCATAAGCTGCCTAAGGGCATTTTTTAGATGGCCACTAAGTGAAATGATTTGTTTTACAGAGAATTTGCTAGGATGCCTATGCAAACTTGAGATGAAGTAAATCCACAAAAAAAAAAAATAATAATAATAATAATAATAATCATCTTCACACAATTTGGTTAAAAATCTACTATAAGTTCAGCTCTACCATCATTGTTTGCAGACATTTTATGTGAGCCAGAACAGAAACCCAGAAATAGACGATGCATGAGTAAAATATTTGTTTTTCTGAATTCTAATGGTCTTTATAAATTAAATTACAGTTAAAGAGAGTCAGTTCAAAAGTTCAACCTTAGATCTGAGCACCTATACACACACAAACAGACCTGAACTCTGTCACCCCGCACACACTCACACAAACAAACTGTCCCCTGAGGCTGGCTTTGCTTTTTCATCACACAAATTTACAAGATCTTGAAATATTTTAAATGGAAAATTAGAGGCCTTTAATCAAGGATGCTTAAATGCAGCTGGATGAGGAAGCAACTCTGAGGCTTAACAACACACTCACTCTCAAAATCATTCCACAGCTGCAACTGAAGCTTCGAGAATAAAATGTAGAAAGAAAATGCAAACTGAGATTTATAGAGCTATCCATCTAGAAAACATATAGAGGTCATTCTGTGAATGTGTGTGTGTGTGTGTGTCTGTACTCTTTACAGGTTTTTTGTCAGAGCCACTAGCATCCCAGAAGCCGAAGTGTCAGCAGAATTGAGCCTGCGTGTGTGTTTCTGCACTTTTGCCATAGTCAGCTTATGCTCTCTCTTTCTCACCGTGGAGCAGAGCGGGGGAAAAAAACACTGTGTCGGGACATTTTCCATACATCTCCTTTTCCTAGTGACCCACACTGAATGTCACCTACACATACAACCACAAACTACTCGCAATCACTGATCCAAAACAGTTACTCGCTAAATAATTATACCATTATTGGTTGTTTTCTGTTCAATCCAGTATCCAGACAGGCGCTATTCCCACTGTCATTCTTTTACATGCAAATAAAACAAATAAAATGCAATTATTAAATAATAAAAGTAATTTATTATTACCTGTGGAAAGCAGCATCTTCATGTTTCGTGATTCAGTTTCAATCAATCATGGAGGCACTAACTCACCAAACTATGAACAAATATTGAAGAAGAGCAACATAATCGGGCAAGTCATGTGTATATTTTTCAAAAGTTTGGTTTGGGGTCTGTAAGGTTTTTATATATATTTTAAGTGTCCTATTCTTGTTCCAAAGGCTGCATTCATTTAATCAAAATATGGTAAAAACTGTGATATTGCACATTTTTTACTACACTTTAAAATAATTTTTAACATATTTTAAAATGAAATATCAGCAGCCATTACTCCAGTCTTCAATGTCACATGATCCTTCTAATATGCAGGTTTGGTGCAAAAAACATTTCTCATTTTTATCAATATTAAAAACAGCCATGCTGCTTAATATTTTTTTCTGCTTCGTAGTTTTCGTTGATGAGTAAAAACAAATAGAAATCTTTTGAAACAATGTAAAAGTCTTTAAGGTTACTTTTCATCAATTTAATGCATCATTGCTGAATAAAACGTTTTTTTTTTTTTTGTTGTTGTTGTTGTTTTTTATCTTACTGCTTCCAATTTTTTGAATTGTAGTGTACTTCATGCATTTTAAAGAATCGATTCATTTCAGGGTGGTAAAACAACAAACCAACATGACAGCATGTACTAATAAACAGCGGGTGCAATTCAATTTTAGTGAATTCCCCTCACCATCTTTACTGTAACGACCATTTAAATCTATTCAAGAAGCTATAACTGTTCTCTCCCCCATTGTGTCTCCATGCTTAGAGCTGCTAACATTATTACTGTAATGTTGTAATTGCAAAGATAGAGCCGATGGAGACAGAGAGAGTGTCTTTGTCCACACATCTAGAGCTCCATTATAAATGCATTCAGTGTCCAGCAGACCCATTCAATGTGTACAGGCAGCCAAAGAAGCCAGCAGTAAGCGTGTCAATACATCAGACTCAATGGCTCCTAAATGAGTGCATATGGAGGCTTGATTGAATAATACACAAATGCAAAGAAAGCGCTCACATTCACTGTTGGAAATAACTAGGTGCCATGCAGAGAACGAGCATTTAAATAAGTGGAGTAATTACTGATTTTTGCTTACATAATCAAATGAGTGTGATTTTATGCAGCGGGTTATTTTCACAAGCGTTGCATGCTGGTGGGATAAATGGTGTGGTTGGCTGTGAAAAGTAGTTTTTTTATGTGTTACTCTAACTCGCTCTCTTTGTTTCTATGTCTGTCCTCTCATATAGGCATTTATGATCACACTGCAAACGTTTCAGATTTTCATATCAAGTTTGCGACACTGTCTGCATATTACAAGTGTTTCTTTTTCTGTTCAGTCATTGCATCTACACTGCTTACTTTAGGACTTTCTCCTACAACAAGTGTCATGTTTCTCAACAGGTGAACACTGATGCTTTAAATGTTTCTCCAAAAATTACTTAGTGGTGTGAAAAAGTGTTGGCCCCTTCCTGATTTTTTATTTTTTTGCATGTTTGTCACACTTTAATGTTTCAGATCAAACAAATTTAAATATTAATCAAAGATAACACAACATGCAGTTTTTGAATGAAGTTTTTTTATTATGAAGGGAAAACAAAATCCAAACCCACATGGCCCTGTGTGAAAAAGTGTTTGCCCCCTAAACCTAATAACTGGTTGGGCCACCCTTAGCAGCAACAACTGCAATCAAACGTTTGCGATAACTTGCAATGAGTCTGTTACAGCGCTGTGGAGGAATTTTGGCCCACTCATCTTGGCAGAATTGTTGTAATTCCCCCCTCTAGACTTTGACTAGGCCACTCCAAAGTCTTCATTTTGTTTTTCTTCAGCCATTCAGAGGTGGATTTGCTGGTGTGTTTTGGATCATTGTCCTGCTGCAGAACCCAAGTTCGCTTCAGCTTGAGGTCACGAACAGATGGCCGGACATTGTCCTTCAAGATTTTTTGGTAGACAGCTGAATTCATGGTTCCATTTATCACAGCAAGTCTTCCAGGTCCTGAAGCAGAAATACATCCCCAGACCATAACACTACCACCACCATATTTTATTGTTGGTATGATGTTCTTTTTCTGAAATGCTGTGTTACTTTTACACCAGATGTAATGGGACACACACCTTCCAAAAAGTTCAACTTTTGTCTCGTCAGTCCACAGAGTATTTTCCCAAAAGTCTTGGGGATCATCAAGATGTTTTCTGGCAAAACTGAGACGAGCCTTTATGTTCTTTTTGCTCAGCAGCGGTTTTCGTCTTGGAACTCTGCCATGCAGGCCATTTTTGCCCAGTCTCTTTCTTATGGTGGAGTCATGAACACTGACCTTAACTGAGGCAAGTGAGGCCTGCAGTTCTTTAGATGTTGTTGAGGAGTCTTTTGTGACCTCTTGGATCAGTCGTCACTGCGCTCTTGGGGTAATTTTGGTTGGCCGGCCACTCCTGGGAAGGTTCACCACTGTTCCATGTTTTCACCATTTGTGGATAAGGAATTTCTTTGGATCTCAACATGATGTGTAGCTTTTGAGGATATTTCGGTCTACTTCACTTTGTCAGGCAGGTCCTATTTAAGTGATTCCTTGATTGCGAACAGGTGTGGCAGTAATCAGGCCTGGGTGTGGCTAGAGAAACTGAACTCAGGTGTGATAAACCACAGTTATGTTTTAACAGGGGGGCCTTTTTCACACAGGGCCATGTGGGTTTGGATTTTGTTTTCCCTTCATAAAAAAAACCCTTCATTTAAAAACTGTATGTTGTGTTTACTTGTGTTATCTTTGATTAATATTTAAATTTGTTTGATGGTCTGAAACATTGAAGTGTGACAAACATGCAATAAAATAAAAAATCAGGAAGGGGGCCAACACTTTTTCACACCACTGAATGTGTTAAGAAAGATCAAATAGAAGTTAGAAAAGAGTAATTGCAATTTTTTTATGCATCCAAATATAACAATGACATCACTGCTAGTGAATAGATTTGTAAAAATTATATCCATTTTAAATCAAAAAGAGATTGCCTTAAATGTACATTACCATTCAAAAATATGTTGGGTTTGTTTATTTACTTATGTTTTGTGTACCGCTCACTGTTGCATGGCTGATTGTTTGTCTACATTGTTCTGTATGTTTAAAAGAGAATAAAATAAAAATAAAAATAAATTTTCAAGTAATACTTTTTTATTTATTAATTTTACTTCATTTTGCTTTTTCTGAGAAGACACAAAAGTGACTGTAAAACATTTATTATTTTACAAAAGATAAATGCTGCTCTTTACATTCATCAAAGAATCTTTGAAAAATATGTATCAGGGTAAAAGCTGACAAAGACAAAAATACATAGTGCCAAGGCTAAAATGGGACATTAAATGATTCAAGCTAAATTAACTGATGAAATCAGTGCAGAAGAAGAATGTTTGAGGAATCAATACAGTATTACCCTGCAAGCTCTGTAAAATCAGATTCTGTGTGTTTTTCTGCTGTTTAGAGTATAAATAATCAGGTTTGAATTGAACATGCAACAAAAATTAGATTTGTGCTGCCAGTGTGAACAAAGCCTTCGTCTGACTCGGTCACAGAACTGCTCATGGCCAGCACTATTACTCAATATCCACAGAGGAAATCTAATTTGTGATTCTCTGCTCTCAGCACTCATTCATTGAGCTCTTTGTGTATTGACTGCAGCTATTGTGAACGAATCATACTCTACAAAACAGAGATGGCAGAACTGTTGTTTCAAGTGCAGGCAGCTGGAGTTCTGGAAATACAGCAATACATTTCATTATATTAAGTAAATTAACTTTAATTGTATTGACCATGATGGAACTTCATTTCCCAGAATGCTCTAATTTAACCTAAGGACTTTGTTTTAGACCCAGAAACCTGAGCTATTGTGAACGAATCATACTCTACAAAACAGAGATGGCAGAACTGTTGTTTCAAGGGCAGGCAGCTGGAGTTCTGGAAATACAGCAATAAATTTCACTATATTAAGTAAATTAACTTTAATTGTATTGACCATGATGGAACTTCATTTCCCAGAATGCTCTAATTTAACCTAAGGACTTTGTTTTAGACTCAGAAACCTGAATTAGGCTTTTAATTGAAACATTAAACAGACAAGTGAGAGGTTTTATGTTCTTTCTAATTATAGTTGATCATGTTAGACTAATTCAACAACAAAATTTGTTGTGTGGGTGTGTTAAATTCCTTTGAAATGCCTTTTTCTGTAATTCTGATTCAAATTTGAATGCAACTTCATGAGTTCTTGCTTACATATAATTAGCTGGAGTATAGTAATGCGTATTTGGCGTGCTGTCCGGGGAAGGGCTCCAAGCTTGAGAATTTCCCGAACCCAGAGTACCCCCCCCGTATAAGTGTAGTAAGAACTCAAGTGTGGAGAAGTGGTGGTGGAGGGATGCTGATTAACCCAGACGCTTATTAGAAGCTGATTAGAAGCCCAGCCGGGAGAACTCTTGCTGACATCTGACGCAAGATCAAGACTCACTGCATCAGATGGGTAAGCCTCGCAGGGCGGGTAGGGAGAAAAGGAAAACCCGACTGGGAGGGCTCTCGCAGCATTCGATGGGAGATCGAGACTCAGGACATCGAACGGGTAAGTCTCGCCAGGAGGGGGGAAAAGATGTGAGGTTTGGCTGAGAGGGTTCAGGACAACATTCGGCGGGTGGACGAGACCCATGGCATCGGATGGCTGGGCCTCGCTGACCTTCGGACGGAAAGGCAAGGTTGGGTGGCCGGGAGACTCTTGCCGACATCCGACGGGAGATCATGACTCACGGCATCGGACAGATAAGTCTCGCGGCCTGTAGGATGAAAAAGGTAAGGATGTCTGGCTGGGAGGCTCTCGCCGGCATCCGACGGGAGATCAAGACTCACGACATCGGATGGGTAAGCATCACCTAACGTAGGACAGAAAAGGTAAGGTTGTCTGGCAGGGAGGCTCTCGCTGGCATCCAACGGGAGTTCAATACTCACTACATCGAATGGCTAAACCTCACCGGTAGACGGACTGAAAGGCCAAGATTGCTTGACCGGAAGGCTGTTGTAGCGTTCAACGGGAGTTCAATGCTTGTGGCATCGGACGGATAAGCTTTGCTGGTAATCGGATGGAAAAGGCAAGGTTTGCTCGACTGGGAGGCTCTCGCAGCGTCCGACGGGAGATCAATACTCATGGTATAGGACGGGTAAGCCTCGCTGAACGTAGGATGGAAAAGGTAAGGGATGGGAAGACCGTAGGACGAAAAGGTAAGTTTGCTGGGCTGGGAGAATTTTGCGGCGTCTGACGGGAGTTCGATACTCACGGCATCAGACGGGTAAGCATCACCGGGAAGGCTTAAGCAGCATCTGACGGGAGTTCCACATTTGCGGCATCGGACGTGTAAGCTTCGCCGGTAGTCGGATGGAAAAGCAAAGTTTGCTCGACCGGGAAGCTCTCGCAGCATCCGACGAGAGTTCAATACTCACGGCGTCGGATGGGTGAGCCTCGCTTTCAGTCAACAGAGAAACGTATTTGCTCCACCGGAAGCGCTCTTGCAGCATCTGACATGGAGTTCAATACTCAGAATAATTTGAGTCGTCTAAAAGGGTAGCGTCACACTCCACTTAGGAGCAGGGAACAAGGAGGCGAGGAACTTCTTAAATAAACTCAGATCTTTATTTACCAAACTCAGGGTTCACTGGAGACAGATAAACACGGAATGACGATAAGACGATCAGACTAGACCCAGAGGCAGGGAAACACAGGGCTTATAAAGGGGAGACTAAACTAGATAATTGACAACACAGGGCTGGGAACTAATTAACTAATGAAGACATGAAATGAGGACAAGGACGGGAAGACCAAATATGGGCATGGAAACACAGGGAGCACGTGGACACACAAGACACAGGGAACAAAGTCTGACATTACGCCCCCCTCTGGAAGGCGCGTCCTCGCACCATACACCATCCAACGGGGAGGGGGGGTGGGCGCTCTGGAGGCCTCCAGGGACCAGGAGACAGGACTACCGGTCTCCAGGGCGGCGCCCGGAGGCACTGGAGGGCACTTACGAGAAGCAGGCACTGATCCTCAGTTCGGCAGATTGGCCGGAGGATAAAAAAAATCCCCAGTATAGGTCTCGTTGTTTGGACAGTAAAAGTTGAGTCTGTGATGTAATGGCAAAAGGTACAAATGCAGATTAACCATCAAAGGATAGAGGTATATCAGCTGTATTTATACCTATGGTGCTGATTAACTTGAGTACATTCCTCTTGTGTTAATTATGAATGAATGAATGAATGAATGAATGAATGAATGAATGAATGAATGAATGAATGATGCATTTATATAGTGCTTTATTGTGTATTGCTGTACACCCAAAGCACTTTACAATCATGTGGGGGTCTGTCCTCAACCACCACCAGTGTGCAGCATCCACTTGGATGATGCGACGGCAGCCACAGTACAATGGCGCCAGTGCGCTCACCACACACCAGCTACAGGTGGAGAGCAGAGAGAGTCATAGAGCCAGTCAAGTGTATGGGGATTATTAGGAGGCCATGAGGGCCAACAAGGGCCAGTATAATTAGGCTAAGTATCTGATGCGCTCCTCCCGAACTTTGTTAATAAAACATCATTTGTGGAGGTCTGTGGCCAGTTCAATTCAGATTCACTCGTATGAACTGAAAAAGAAACAAATCTTTCATTGTGAATTTGTGAACATGGGGTCATTGAGTGCAGCCTAACACCGAGATCAGTGTCGAAATAAGAGTCAGTGGTTTTATGACAGAATGGTATTTGAGGAATGATTTGAGTTTAGCTCTTTTCTGGTTTTCTTTCAATCAGTAACTCTTTACAAGCAGGAGAAGCAGCTCTCAAGATCATCAATAACACAGATATAGATTCTCACACACACTAACAAATGCTCAACAAACCAGACTAAAAACCAAACATCAAATCCTGTGCAAACTAAATGTGAAAAAAAGAAACTTACTCTCGATTGTCTGTCTTCTTTCCTCCATTTCTTCTTTCCTGTCTGATTTCCTAACCCTTTGACTGAATGGTTCTTTGTGGAACCAAAAATGGTTCTTCTATGGCATTCTTTAAGACATTTAAGAGTGTATTGTTGCACAATATGTTAATACAAATCTAACTTCCTTCCTGTTTCCATCCTTCCTTTCTGTTCTGTCTATAATCTTCTTACTTTTCCATCCTCTCTATCTGTCGGACTTCATTCCTTCTTTACTTATTTCTCAGTCTTTCTCCTTTTCATCTGTCATATCATTTCAGTTTTGCATTGCTATATCACTACACGCCTAAAGTTGACACGCAATTCAATCTGAAGCCAATGAGAAAGATCCGTCCCAGGATAACTAGGTGAAGGACAGTGAACTAGTCTAACAGTACATTAAATATGCTCTCTCTCTATTTCTAGCATCACTGCTATTGTATGCAGAACACATAAATCACACCAGGCAGTAGAACCCAGGAGAGAGGGGGTGGGTGTGTGTGTTCAGAAAGACTGCAAGACCAGCTCCAAATGAGGAATGGGTAAAGAGAGAGACAAAAAGAGACCCACTTTACACCTGGCTGCAGGTATTTTTTTCCACCTTCTTCAAAGCCTCGTTCCTCCTACTCTGTTTCTCTCTCTTCTGTGGTTCTCACACACACCCTAATACCGCTCTCAGCCCTAGCAAGTCGCAACAGATCCAGCATGTGAGAGTTTGGTTTGGGGTGAGCGCCAGTCGATCAATCACCTTCTGCGATGGCTGTATTACAAGTCTGTTCTGCCATGTCATCACACAGGAATCTTTATGGAGGCAGACAGCACTGTGGGCAAGTTTTAAATAATCATTTTTATAAAACACAGAGAGAGCAAGAGCTTTTATCTCTGAAGTGATTCAGTGAGAGACAGGAAAAGGATGAAACAGCATTACAGATGGTGGGGAAATACACACTTGGCTCTAAGATAAAATGAGTTAGTGTATAGGAGATATAGCGGTGGACAACACACACACACACACACACATACATACATACACACACAGCCAGTTCTTAAGTGCCCTCATTGCATGGATGTGGATACAGACTGTGGGTGGTTAGGAGTCTGTTAAGGCCACAGTAAGATAAATATTACCATTATATGGAGTAAAAAAAAACATACATATCCCATAGATGTGTGTGAGAGATAATGAAATACAGACCCCATTTTTTCTGAAGAGCAATAAACCCATGAAAGTTCACCAAAAAGCTAATTTCACACTGGTTACATTCACACAGCAGCCAAATATCATTGTCAGTCCTGTTTTATTAGTTAATTGAATTCTGATATTTTGAAGACTCACAACTGCATTTGGGGAATTCAGTAACCTCTAGTGTGAAAACGCCACATAATGAAAGAATGAAGATGTGAACTCTTTTCTATGTTGGCAACAAAAGTGCATTTTTATTTTCTTGATAATAAATGGAAGAACTCTCGTATTTTACAACATGCAACTCATTTGCACTAGATGCTGTGTTAGCTGAAGAGCTTTAACACAGCTGTGGACTTTACTGAAAATGTTCAATTATAGTACCAGGTTGTAGGCCAGTCTGGAAAGATAAAGCACCGTGTTCCTTGCAGAAATTCATGTTTTTAAATAAGCCTTCTTTTATTTATAGTAATTATTATAAGGTCTGCTGTCAAGTGACATATCAAAGTGACATTTCCAAAATAGGGGCCTACGTATGCATACTTAGCTATACTTTATGCACAATTTGGTCCACAGAATGTGACCAAACTCTATTTGGAAACATCTCGGGATGCCCTCAATATTGAAAAATAATGAATATAAATATTATAGTAAAATATTATGATAAACAATAATATAATAAAATTAAAAATATATATATTGTAGTCAGTGCTGGGTAGTAACTGATTACATGTCATCTGGATTACGTAAAATTCCAAATATTTGTTACTTGTAATTAATACTTTTTATTGATTACATATTATTAACACAGTGGCAGTAAATGATTTATAATTTAATGATTCTCCATAATCTTAGTTTTTTTCTCAACTCACAAACCCACTGCAGTTCTTACATTAAACCCAGTTAAGGAAACCCCAGTGTAATGTAATATTTAATGCATTTTATGATGTTGATATCAAAAAATGGAATATATTTTCTTTCTCTTTGATTTTTTATGTCAATATGTTATGTTTAATGGTAAGTTTAAAATAAGTTAGATAAAAAAGCAATCTAAAACTAATCTAAAAAGTAGTCAGAATACATTGAGTACAGATTACATTACTAACCTACATTTTCATCTGTAAATGCAATCTGTCATCAGTTAACAGACTACAATTTGTAAGTAATCTACCCAGGGATGTCCTCATGTGTAAATGTATAGTAAAAATTGTGAAAATAGTGAGAGTTAGGGTGTGAGTTGGGTTACTCTGTAGCATTTATAATTAGCTGTATAAACAAACAATAGCAATAAACGGTATATCCCCATTTAGCAAGCTAGCTAACAGTGTGCTTGTGTTTCATTGAAAGCTGTGGAAGAACGTGTAAATGCAGGTGCTATACAGAGTTCATCTGTACGGATGTAGGTATATTCATTGTAATCTCCTGTCTATCAGACCGCCTCCATTGCACTGCCATGGTAAATCACACAAAACTGCTGTCAGCCCCTCAGCCCTCTTACACAGGCCTGTAATAGTCTGACCCTCAGTCACACTAAATCTCAACACACTCTCCTCTTCTCAGTCATCCGTGAAGGGAAGCTTTAAATCTTCATATGCAATGGATTGGATGGTTAGTTAATTGCACCTACTGGCATATTCCCTCAATTGTATTGTTTACACACTCACACTCTCTCACACCTAAAAAATATCCTCTATCCTGTCTCTTCCCCATCTTAAAAGCTGTCTTAAAAATATCACAATGCACCTATTTTGTGATGTGACCTGAGTGGCAACATGAACTTTCCTCTCTGACCTCTAACGCCTGTGACCCCGGCACTGCCCTAATGGAGACAGGAAGGTATTAAGGGGGTCTGGTTGAGTGGGGGTGAAAGGTGAGGATCACAGGTCAAGCTCTAAAAATGATCCGTCTCTATGGAAACACACAGAGAAGCATTATGGGGACTTGTCCTTTGATGAAACCTCAGCTATTTGCTTTAAATTTGGAGGAAAATTACCTGATAATTACTCCCATAATGAACTGGTGTGGACTGTTCGATTTCAGACTGCTTTGTTACACGCACAAATGACATATGTGATTTTATCGATGAACATATGAATTTAGCATGCGTTTCAACACTTCTAACATTGGTGGAATGTGGTAAGGCTAGTTCTGACATTTATGCCTTTTCACCGTGAATTACCTGGAGTTTATGTACAGAACAAAAGCACGTAGATATTTTCTTACCCTTATTCAGTATGACTAATTTGATTGCCTTGCATGTTCATTACTTTCATTTTATTCAAATTGAATTGTAAAAGTATTAGGCAAAATCTTAATATTCTTTCATTTAAATATTTTAGAAAATGTTTAAAAAGCATTTCACATTTTTTTTTTAAATTGTGAAAGAGGTATGAATTCACATTAAAACAAAATCAGGAAAATTTCAGAATTGAAGAATCAGTTGCCTTTCATCTCTGGCCCATACATTTTTGACTATAAAAGTATATTTAAATTATGTACTAAAAAACATTCTGTCTGTCTGTACAGCCTATAAAATCAAACTTCACGAATGAAGAATGTTTTAAATTCTTTAAACTTTCAGACAAGGTCTCATTAAGCCATCGTTTAAAGTTTGTATTGACTTTTCTAGTTAAAAATTACACTTCAAATTAAAATTCCTATTGTAATTTTGCAACCTGTTTGCTGCCTCAAATCAAATTGAGGAATTTAAAAAGCATTCTCGGTAACACTATAGATTAGGAAACATATGCACTAAGAGTTTTCCCTCAATAAACTCCTAATTTGCTGCTTATTAATAGTTAGTAAGGTAGTTGTTCAGTTTATGTATTGGGTCAGATTAAGGGATCTAGAACATGATCATTCAGAAAAAGGCATTAATATTAGGGCTGCGTGATATATCGAACACGATGATCATGCGCATCTCATCAGTAAAGCCAGTTCTGTGATTAGCAGTAAATCTCCATCACCTACTTTCAAATGGAGCGGCATTTAATACACGGAACCGGCTTTACTGAAAAGATGCGCATGATCATCTCGTTCAATATATCTCACAGCCCAATATATCTCATATCTCAAGGTGGGCTACCTAATAAGTACTAATAAACAGCCAATATGCTAATAATATGCATACTAATAAGCAACTAGTTAGTGAGAATTAGACTTTAAAATAAAGTGCTACCGCATTCTCAAATCAGTACGGAATGGCATACAAATTTAAATTTAAATCCACGTTTATTCAAGCAATATGTAATCAAGGTACACAGGCAGGGTCACAGTTATGTAAATTATGATGGGTGGGCTGGGCTGGTGTCAAAGCACACCGGGGGCTATGTAACCTATCAGAAGATTAAGAAATGTTGTGTGTGTGTGTGTGTGTGTGTGTCTGTGTGTGCGTGTGTGCTGTCTTTGGGTCAGTGAGAACACCAGGGGGCTGATATACTGAAGCACGGAGCGCATCAGCTGTATGTCTGTATGTGTGTGTGTGTGTGTGTGTGTGACCTAAAAGTCACAGTTAAGCCTGAGGAGGTATTACCAACCTACAGACTTCAGAAGATGAACTCCCGCCATCCCAAATCCTCCCGTCATCCCCAAACTGACCCCAGATCTGTGATAACTATGCCTCAAAGATGGAGTTAACTCTGCAAAGATATAAGATCATAGTCAACTCCGCATCATCACAGACTGATGCAAGAACACTGGTTCCTGGACTTAAATGCATCTGCAATTAAAAATATAAGCATTTGTCAGTCAAAAAGCCATATAGCTGTGGCCACTTGCACAATTCCATGCAAAATGGCTTTATAATAAAGTATGTGCACTTTTAAAACACTTTAAATCTTTGGATTAAGCACTGATGGGATGATCCTCTGCGTAATAAACAGACTGAAATCCTTTAGTAATCTGCTGAAGTGGATACAAGGGTGAGGGGCCAAGGATTGCCTTGAACTGATGATTCCAGGTGAGTGAATGAAAGTATGACATCATATGACCAGAAAAGCTGATGATTAGAGAGTTATGAGGCCATGATTTTGATGTAAAACCCTGTACCTAAATGAATTAGCCAACACATAAAAAAAAAAAAAAAGGCTCACCAACGTTACTGCAAGATTGTGCACCTTTCAGAAGCAAACTCAGAATGCCTTGGTAAAAAAAAAAAAAATTACAATTGAACTGAGGTACCAAACAGGATTTGAATGTTAAGGAAAAGGAAGTAGAATTATAATAAACAACTATATAACTATAGACAGATAGAAAGACAGAAAGAATGACAGATAGATGGATAGATAGAACTACAGAAAGAACAATAGAATTAAATATATAGACTATACAACTATAGACTATAGAGTAGACAATAGACTATACTCATATGAAATGACAGAATGACAGAACGATAGAACAATAGAATGTCAGACAGAAAGATAGATTGAACAACGGATACACAAAACAATGGATAGATGGAACGATATAGAACAAGATTCAGATAGATAGAGATAGAACGATAGATAAAACAAAAGAAAGCAAGATTGATAGCTTGAAAGATAGATAACTATAGACAAATAGAACAACAGAAAATATGATAGATCAATAGAACCACAGAAAGAATGATATATAAATAGAACGATAGAACTATATAAAGATGGAATGAAAGAATGAAAGTACGATAGAATGACAGAACGATAGACAGACAAGACCGACCGACCGACCGACCGACCGACAGACAGACAGACAGACAGACAGACAGACAGACAGACAGACAGACAGACAGACAGACAGACAGACAGACAGACAGACAGATAGATAGATAGATAGATAGATAGATAGATAGATAGATAGATAGATAGATAGATAGATAGATAGATAGATAGATAGATAGATAGATAGATAAATAGATGACATCTTGTCTTCAACATTTTCCTCTTCCACATCAACAAAAAAAAGGATATGACAAATCATGGAAGTTGTGGAACACATTCTTTGTGGTTGAATAAAAACATGTTCTCCTCCCCATTGTCCAGTTCACTTCTTCAGACAGACCTTTCCTGACCCCAGTTATTACCAACTACAAATTCCAACCCTCAAAACACCATTAGCCTCTATATGAGCTCTGACAATAAGCCAGCCTCACACACACTCAGGCCATGGCTCCATTATTAAGACCCTATGGACCCTCCTCCTGAGTCCTTAACACTCCAAAAGGCAGTTTCTCTGGTTTTCTTTCTTTTTTTCTCCTGTCTATCCCATTCTTCCTCTCTCATGTGCATCTTGCTGTGCTGAAGGTATGGCCTTTTGAAGTGCGCTGCACTCTAATTGGACAAAAATGTAGAGTGAGGCTAGCTGGGTCATTATTACCCACGCTGACCCCTTTGATAGCGGCCAATCCGCATGTCGTTAGGGGAACCTGGCATTCCCACGATGATGGGAGCCGTAGTGCTGGGGGTCTGGATTCCGTTAGCTTGTCCCGTAAAAATCAAGGCCCATTTTAATCAAAGCATGGAGGGGTCAGTACTGGGCGTCCAATTACAACACCAGATGTTGAACAAGGGTCACCCTGACCAGCTCATTAGTCTTGTTTTGGTGCACAGATATTGAGAGGGACCGCTTCTGTTTGGGCTGTTTGTGATTTTGCCACACATGGGCAAATTGGGTTCATTTTGGATCTATTATGTGGTTAAAGACTTTGCAAAAAAAAAAAAAAAGATATTCGCAAGATCACCATTGACTGCCCCAGGGAAGGGTGGTTTAGAATCTGTCAATCAATTATGAAGTCAGATGGGACACAGTCAGTCTCTTCAAGCAAGTCAGATCACTTGGTGGCCATCTTGGAAACACCCCCAGGCAGTTATTTTCTATTTCTATTCAACAGGGAATGACAGAAATCCCCAAATCAGCATATTTGAATGATTTCTGAAAGATCATGTGACACTGAAGACTGGAGTAATGGCTGCTGAAAATTCAGTTTTGCCATCACAGGAATAAATTACATTTGCAAATATATTAAAATAGAAAACAGTTTAAAGAAAACTTTAAAATTCCAATAATATTTCACAATGTCTTTACTGTATTTAGGTAGTATTCTACACTCCAGAAACTGGTGTGAACAAAACCGTTTACGAGCTTCTCTGCCACTGCTAAAGTGAGATGAAAGGCTGTTTAAACACTTGATTTATCAGCTGATGACAGAATAATCAAAGTCTATAAAAGTGTCAGTTACAGAGCACATCTACATCCAATTTTCTCAATGCTATACTTTCTGTCTACTGCAAATGTTTTCTTGGCCGTGAAGCTACAAAGAGGTTAATGTTAAGCAACAATATTTCACATGGAATTCTGCCAAAATCCTTGCGAAGTCCACAATTAAATAAACTAAACAATACACTTCTGGCATCGGCCTTTCCTTATCCATTGCAGGAGATTTTAAACATCCTCATTCCTCATTCTCATGCAAGATCCTCTTTTGTCTGTCTACACTTGAGCTTGACTGTCGAGCTTAACGCTGAATCACTCTAAAACACTGTGGGTGGAGGTGGGAAAAGGACCAAGTTTCGGTAAAAGATTATACATATTTTAAAAGCACAGGAAGGGTGCGATCAAGAACAAATGCTCTTCCCAAGCTAACACTCCTTATATAAAGATATTACTTAAAAGAGCTATTAGGGAAAGAAGGTGAGATTAAACTCTATCCTGTGCTACACTACCATTCAAAAATATGCATATTTTTTTGTTTTGTTTTTAATAAATGAATACTTTTATTCAGCAAGGATGCATTTAATCGATCAAAAGTGACAGTAAATACATTTTGGCTTTTGTGTTATTTTGACTTCTCCATCATACAACTCTTCAAAGAAACACCTTAGTGACTGACAGATGTGTTCATTCACCAGCATCAGCGTAAATGGCTTGGTGACTTAACATCTGCCCTCACCGCTCATGCAAATGTTACACCAAAGGATTTTAGCATCTAGCTTCTCCTGAATTTCCCCTGGAGGAAATCATTGCCATTACTGACATGGCTAAAAGGAAACTGCCTTGCTTTTATCCTGTCAGCTTTGATCTGCACATCCCAGAGGAATCGTCTAACTACACCATGTCAATCACTGTGAAAACACTTCAATCATTTCTGTCAGTGTTACTGTTAGGCACGTTCAAGTAGATGGTTGTTTGGTTGATACGTTTAGCTACTATCTCTGTCTTCATTCCCTCTAGGAATACCCAATGCTCTTCCTCCAACTCTAAATTGTTTCTCATTATTGCCTTCTTTTTAACGTCCCATTTTTGCTCTCTATCGTGGGGATCACTTTACTTGAGAGATGTAGACTAACATGCGCGTTTACAAACATGCCTGCAGCATTCAATGTACAGAATGCAACTGCTCATATTTGGCACAACCCGTTGGACTCATGTTTTGTTCTCTGCCTGTGTCCCCTTCCTGTTTGCCCATATTTGGTTCTGTTCCTGTTCTCATTAGTTCATTGTCTATTATTAGTTAATCACCTTCATTGTGTCCACCTGTCTGCCCCTCGTTATCTGCCCTATATTAGTTCCTGTCCATTGCGTTCTAGTTTGTCGGTTCTTGCTTATGTTACCCTGTGTGTGTGACACACACACGTACTTACTTCTTAATTATATTAAATGGATTATTGTCTTCAAACCTTCTTCGTCGTGTGACTATTGTGTGTGCACAGCACATAGACCGTGATAGTATTAGCATCATTGCCTAATTATTGAACAAAGTGAGCTGTGATTCATACAATACTATAACAGGAAAAAATAGCAATGCAAAATATTAGCACTGCACTGACAATGAACTCTGGTGAGGAAATAATCTAGAAAAATATTACGGTTTCAAACAATCTAATTACATAAATTTGGGTTTATGTAATCCTCTAGCAATATTAAAAAAATTTTACATCCTATGTCATCCACTGGAACGCCTCTCTCGTGCGTACAACAGATAGCAGAAGTTTAAGATTACGGTTTAAAAAGTTTTAAATATGGATATTTTCCTTATACAAATGCATCGCTTCAGAAGGCCTTTATTTGACCCCCCGGAGCCATGTGGAGTACTTTTTATGATGGATCGATGCACTTTTTTGGGATTCAAATTCTCGACCACCATTCACTGCCATTATAAAGCTTGGAAGAGCCAGGGCATTCATTAATATAACTCCGATTGTATTCGTCTGAAAGAAGAAAGTCACTGTGTGGGAAGATTTGAATAACACCACCCAAATGTTTACACAAAGAAAGAAGGCGTAACTTTCTTTCTTGCTGTAGCATTGTTGCCACCACCGCCATGTCGTGGAGATGCTATGTGTTTCCAAATATGGTAAGGGGTGTAAAATTTCCGTCACATGCTTGAGGTATTCATCCAGTCACAATGCAATGGATAGCTGTCCAATCAGAGCACACCGCGCACTTAAGAACGATGAGCTTTGTAAAAATCGACGCGTTTCAGAAAGGCAGGGCAGAGTGGAGGAACAATAATGTACGGTATGTGGAAAATAATGTGTTTTTAACCGTAAATTGCGTGAACACATTGCATTACACCAAATACACAAAATAATGTTCTTTTTAGCAAAGTCATATGACCCCTTTAATCTACTGATTGAACATAGATTTCTGCAATTAGAGCAACATAATTGGAGTTACATCCTAGTGGAGTTACATCCTAGAAAATTACAAATGACTGAAATTGCTTTGAAATTTGGTATTGGCTACATTATAGTTGTTTAATTATGTGTAGAATCACCTGACCCAGTCCTGGAGCAATCATGTGGACGATCACACAACCAGGCCTTCACACAGTCCACAGGAACCTCTGATGGCAGGCCGTGTTCCCTGACATTCATTCACCTAATGATTACCACAGAAACCATGTGCACCGATTGGCCCTCCCAACTGCATAAGAGAGAAACAGAAGGAGACAGAGAGAGAGAGAAAGAGAGAGAGAGATAAGACCGTGAGACCTACTTACCACACACTCCTAAATTTAGCCATCGCTGACCATTTTTGATAGCTATTACATGTTGGATGTATATATGTGTGTGTGTGTGTGTGTGTAGGCATGTCCCAGTTTTAACAGGGTCTCTGCTACTGGGCATTCTGGTGATCTACTAACGCAAGTCTCTAGCTTATATCTTTTTGCAAAATAAGAAGAATGGTATTGTAAAACTTCTTGTCTTGCTTCTCTCTTTTTAATTTTTCCAATACTTCAACATTTCTGTAACAATCTTAATAGTTAAGGCTGTATAAATATATTGATTTTCTGATTAATTTATTTGATTGATTCCAATATTGATTCACAAAATCACAATGATTGATTCAAATAAATCAGTTATTTTTAGTGAAAATACAATAGGTTTAGCCCACTGCATAAAATCTTATGAACCAAAAACAAACATTATGGCCAGTGTACTCCGATTCAAATGAAAAATTACTCAATTCAACTCCAAAAACATACAGCATGACAAGCATAGTCTGATTCACAAACAAATTACTCTTAAGAGCCGGTTCTTCTAATGAATATTTCAAAAAGCCTGTTCTGTATAATTTATATAGATAAAGAGAATTTCTTTTATATGTAATTAAAATGGATTGAAATACACCCTGATCAATTGGAATTGAATCTGAATCGAATCAGGTTATTGATACCCAGTCCTACAAAAATAATTTGCAAATGTCCTTGTTTTTGTGTGTTCAAGCGAGGGAGCAAATGAGTATGTCCTACTGTGTGAGAAAGTGACAGCTTCAAAAGTGTGTTGTGACAGGCATGTATGCGTGTATGAGCCCTCAGAATCAGTGTGACACGGTGCACAGGAGGGGCTGAGTGACCTTTGGCCTTCAATGTCAGAATCAGACACATCGTAAAACAAAGACAAGAGAAGCTTCAACCCGCTTTCACCTCGACTGCATCAGAAAAATCTATGAGTGTGTGTTTACCTTAACGATAAGAAGTAAACAGAGACTGTGTAAGCCGAGAAATTTCTACTACACTGTGTGGCAATAGATGGCAGGCTGTGTGACCTCCAAACACAGATACATGAATCGCTGTGTATGTGTGAAGTTGAGGGTTGTAGATTACAGAAAAGGAGCGGTCTTTATGTCGCCTGTGTTATCTGTTCCTAAGCTCTTATTAGCTGTGTGCTTTGAAGATGTCCTAATAGCTCTGCTCCAGGGTCCTCTACAACCAAAGAGCACCTCTTTCACTTATTGATTTATCTAACACGGGTTTCCCCATCACAAAACTTTCTTTCTTTCACTCTCTCATTCACATCAGAGACACGTACAAGCACAGGTTGATTCATTGGATTAAGTGTGTGTTGATAAACTTCCCCACCTACCGTCTAGACGACAAAAAGGACATACCCATGGCCTATATACATACATTTTAGAGCAAAAAAGAAAGCTGCAATTTTTGCCAGTGAATTTTGATGACTATACTAGTAACTTGCATTCTCAAGCCATCAGATTCAATATGGAGCATATTTTAATGTTCAAGGGGAAAGAGACAAGGCTTTGACCTTTTGGTTTCACACTGCACAACAGACTGAGGTGTCCTGGTTAACCTTCTGGACCCCCAAAGCCTGTCTGACTGACTCAGTCTAATTCTCAGTGCCTAGTAATCCATTAACACGGTCAGTTAAGTTTGGTGGGAAGCAAACCATTAACGCATGACAGACAACAGTTCGCCAAATAGAGGGGAAATTATAGCTTGTTTATTTATTGTGCTGGAAACATATTCTCACCAAATAAAAGAGAGAGATGAACAATATAGAGTGAAAAGCTTGTTCTTGCAACATAAGTTCAAATCAAAGAAGCAGCAATAATGATAAAAAGGAATTAAATATTACAAATTAGAAGGAGAATTTAATTTAGCAACTGTAATTATATAAGTTTTATTACTATATTAATTATATAATATGAGCCGACTCTCAGAAGTCTCCTTAAGCAAAAAAAATTATATATCTGATCCTAAATAAAGTAATTTTACACTTTTTTTACACTGATAAAAATATTTTTGCAGTTTAGGCTAATTGTCAACATTTTTGGCAAATTTTATCAAAATTGTAGAAATTTGTCACAATAAGCAGTCATATTTGAAATATATACCTAATCGAAAATGGCCAAAAAGGCGGGACGTGGGTGGAGCTGGTTGCTGAAACCACACCCACCTAGCACGATGGTGGCGACAGAAGCAGCAATCCACCTGTCACTCAAGTGGCCACGCAGGGGGGATCACGTGATGCTTTCATGAGCCGAGACGCACATTAGCTGAGCTCTGTAGCCCGTTTTTTACTGTTGTTCGACTTTTTTCTTACATTTGGGGTAGTTTTTTCGTGTGCCGTTGGTCTGTAGATGTCTCACAGTTGGAAACTCGCTTATTGTTCACAGTCATCCTCACCAATTAAGAAGAAAACAAAATCAGCCACCGCAGCGGGCCAAGCGGACATGGAGGAAGACAATATGGCAATCACTATAAAGGATTTGAGGAGATTTTGAAAACTGAATTAGCAGCAATGCGCACCGAATTCGCCTCTCACATGACTACAATCCAGAATATATGCTCTAAAGTTGCCTTTTTAATCGGGGAACTGAGAAAGCAGAAAAAGGTGATCAACGAACACACTGTGTGTCTGGATGCCCTAGAGCGGCAAGTGACTGATTTACAAGACCGCAGCAGATGCAGTAATCTCCGCCTACAGGGACTACCTGAAGGCGTCTAAGGATGACCCGATTGGCTTTCTGAAATGGTCTCTGCTGATTTGGATCCCATCACTTTGGGGCAAAGATATCGAGATCGAACGCGCATTGAGTTTACTCCAGAGTTTCAACGAATCACTCCAAACCATGAGTGTTTCTCTTCAAACTGTTACGCTACAACAACAGGAATTTGATTCTTAATGAAGCAAGACTGTAAAAGCGGGTGATGGTGCGATGTTGAGCTTTTTCCCCGACTTCTCTCCCACGACGGCAAAGAAGCGGAGTTCCTTCAGTACAATACGGAAGGAATTGAAAGAGGCAGGTCTGCAGACCTTTCTTCAGTATCCAGCTACTCTGAAGATCGTCATGAAACACAGCGAGACCAAACTAATGCACTCACCGGACGAAGCGACTTCGACTTCTGATTTGCTGGTCTGGAACTTTATGTGACGATCGGCTACTGGCAGTTCCTCATGTGGGCTAGGAAGCTTTGTGTCACTGATGTGCAGTGTTCGGTGCACATGATGCAATTGTTTGTGTTTGCTTCCTCGTTATAGAAAGTATACCTACCCCTTTTTTTTCACCCCACCTTATTACCCGTGTGAATTTGAAATTATTCTGTTCTTTTACAATAGGGCTAATGGCGGTGTTCTAGAGAATTGCTTTGGCTGTCATGTTAATGTCACTGACTATGACAGGGGAGGGCGGCAAGCTGGGGTTTGTTTTCACCCCAGTCTGTAAAAGTTCTAAGGGGGTTCGATGAGGGAGGGTTGGGTTAAAGGCAGACTTGAGATAATTCATTTGCAGCAGTATTATTTTCTCATTTGTTCAGTTCACTTACTTGTTTTTATAGTAATGACTGAAATTAATGTTCTAAGTTGTAATGTCAATGGTTTAAATGGCCCCCATAAACGTACAAGTTTTTTAGAACCATTACGACGAAAAAAGGTTGACATTGCTTTAATCCAGGAAACTCATTTGCGGAAGGGGGATGTTCATAGATGTAATAATAAATATTACGAGGTGGTCTCTTTTGCTGGAAGAATATCTTGTATGAAGACTATGGTTGGGAATAGGAAGATAGCATTTCTATCAGTTTATGCACCATGCAGCCCAGATCCCACTTTTTTTCTGAATTATCTACCTATCTCACTGATCTAACAGACTTTGAGATAGTAATGAGTACAGATATGAATGCTGTAATGTCCAATGAACTTGATAGATCTGGTGACAATTTTTCTTACTCCCAGACTGTTTCTACTGAGCAACTTAATCAATGCATAACCTCTTTTTCATTAGTAGATTCATGGCGATTATTCAACCCCTCCCAAAAAACATACACATTTTTCTCAGCTAGACACAAATCAAATTCACAGATTGACTACATTTTTGCTTCCTCTTCCTTGACCTCAATGCTACTTGAAGTCGACTTTCCCCTCTCTCTTTCAGACCATAGTAGTAATTTTTTTGAAGCTTTCAATTACCCAGCGACCTTCGCGAGCAACCAGATGGCGCTTTAATTCTAATTAATTAAAAGATTTGTTTTTTTGTGATCAGTTCAGAAGTAAACTACATTAATTTATTGACATCAATAAAGGCTCGGTAGATGACCCGCGGATATTGTGGGAGGCGACAAAGGGCTTCATAAGAAATTTTTCAATATCGTTTGCTTCCTTTAGCCAGAAAATTCACCGTAAGAAAATCTCTGACCTGGAATCCAATCTCCGATCATTAGAACAGGCAAACCAACACTTTTTCTGATCGTACAGCAGCTAAAATTTTATCTGTTAGAAAATAACTTAATTTGTTATATAGAGAGAGAGAGCCGAAAGATCCAGACAAAATTATTATTTTGAAGGTAGCAGACCTAGCCATTTACTGCGTAATAGTGAAAAATTTGCTAATATTACAGCAGTGAAATCTCAAACCGGTGAGGTTCTGACTGACCAGAAGAGCATAAATGACACATTTTGTTCCTTCTATTGTGATCTATATAGCTCCAACTCTAAATGTGAACCCACATCTTACACTTCTTTATCTAATCTTAATCTTCCACATCTGTCAGAATCGGACTCTGAGTCTTTAGATAGGCCTTTATCACTTATTGAATTAGAATAATCGATTAAGGTTATGAGCAAGGGGAAATCCCCAGGCCTAGATGGATACCAGTTGAGTTCTACTTGACCTTCTGGTCTGATTTGGGGCCACTTATGTTAGATATGATGCAATATTCGATTGATCAAGGATCCTTTCCCCAAAATATGAACATGGCCATTATATCTCTCCTATTAAAAAAAGATAAAGACTCTACTTTATGTTCTAGTTACCGCCCACTTTCTCTAATTGGTACAGATGTTAAAATTTATGCAAAAGTTTTAGCCTGCTGCCTAGAATGCTTTATGAATAAACTTGTTAATCGTGATCAAACATGGTTTATTAAATCTCGTTCTGCTTCAGATAACGAAGACTACTTCACATAATCTCCTTCACATAATTGATTTGCTCCGGGTGTGTGTTCACGGTGTGTGTGTGTTCACTGCTGTGTGTGTGCACGTTGGATGGGTTAAATGCAGAGCACGAATTCTGAGTATGGGTCACCATACTTGGCAGTATGTCACTTCACTTTCACTTTCACATAATTGATTTCTCCTGCTGCTATACTTTCTTTAGATGCAATGAAAGCATTCGACCATTTGGAGTGGAACTATCTGTGGGCAGTGCTATATCACCTAGGTGTTAGCTCTAACTTTATAAATATGATTAAAATCCTCTATGCTAATCCCTCCACCACCATTCTTACTGGCCAGATAAATTCACAATCATTTCCAATTTGGAAGAGACACCTGCCAAGGTTGTCCTCTTTCACCTTTACTATTTGCTTTATCTCTAAAACCTCTTGCTCAAGCTGTATGTCAGTCAAAACTTATACTTCCTATATCCATTAAAAACACTTCACATCACATATCTTTATTTGCAGATGACATATTGCTATTTTTAGACAATCCAGTTTTATCAGTCCCCCATGGTTTAAATTTATTCAATCAGTTTAGTAATCTATCAGGGTACAAAAATTAATTGGACAAAGTCTAATCTGCTCCCTCTCAATTTTTGTGTTGGGTCTGCAACATTTTCTGGTTTTATTCCAGTGGTGCATTCTTTCACATACTTAGGTATAGATATCTATCCATCCTTGCAGGATATTGTCTCAAAAAAATTGAACAAACACTTGGCTAAAGTCACCTCAGATCTGGCTAATTGGATGCATCTTCCTACTTCTTTCCATGCAAGAATATCTGTTGTTAAAATGAACATCCTTCCTCGCATTAATTTCTATTCCTCTATGATTCCTTTACCCCGACCTGCTGGCTATTGGAAAAAACTCGATTCAGTAATCTCTCAATATATTTGGAATGGTAAACGCCCCCGAATTAAATTATCTACTTTACGGCGTAACAGATCAGATCCAAAATTTTTAAATTTTATTTAAAATTTTAGATTCCAAATTTTAAATTATACTCCTTTACTCTTTGTGCACTGTCAACCTGGTTTAAACCAAATGTGTCAACCTCATGGTGGGCCATTGAAGAGTCTCTTGTTTCTCCACACAATATAGAGCACTTGGTTTTTGCTGGTGTCTCACTTAGACAATGTAAACTTCGTTTTGGCTCTATCATAACACATTTTATTTCTACTTGGAGAATGGTGACCAGGAAGATAGAGCCAAACTTGAAGTGGCATCGTCATTCACCTTTGCTCCATAATAATATTTTTTTATCAGGTAAAAATCCATTTTACTGTCCACAATGGATTAAATGTAAAGTAAATTCCTTTCGTGACATTTATGATGGTAAAGGCCTGAAATCATTTCAAGATATTAAATCTCTCTTTAATCTACCAGGAACCTCCTTTTTCATGTATCTTTGTATTAGGTCAGCGCTTCGCGCATATGGAGTTCCCTGGGATGCACAATTACATGTACATCCCCTGCGGAAAGTAATTCTCCCCACTGATAATTCTGTTATTTCTGCTTCAGTTATTTACTCTTTTCTCCTCAAACAATCAAACAAACCATTATCCATAACAACTATCTGGTCTAAGTATATCAGTGGTGACTTACAAACTTTATTTTCTGACCAAATTTGGGAGACAATCACATCATCCTCAAAAAACCCAAATCATCAGATGATCCATTGGAAATTACTATATAGACTCTATCTGTCCCCTTTAAAACGCTTTTATATGCATGTGTCACCTTCCCCAAATTGCAATATATGTCCGCAGGGGGCTCACCCAACTCATCTGCTCCTTTCATGAGCAGGGCATAACACAAGATATAACCTGCTTTCAAACTCGCGACGTTACCAAACGGAAAGCTCTCACGATTGGATTTCCACTGTGTTCTAAAGTCGACCAAACTCCTTTAATCTCCAACCACCCCTGTGCTAATGCAACGACTTTAATCAAAGCGATAACAGCATGCTGTGACACTGGAGAATGCACTTTATACATTTCCGATGTTTCCGTTTAACATTCCTTCGGAGAGTGTCAAGAGATTGTGTGCGATTGGATTAGTACAGTAGAATCTAGGTTACAGACAGTAGACGGGTCCATCTGCTGTTTTATTCCTCTTTAACCTGTTAAATCCCTTCATCACCACCTGGACTAATACACAAAACAATGGGCAACTGATCTAAAGCACACAGGTCTGGGAATCCATTTGTGTCTCTTCAACTAAGAGCTACTGTAAACTCATTCGCGCATGCATATATCATTGATTGCAGGTTTATAATGACACAATGAGTAATATGAATGGGATGTCTAGTGGTGTATGCATGTGTTATCTGTACAGGTGTGTGGTGGTTAATCTCTAGATGTGATCTCTCTATTGATGGACTCTTCAGGCATAGCAGGAGGTCTTGTCTGTATTTCCTATCTGAACTGAGGTTCATTCACCGCAGCTGTCTCTCACTCATTAATATGTGCTCATTCAGACCCACGACTGCACTATACTGCTCATTCACACACTCCAATACAAACACTAATGACTTGATATGAGATAACACAAGTGTACTTATTATGCAGATATAACATATGCTATTACCCTTAAATAATTAAATACAATTTACTATACTTTTATGGTTACACACACTACCTTTCAAACGTTTAGGGTTAGTGTGTTTTTGAAAGAAGTCTTTTATGCTCACAAAAGCTGCATTTACTTGATCAAAAATACAGTAAAAAGAGCAATACTGTGAAATATTATTACAATTTAAAATAACTTTTTTATTGTATCATATTTTAAAATGTAATTTATTCATGTGATGGCAAAGCTGAATTTTTAGCTTCATTACTCCAGTCTTCAGTGTCACGTGATCATTTAGAAATCATTCTAATACATTTGCTGTTCTAGACACATTTCTTATTATTTCAATGTTAAAAAATTTTGTGCTATTCATTTTTGGTGAAAACTGTGATAAATCAATATTCTTTGATAGAAAGTTGAAAAGAACAGCATTTATTTGAAAAAAAAAATTGTAACATTATAAATGTCTTTATTGACACTAAATGCACACATACTGAATAATTTCTTTTAAAAAAAAATCTCACTGACCCCAAACATTTGAATAGTGGTGCAGTAAATAACCGTAGTAAGTGCATCCTCATTACTTGTAGTTGTAGATCAATCAAGCTAAGGTATGAAAAGAAATAAATACAAATAAATATAAAGAAAAAATTAAGTAATTGGCCAAACACTCCAAATTACACTACTAATTAAAAAAAAAAACTCTACCCTCTTTTGACATGATAGTACTTCTTTCAAATATTGAGTGCAATGCAAATGCCATCACTTACAAATAAAAAAAGTACACAAAAACAGTGCTCTTATAGTAGTATGAACATGCTACCATGGTAATACCATGTTTTTTTTGTTTTTTTTTGGGGGGGGGGGGGGGGGGTATGTACCATGGTAGTGTGGTATCTTTAAAAAAAACATTGTATTACCATACCATCTGAAAACATCACTGTACCAGAGTGTCACCACAGCATTTTTTGTAAAGCACAGTAACAATAGTGTTTTCAGTCACAATGGTTTGCTGATTGTAATCGTATTAAAGAGATTACACATATAGGACGGTTATCTCTGCTCTTCAGTACTTTAGTTCATGCTGATGCATTAGTGCCCTGAGTTTCAAGAGGTCCTGACACACTGACCCAATGACCAAAAAGCAGAATATAATTAGCTTAGTGTTGTGCCGTACATTACACTGCATATTCAATGTTGGCAGCATAAAGACTGTTCAAAGAACAAGGCTTATATGTTAAATGCCAACTTGGAACGCAAGACATTTGCTTATACTAGTCTAGAATCCATGTCTGTGTGTGGTCTCGAACAAATCCGTCACTCTCTATAAGTCCCTGCAAATGAGAGGTAAAGGAAAGAGCAAGACGCACAGAAAGAAAGAGAGTTAAACTAAAAGAGCACAATAGTCAACTTGAGAGGGCCAAATGCTCCAAATTAAAACAAAGAGATGAGAACAAAGCTAGAATGAAAAGGAAGAGCGTAATAGAGGAGAAGACTGAAGTGTCTGACTTCAGCAGCGGAAAGTCCTCTTTCTTTTCCTGGACAGCTGAGGGTCTTATTATGGGATTAAAACTAAACATTGGCCCAATGGAATGTTCAGTTGGTTTGGGCTGTGATGTCTGTCTGTCTGTGTGTGTGTGTGTGTGTGTGTGTGTGTGTGTGTGTGTGTGTGTGTGTGTGTGTGTGTGTGTGTTTTCTGAAGTGGTACCGGGGGGGATGGTGTTGGCTGATTGCCCAGGGTGGCAGATCAGTTTCGTTGATGTCTCTGTGTGTGTGTGTGTGTATGTGAAGCAAAGAAGGGGATCTATAAGGAACAGCTGCTGTATAAAGCACAGAGGGGCACTTAAAGTACAAGGTGACTCTGACAGAACTCTTAAAATACAACTTGCCTCCAGTTCATTTGCCACCTCAAGTGCCAACAGACCAAACTGCAACAGCATCTATTTAAGCAAGAGCAAGGCCACCACAGGTAATCACAGTCACAGACATGCTGATAGTCATTACAACAGCACAAATGCAAGTATGGATGCTTCGTTACTAAAAATGTTGATCAAGCTGATAATAATTTTCATGTTATAACAACTCTATAATGTACACAGTATGAACACTTTGCTAAAAATAACATTTAAAGGGATAGTTCACCCATAAAATGAAAATTGTCATTAATTACTTACCCTTTCGGTGTTCCAAACCCGTAAGGCCTTCGTTCATCTATGAAACACAAATTAAGATATTTTAGATGAAATCTGAGAGCTTTATGACCCTGCATACTATATACAGCAACACAACCACCACGATCAAGGCCCAGAAAGGTAGTTAGTCAATATGACATCAGTGATTAAACTTTAATTTTCTAAAGCTTCAAGAATGCTTTTCGTGCACAAAGAAAACAAAAATAATGATTTTATTCAACAATTTCTTCTTTTTCCGTTGCGGTCTTCAACATGCATTCACGACAGTAGCATGACGCATGCAACAACTTGAGGGTGAATAATTAATGACAGAATTTTCAATTGTTGGGTGAACTATTCCTATAACAGTGTTATTAAATTAAATAATGTTTTTAAAAGATGAATTTTAGGTGAGCATTACACTGTAAATATCTAAAGTTGAGAAAACTTAAAAGTTTAAGGCAACCAGCTTCAGGAGATTTTTGAGTTCTCAACTTGTTTTCAGTTTATACAACAAAAAGTTGAGAAAACTCAAAAATCTCCTGAAGCTGGTTGCCTTAAACTTTTAAGTTTTCTTAACTTTTGATTTTTTACAGCGTAGATGACAGCAAAGTTCATCTAAATGTAAAATACCGGAAGAAAGACCTGGTAAGATTTTCCTTTATTTGAAGAAATTAATTTCTGCAACAATGCAATAATAAAAGGTCAAAATGTAACAGTAAAATGTTTATAAGCTTACAAAAAATATTTCAAATGAGTTGTTCATCTAATAAAAATGATCACGGTTTCCAAAACAATATTAAACAGCACAACTGATAACAGTAAGAAAGAAGAAGAAATGTTTCTTGAGCAACAAATTAGCATATTAGAATGATTTCTGACGGATCATGTGACTCTGAAGAGTAACGGCTGCTGAAAATTCAGCTTTGCCATCACAGGAATCAAATACATTTTAAAACATATTTAACTAGAACTTATATTAACTTGTAATAATATCCCAAAATATTACTGATTTTACTGTATTTTTGATCAAATAAATGCAGTATTGGTGAGACTAACAGACTTTCAAAAACACAAAAATCTTACTAAAAATATAAACAAAAATCCTTTTATCTAAGACATGTATTTATTTCATGGACATAATTATCACCTCATTAAATAAACCATTACACTGACTCACAAACACACAAACACACAAAAGAGAGTATGAGTGTCATTATTCCTCCACGTCCGCTGCGATCTCAAAACTCTGGCCATTTGATAATACCTAGAATATCAAAATCAACTGCGGGCGGGAGATCATTTTCCTATTTAGCGCCCAAACTCTGGAACAATCTACCTAACACTCTTCGGGAAGCAGACACACTCTGTCAGTTTAAATCTAGATTAAAGACCCATCTCTTTAACCTGGCTTACACATAATACACTATCACATTTCTATAATTCAAATCCGTTAAAGGATTGCTAGGCTGCATTAATTAGGTCAACCGGAACCGGGAACACTTCCCAAAACACCTGATGTACTTGTTACATTGTTAGAAAAATGGCATCTACACTAATATTAGTCTGTTTCTTTCTTATTCCGAGGTCACCGTAGCCACCCAGATCCAGACTGTATCCAGATCAGATGGTGGATCAGCACCTAGCGATGACCTCTACAGCCAGGACACCTAGATGAGCCCCAGAGACTGATCCCCAGTGAAGACCCTGCCTCCAAGACGGCCATCGGGACAAGACTACAGGAATCAGATGAGTCCTTTGTACAATCTGACTCTGCTTTAGCCTAGATTTAAACTGCTGATTTTGTCTGGCCAGAGGAGAATGACACTATTTCATCAAACTATTTTCCCGTCTAAATACTGTAAAGCTGATATAAAACCACCCAGACCCAGCTTTATATCAAGCTGACGTAAAGCTGCTTTGATACAATTTGTAATGTAAAAAGAGCTATACAAATAATAGTGACTTGACTTGACTTGATTTACTTTATGCTTCGTTTATTAATTTCTTTGTTCCTCTGTTGAATGGCATTGGATGTGAAAGTTATACTGTGAGGGGAGTGTGTAGGGTGTGCACTGGCATCATTAGCTTGAGTGTGTGATGGCTTTAAGCTACAGTGATACACACAGAAGTTACTCATACAACACTGTGCTACTGGTTACATAACAATGGAACACATAAGCCCAGAATCAACCAAATCAGTTGGGTAGTTAAAATAACTGATTATTTGATGCCAAATTTGTCATTGCAACAAATCACCTTGACCAACTCAGATGAAGGTTTTAAGCACTCACTTCTCTCTTTCCCTCTGAAATAACTGTTCAGAGCATTACTACGTATATCTGCTCAGTTTGATAATAATATTTACTAATCACTCAGAAATTGTTCTGTTCATGCAACATTTGACAAAAGGAGCTCAGTTCTGTATGAGTGAATGACTGAAGTCAAGCCCTTTTTCTAGCAATAGCCATTTATAGCATAACAACTAGAGTGATTAAAGTAAATATCACAGATGAAAACTTTTATAACTTCCATAACATAAAAGTTCTATCGCAATTCATACGACTGTGTTTATTAAATGAATTTATCCATTAAATCTCCACCAAACCGAAAGCAATTTTGAGCGCAGCATATTGGTTATTGGCCGATATTACAGATTTATTTTTATTTAGCCGTGTCAAACAATATTCAGTATTTAAATGTGCATTTCTTATTTTAAATCTTAAAAATATGACTAAATTCATGTAGTGTTGTTTTGCCTAAATTTGCTATTGCATTTTAAATGACTGATTTCAGTTTTTCTTTTTAATTTATCGGTACGATATATGTTATCGGTTGATATGAGAGGTTGTTTTTTTTTATCAGTCAACACTGAATATTTATTAGTCAATATTGGATATTTATTTGAGCATGCTCATTTCCACAATTTCAAACACCTTAATCTTAATCTTTAAAAATAACATTTTATAACACTATTACATGTAACCTTTAGCAGAGTATTATGCTACAATTTATTTTTAGCTCCATTCATTTAAATTATTTATTACTATCTTAATTAATTAGTAAGATCGTAATTAACTTAATCTAATTATTTTACTATCTTAGTTTTTAGTGGTTTTATTTTTAATTTATTTTGACAAAATACAATAGAATTTTAATATCTGAATCAATCAAAATACAATAGAATTTAAATGTCTATTTATCTTCTGCAACAGGCCAGTGTATGCATATCTGTGACCCTGGACCACAAAACCAGCCATTAGGGCTATTTAAAAAAAAATTTAGATTTATACATCATCTGAAAGCTGAATAAATAAGCTTTCCATTGATGTATGGGTTGATAGGATAGGACAATATTTGGCCGAGATTCTGGATTCTGAGGGTGCCAAAAAATCTACATACTGAGAAAATTGCCTTTAAAGTTGTCCAAATTAAGTTCTTAGCAATGCATATTACTAATCAAAAATTAGGATTTGATATATTTACAGTAGGAAATTTACAAAATATCTTCATGGAACTTGATCTTTACTTAATGTCCTAATGATTTCTAGCATAAAAGTAAAATCAATCATTTTTACCCATACAATGAATTTTTGGCTATTGCTACAAATATACCCCAGCGACTTCAGTATATATATAAAATGGCAAACAAATGCATTGTTTCTAAAGCTAATTTGAGATGCTGCTTCCACTAAGGTAAAAATCTGTGCTATTACTAATGGAAACATATGCAACAATGAGGCTGTACAAAGGAATACCAAAATACTCAAAAGAAACCACTGCAGAGCAGAGCCACATACAAAGAGAAGAAAGCCAAAACCCAACTGATTCATCAGAGCAATTACTGAGAATTAGCATAGGTTTAGCATAGCCCAGCAAACTATCTTCTAAATCTGCATCTATTCCTGGACTCCTGTGTGACGCATGATTCTTTTATCTCCTGATAGATTGATTTGGCCGTATATCTTCAGGCACAACATAACACACACACACACACATCTCTTCATCTTGACTGAGGTGACACAAAAGATTCCTGGTGCTCGCATTGTCAGCCAACTGATTCATTAGTGTTCATTAGAGCACTACTATCAACACGACACCAGGGTCAGTCCTCATTGCAATCACAGCTGAGAGACTGACACTGCAGGACACACACACGTACACACACACACACCTGTATCTGAATGGATTGTGTGTGTTTTCAAACTCATCTAAACAGAAACAAAAGATTCATAGGCGAGTTTGGGAGGTCGTCATTCATCCATCCCGATCTCGGCTATCAAAATCCAACAAAAGCGCTAGAGGGAAGAGAGAAGGAAGAAAGAGGAGGAAGAGAGGGATGACAGGAGGTTAAAAGGATTTAAGGGCGACAGCTGCTGAAACTTTGTAATCCAACCATTGGCAAGACGAGTGGGCAGTCAAGGTCGAGCAGGACAAGGTCATCGGTACGAGACGAGACAGACAAGGGCAGTTTCTTCAGCTGTCTGTGAGAGAGAGAGAGAGACAGAGAGATGAGCAGTGGAGCTAATGGCTTCATCAACATATGTGCGTTTTCTTTAAGGTCAAGGGTGAACCTGGCGACCCTGAAGCCAAGCCTATCGATGTCTGTGCATTTACGACGTTTAGCTTTAAAAGTCCACTTGTAAACTTTAATGGTCCTTTACTGCTGCTTTTCTGCCTCATTTCAATAATGTGTCTAATTAGGGATTAGTTTAAATATTAACCCTCAGATCTTTCTCAACTGACACATTTATGTCCTTGTAAGCATTGTAAGCATTGATATATTTATTGAAATATGTAAATTGATATTAACAGTGTCTTCTTAAACCAATTTGTTATATATTTTATAATATCATGTATATTTGTAATTTATATATATATATATATATATATATATTATTTGCAAATTTTCACATAGGCATTATCTATATTAACAAGCTGCATATTTGAACTCTAAACAGCTACACGTTTATCAACACGATATATATATATATATATATATATATATATATCCAGTATTTAGCATTTAATTCTTTGCATTATTTAATTACTTTCAAAAATTGTAGTAGTGAACTGGGAAAACACAGAAAATGCCAAATTATTGTAATTTCAAAATATAAAATTTCCATATAAATCAAGCAATATCCTTTAAAATAGCTATAAAAAAAATCATAGCATGTAATAATGTCTCCACGTCAGAGCACAAGATTTAAGCATGAATCAGGCTTTATGTGTGAGGTGATGACTTGAATCCTCAACCTGGTTTGTAAAGCTCTTCCTCCACTTCCCCCTTTTCTCTTCCCAGGAGTGCAACAAAACATTGTTGCAGAGGTCTTAATCCATTCCCTCAGGGGGCTGCTAATTAATTATTTGTTAATGACTTGAGGGATTTCACAAATGACACTTCAGTCAAGATGATGAGATGTTTGCTGGGTGCAGAGGAAGGGGCGGGAGGAGGGTTTGGCAGACACATTAGCCAGGTTTGGACTCACTGAACCAGGTGTGTGTGGGAGTGGGAGAGAACGTGTGGAGGTAATTGCAGAGCACCGGGTTCAACGAAGAGCCTTTGTGATTTCTTTACTAGGTTTTGAGGCGTGTGATGTTCATTCTTGAAAATGGATATGTGGCCTCCTAAAGAGCGAAGGTTCCCCTTTTCCTCTCTTGATCCCTTGTTTTCCTGTTCCTCTAATAAAGGCTTGAAGAGTGCAGAGACGTGAGGGTTTCTCGGACACCCCGCTGGTTTATGGGCCACCCCTGCCAGACACTTTGACGGGTCAAAATGTTGCACACCCGGGTCAAGAGGAGAAAAGGCCTCAGATCTGTGTGCGAACAACATGTTTTAAAGAACGTACACCTTCAGTATTAACCAGCTTCCTCATTGCGACAGATTTAGACTAAAGAATGAGGAAATATGATATCAGAAGGACATGATGATTTTTGATATTTCTCTTTTTTATTCCAGCCAAAACTTGGATGACAAATACCTTCAAACTAAATATAAATAAACTAAAATATATATCTTCTCCAATATAAATATGTATACATATATAAAATGTGTCTGTGTGAATACATATATTATATATGTATATATGCACACACAACAATAGTTTTTATTAATATGTTGAATTATCTTTTATTTTAGATTTTCAGTATTCTTTCATTTTGGTTTAATTTTCAGTAATGTTAATGTTATGTGCTTCTGTAATTTGTATTCGTTCCCCAAAATCCAGATTTCTAAATCGTTTTCATCTATATTTATTTCAGTGTTAATTTTCTTTCAGTTTTATTTTTAGTTGGTAACTTTAGTACTTCTTTTTCATCTTTTTCACTTTTCATCTCATAATCACATATTATTTCCTCTCAATTATTATTTTCAATTTTATTTAAATTGTTTCATTCTCTCTTAATGATAACAACAGTCTCTTATAGATGCTTTTCAACCACTGAATCCCAGCATGCCAAAAATGAGAGGAGAGATACACTCAAGGCATTAATATCTGGGTTACATAATTCAACCTTCAAGCTGGGGGAGCAGGATGACCTTGAAACAAAGTATACACAGACACTCACAGATTCACACTGGATCCCAGAACGGTGAAGCCCTGCAGACACTGACCGGAGTGATTTATTCTGCTTCTAACAATGCAGCCCACCTAACCACACCTCTTTCTCTCAGTCTTTCTCTTCTCCGCAGTCTCCAGCTGTCTGTCATCATACCTCTACATCGGCGGTCCCTCCCTCTTCCTCTCTGATGGTGCCTCGGTCTCTGTGTACACTGTCCAGTTGTGTCTGTCCTTTAAGACTGCTGCTTGTTTGGCTGCACAATACGAGAGTGCTGAGATATGGACAAAACAAAGGCACATCAATTCTAAATCATATAATAAGACATGCATTATAGAAGCATTCACATTAAATGTAAATGCTTTTAAAGTAATGCTGAAGGCTAATATTTATTGCAAATCATCCAATTAATCAGCAATCAGTGGGTGGACAATTTTGCCCTACAATCAAAGGATTCTTCTATGGTACCTAAATGTGTCTCAGTTGGCCAAAAAACGCACAGTATGCACCAGGGCTTAAGGCAGTCTGGCAGTTTCAGCTGGTGCCAGTCTATTTCATAAACGGGTGTGTGTGGGGGGGGTTGACCTGGTTTGATCATAGGTCTATGGCACCCCTGTGAGGCAAACGGTGGTATTACACATCCTATGGGGTAGAGAGAAAGAAAGAGAGGAGAGAGGAATGATGAAATCCTGGCTGCTTTTCAGCAACGAGCTGTACAGTGAGATCATCCCTTTTCTCTATACATCCAGACTCACACACGCGCACGCTCGCTCGCTCCTGCCTTTATGCAAGTGAGAAACAGATAGCGAGAGAGGCGAAGGGGGGGGGTACTGCAAGGCTTTACAAGGACACATGAAACACGTAGGCTACTGTCTGGAATGCTTCATATGCTTTCACATTTATACATGCACATTCAGCTCATGCTATATAAATAAATATAGATTTTTTTCCCAGCACTCATGCAGTCAGCTCAATTTACAGACAATGGCTCTAAGAAACAAAGACTAGCAACCAGTTTAAACACCACAATTAAAACAAAATATTAATTTAAATAATTCTTGAAATTAATCTCATTGGGGGGAAACTATTTCACAATAACTGTTTTATAATTACATATATTCCAGAAACAATAATAAAAATATATAAATCTAAATAATTAAGAATAAAAAAATTATATATACAAATATTGCAATTATAAATGTACAAATTAATTGTCCTATATGATCATTTTATATATATTAATAACTATATATATTCATTTTAATTTTATATATATTAATTTTATTAATAGAAAAATGCATACATTAAAGAATCTAATTGTCAAGGTGATGGATGTCTACAGTCTTGACAAAAACCATTACAAATATATTACTTAAATTTTAAACCATTAGATGTCTATTACAGATTGCACAATAAAAAGTGTGCCTTGCCAAAGGCGCAATTTTCAACGTCCTGCATAATTACACAAATTTCAGATGATTTATTGCAGTTTATCTTCTCTAGCTATCGCTATCGATAACAAAATAAAAATAAATAAATAAATAAAATAATAATGGGTGGCCAGGCAGCACACAACAGATATTCAAGCAATCAAAAATTTTTACAGTATTATAAAAAACAATTATCAAAATAAAATTGATATTTTAAAAAATAAGGATTTAAAAGAGTTATAGGTCGTAAAACATACTAAATGTGTAGAACAAAAACTGCAGAATCCCAGGTGCAGTGAACAAAGAATTCCAGCTCTGGCTGAAAAGTGTATTACACAACCTCAGAGCTGTACAATAAAGAAGTGCTGCAGGATTGGCTAAGATGAGCTTATGTCTGACTCCAGGTAATAAACCCACTGAACCTATTTCTCTCTCTCTCTCTGTGTCAAATGCACACACATGCACTGGGGCACACACACACACACATTCTCTTGTGTACAGACAAAGCCACCGTCGTTTTCCCTTACTCTCCTTCATCCTTTCCTGCTTTTCCACTCTCTCCATAGACTGTTAACATTGATGCTCTTTCAGCCGGCAGCCCAGCACTACAGTATGGAGTTCATTAAAAAAAAAAAAAGCATGTTAGGACACACATAGCCTCGGCAACAAAGAAAATGTACAGTACAGGCTCACTGCTGGGCTTTTCAATGGATTCGGCATGAAAGCGCCAGGAATCATTAATCACCAGCAAGACCGGAGATATGAATTCATTGAGCACGTCACGGAGGGGTCATCTCAGTCATTCAGCGGCATGAGGAGGGACGTTTCCTCGGCATTCCCACGACATCCGTGCAGGATTCCCAAACCTTACCACACACGGAGCCCGAACCGAACTCCACGTACCTAACAAAGGTAGATGGCTCCCAGCATACGGGAGGGAGCCTGCTCCTGTCCGATCCAGTCAAAGCAAACGTCCGTCCCCGCACAATCACTCAGTATGGGAGAAGACAAGAGACAAAATTACCAAGCACAACCAATTAAACAACACAATGTCTTGAAGAAAGGAGAAAGACTAGAAAAGAATAGAAACGCAGAAATCCTTTCTTTTGTCACGGCCATGTTTGAAGCCTTTGTGCCCATGGAAATGTTTCAGGTTTAAGTGAATAGCCAGTGACGGGTGAGCAGAGTAGCGGGGCACATGAATAACCCCGGGAGGGACGGCGAACGTCCAGAACAATGGCAGAGCGCCAGTTCGGGTTGGAACTCTATTTGTGCGGCAGATGGATGCTGCTTTGCGTAATTTGTGTGCTGTACATGATAAGGGGCCCAGTCGGGTTTGGGTATTTCCACAGTCCAATCGCACACCACACATACTGAGCCTGCCAGGTTCGAAGCACCTCACGCACTGAAAAACATCAGTACGATCAGAAGTGGGAATGCCTGCAAAAAAGAAGAGACACATATACAGACACCCTAATGAGTTCGGACAAGGCTTCCCCTCACGGCGCTGCCGTTTGGTAGCCGAGCTCAGGTTTTGCTGTCGTTTCCATATCATTACACAATCATTGTTGCTGGATCTCTTCAGAGGTCCGGCTCCATGGCTGCTGTTGCTTATTAGGAGGCCCTGAGGTCGTTCCGCTTGCCTCTGCCCTACACACGGTGCTCTGTTCGGGCCAGCGTTGTAGGTGGGTGAGGTGGGGGCCAATCACCCACGGTAGTTCCCAGGAGCGGAGCGCCGTGGGCCCCCGAGATCCCCCTCAGGGGTAGAGGCATTTGGATAGGGGGAGGAGGGGGCTCACTATTGTCAAAAGCCATCAGATCTCAATATAAAGCACAGAACTCAAGCGAAATCCTTTAGAGCGGCATTTTTCCACCATTTTTTTTTTAAAATTCCTTTCTCTTTCTTTTTTCAGTGGTGGTTCTTTTGGTCCTTCTCTCATCTACCCCTCACTCTTTTATACTTTCTGCTTGCTTGAATTGGATAATGCATGGCTCAGGTTTTAAAGAAATAGTTCAAGTTTTGAAGAACCTTCTGCCTTTCTTTTGATGATGCAAGCATTGAGAACTGGGTCAAGCTCTACAATGTCAATAAAGAATCATAAAAGCATTATAAAAGTGGTCGCTATATAAGACTTCTATAGTCATACAATAGCAACTGGGTCTGATGTTAATATCAGTGCAGTCAATATTCTTTTCATTAGAGAAGTAGTGACAATAGTTGAACAAATCATTCTATTGCGCAGAATATTTTCAATAAAAATCACTTAATCCAGTTCACAAAGCAATTTGTTCATAAATTGGAAAGATCTGATTCTCACTGAGCTCAAGAGCAATTTTTTATTTTTGGGAGAACTATACTTTAAAATAATCAGAGCGGGCAAAGAACAAGGAAGATACAACATGACAAAACTAGACAAATGTGCAAAACCTCAGCCAGCTTAGTCCCGCTCCATCACAGCTATGAGCAAATCCTTTCAACATTCACTGACACGTCACAGACGATGACATACATAATGCATCAGAATAAAAATATGCAGCATTTGCATTATGTATATCAGAGGTGAGTGAGTGCATGCTGACAGAGAGGAACCACCATCACGTCAGCTATCCCAACTCCCTTTCCGAGATGTCATCACAAAGCTTATATAATTAACCAACATCACTGACCTGCTGTAATAATTTGACTCTTTTGTGCTGCAGATATTCTGTCAATCCCATGATCATGTTCCACCTGCAAAAAATCCACATTCTACCATTATTTGATTACATAATGTGGAAGCAATGTTACATCACTGCACTGCAGATGGTAAATAATTATGAAGTAGAGCTCACATATTCTGGTGCAGTTCGATGCAAACGTTTCGTTCCTAACAAATATTAACATTGCATTCCTTACCATAGTTCCTGCCAAAATACCAGTCACTACAGTTATTGACTGTAAAAATATAATAAATGAATAGTGAAACACAAAAATCTAAAGGGAAAGAAGTGAATTTCATAAACAGTCACAGTCCTTAATGATCAAATCAAATATCTCAAAACAATTAGTAGTAATAATCTTGCTTAACTGTTCTCATTATATATATATATATATATATATATATATATATATATATATATATATATATGCATATACATATATTTGTTTTTATTGTTGTACTCTATTGTTGTACTATTGCTGAAATGATTAAGCTATTTCGTCAAAAATTTTATTAAATTAAAAAAAACTTTATGAATATAATTTTTTGTAAACATTAAATAAAAATGTTTAAAATGTAATTAGTAATTTTTCCAGTCATTCTTCGCCAGCATAAAACAATTCATACCAGGTGGCATCATGATAAACGACATCACCTTATCACAGGACGTGATCCAAATGTATATAGACTAGACAGAAAAAATTATTAGGAAAGCAAGAGACAGAAAAAGGATAAAGAGAAACAATAATCCATAAATCAAACCACAAAAGACACCTCGAGAGCGTGACGCTAATGTTTGACGCATGAGATCTGCATCGCTGCTTGAGAGAGCTCTCTGTTCAGACACCCAATTAGCCAATCAGCAGCCACAGCTCCGCAGGCCTGTAGATTCTAATTGGCAGCTTTCTCCTCCCTTTGCTTAACACGTTTTGTTTTTGTGCAGTCAGAGGAAGGAAAGCCTCATCTGCCTCAACACACAAGTGTGAAACTCACCGGCCCTTGCACAACAATCCAGCCGCTTATCTGCATATGACAGGGCTAATTTAAATAAAGAGTACATATGTAAAACTGGGAGGAGTGGCCACTTTGTTAAAGCTATCCTAATTAGAGCATAGAGCTGTCGGCCAATCAAAGGTCTGCTTATGTTGTGGCGCACCCTTTTTACAGTCTATGGGCGCACCACAGAAATGCGTTTCAGAGTTACATACTATTGATTGCGAAAACTGTAAATTACCACGGATAATATGAACAAAGTAGTAACACTCATGTTCTGTTTGGGGTCAAAGCTTCAATAACAGCTGCTTAATTTAGAGAAGCGTATTAAAATAATTAATAAGAGGGAATAATAGCTACTTTAATTTTGAAATTACCACTGGGTCATTCTATGTCAGTTCAAACCAGAAAGCTGTTTTCAGTAGTTTGCTCTACTTTATTTCTTTTCTTTCTTTCTTTCTTTTTTTGAAAGAAATTAATGCTTTTCAGCAAGGATGCTTTAAATTGATCTAAACTGACAGTAAAGACATTTATATTGTTCCGAAAGATGTATATTTAAAAAAAATGCTATTCTTTCTATTCTTCCAATAAAAGTACAAACATTTAAAAATGTATGATAATATGATATTTTTCTTGAGCACAAACTCAGTATATTAGAATGATTTCTGAAGAATCATGTGACACTGATGACTGGAGTAATGACTGCTGAACATTACATTTTAAAATATATTAAAATAGAAGGCATTTTAAATTGTAATAATATTTCACAAAATTACAGTATTTCTATCAAATAAATGCAGCCTTAGTAACCATAAAGAGACTTTTTTTTTAAATATTTAAAAAATATTTACCAACCCCAAAATTTTTACTTTTGATTTGACCATTTTCCCTCCCAGTCACACGTAAAAACTGTGAAATTTTAATACATTTTAACAAGATATTACTCTTTAAATATTTATGAATTCAATTAACAATTTGGCTTTGACCATTTGTGTCTTCATCCTATCTCTGTATCTTTGTTCAGAAAATTAACAAAATCAAAAATGTGGTAGATTAGACATGAAATAATCCTTTTTTTTTTTTTTTTACAAATAAATCACAGGGAAGTCTGGAAGCCCAAAGAAAAATACAGCAAAGTCAAACTATAATTTTTGCTGAAGACATTTCATTGGGCCTGTGAAGAAGAGACAAGCATGAAGACATGCAAACATATACACAAGACCACCCCAACTGTCATGACTGCTGTGGAATGTAGCGTTACCCAAAAAAAAAAAAATACTCTGGGGTCTCCCCTCAAACCCTGAAAGGAAAAGGAAGAGAAAACTTCCTTCCTTCTTGTCCATCTAAACCTGAGAAACACACTGAGGAAATATCCTGCCCTGGAACCATTTTACAATGCTTTTGATCACAGAAACTTCCCCCAAACTTACTGAGATGGGGTCCAGGAGGAGAACCGGGCAGATTTGTCCTGTTTATGCAGTTCAAATTCTGGTTTCAAACAAAGGGGGGGTGGGGGGATGGGGGCAAGCCTGCGGCCATTATGTCCACATTTTGCCCCAGTCAGTCAGACAGGCAGGCAGTTTGGTGTGTAAATTACGCGTTACCTCGAAAGCACATTTCAGTTCCTTAAAGTCGTGTTTCCCAGGGGCGTATTTATGATGTGAAGAACTTCCCACTACAACAATAACACGACCCTCATGAGCATGAGGCCTTTATGAAGTGCGCAGATGCCACACATCATCACTCCAACAAAAAGGATCCACTTCAACATCACACAAGAGTGTTTGTGACTCACTGTAAATGGAAGGATTGTGTGTGAGCTTGAATGAAACTGATTGAATGGTTCTCAGACGCTTTGGATCTGGTCCCAACGTATCTTCACAGCACTGGCCTTAATACGAGAGGTCATGTATGGACATATAGATCAAAAACCTGGATAATAAGACCGTATTTCCTGTGTTCCTGTAACACAGATACACATATTCACATGGTTCGGGGCAATTTAACAGTGAGCTTAAGTTATGGGCTCCAAGATGTTCCTCATTGCAAAAGCTCTGTGTGTATTTTACCCGCTGTAGCATGTGTTTCTGATGAGCAAATATAGATCTGAATTTCAAATAAAAGTAATGGTGAGCAGACGCTGTGTAGGTGGGAGAACATTCCTGAGAGTTGAGGTAAAGGGGAAGCGGAATTAAAAATATCCTGGTCGGCTGGCTCGGCTCCAGGTGTGTGAACCAGCGGGAGGCCCCCGCGAACGGTTAGCGGAGCGGATGAACGGTAGCGGGCTCTGGGCGCAGCGGATCCCGGTGACATTTCAAGCGGGAGGCCGTTTCAGCACAAGACACGATGATTAATGACTAGCATTATCCCTACTGAGAGAAAACACACCACTCGCAGCCCCCCCAAAAAATATACATGTGTCTCTTCCTCCGAGAATAAAGGGATGAAAAGAACAAGTGTGGAGACATTCTATTCCCTTCATCCTCTCGGCTCTGTGTGTACTGTGGGTAAACTCACACATATGGCACATCTGAGGGTAATCATCTCACACACACTCTCCCTTTATCTTGCAGAAGAGATATTTATTACTTTGTCTAGAGCGGAGATTGTGTGTCACTGAGCTGAGCTACGGGCTAAAACAGACACGGGGTATGTTCAGAATGGAATCCTAACTTAGAGCAAGAAACGTATGAGAAACAGAATGTAAAAACAATAAAATGAGTTTAAAACACATTGGGTCTCAGTCATGCAAGTATGTGCAAATTTGTGCACGAAATCTACTATCCACCATTTCAAGCTTTTGCTCTATTATATTTCAAACACTGTTTCCAAATAAAATAATTTCTTTTCTTTTTTTTATTTCTTTAATGTCTGAGTTGGCAACAGTAACCAATGGGGCGGTGCTTAACAAAAGGTTGAAAGGATAATTCACCGCTGGAAAGATTTGAACAAAACTTGGCTGTCTATGCAGTAGAAGGGCAAAAAATGTGCTACATGACTAGAGAAAACAGAGAAAAGGGGCTATGAAATTCCCTTTTGCTTAAAATGTAGGGAAATTTCAACACCCATAATGCTCAGGGCTCCAACTGTCTGTGGGCGGGTATACAAAAATGTGGACGTAGAATCTGTAGTGTTAACAAAAACACTAAAGCTGACAAATTAAGAAGATCGGTTGCAGGTAATACAGAGAAAGGATACACATTGTTCATGTGCATTAACTACAGATAAAGAAAGAAATCTGCATGCTGTGTATTATATGCATACTGCACAACGGGGGGGGGATTTAGTATGAGTTGTATGCTATTCTGAACACTCCCATGCGCTCCCACACATTTATATACGCTGACAGAGTATATAGAAGTATACATGAAAATCCCAAATGATAGATATTGATGGTACAGTAACAGGTTTGTAAATCTTCCTCCTATCTCCGGTACCCGGGTGAGGCATTTCCACAGCAGATTGATTTCATTAGAGCATGCTGTTGTGTGGGTGCAACCTAATGCGTGCCAAAGTGTGGCCGATCAATGAGGATAGAGACTGCGCTAGAATTTCGCTTTCTCAGCACACCGGAGGTCGCAGCTCAGTCTGTTCACTATGACCTCCACTGGCCAGAGGACATCTGTCTGACCTGACTGATGAACACCTGCTGTAGTTCTGCTACTGCAAAACTCACATACAACCATACGCTTTACTATACTAATGCCCTCTTTTAAAGGATAGCTACTTAAAAAATTTATTTACTCAGCCTTTATGTAGTTTCAAACATGCATGACTTTCTTTTACCTGTGGAACACAAAAGAAGATATTTTGAAGGATGCTTTTTTTGAGCAGTTTTTTTTTCATACAGTGAAAGTCAATAAGATCAAAATCAGCATTGGTATTGGATTCCATTGACTTCCATTATACAGATAAGAAAAAAAACCGAGGCATTTTCCAAAAATACTTTTGTGTTCCACAGAAAAATAAAAGTCATACGAGACTGGATCGACATAAAGGATGAGTAAATGGTGAAAGTAGTTTCATTTTTGGTTGAGCTATCCCTTTAAGAAAATAACCAGTGTTGAGGGTATCGCATTACAAGTAATATGAGTTACCTAATCAGATTAATTTTTCAAGTAACTAAAGTAACACATTACTTTTAAATTTAAAGAAAATATCCAAATAAAAGAGTTACTTTTTCCAAATAATTAACACAAGTTACTTTGTTTTCCCATTTATTCTCTGATGTCTCTCCTGTCTCAGTGTTGAGAGAAATTGGGAGAGAGGTGCAGGTGCAGAGGCACTTCCTCCAGACCAAGGATTTTTTATTAAAAACAAATAAGCAAGCCCAGCTCAGGTGACAAAAAGAAACGTAATGCATTACTTTCCATAAAAAGTAACTATAATCGCAATTAGTACATTTTTACGGAGTAAAAGCATTACATTTAAAAGGAACTTTTCCCAACACTGAACATAACAGGTGCTTATCAGTATAACAGATGTTAAATAGCAGGTGAGCTGAACATAATAAAGTGACGTGACATACGGCCAAGTATGGTGACCCATACTCGGAATTCGTGCTCTGCATTTATCCCATTCAAAGTGCACACACAGAGCAGTGAACACACACACACACATCGTGAACACACACCCAGAGCAGTGGGCAGCCATTTATGCTGCAGCGCCCAGGGAGCAGTTGGGGGTTCGGTGCCTTGCTCAAGGGCACCTCAGTCACCTGAGGGTGGAGAGAGCGCTATACATTCACTCCCCCCACCTACAATCCCTGCCGGCCTGACACTCAAACCCACAACCTTTGGATTACGAGTCCGAATCTCTAACCATTACATACATAATTCCACGACTTCCCTTGAATAACATACAGTACGCTAAATAAATCCTGACAGGGTCATCAGTCTTGCATCACCTCGTCAGGGTCTTTTGTTTTCTGTGTGTGACGCAAGCCAGCATATCTCTTTGTAAAGTGACTAAACAGAATGAAACCTGACTCTCAAAACTTCACACTGTACAGATTGTAGACTGAGCAGAGAGCATGTTGCCTCACGGCCACCTCTGACCTGGATCCACTACAGCATAATTTTTGGGGATTTCAACCCTGACCTTAACGGATTGCATTTGGACTTCATTGATCATCTCGCCAAAGCAGTCTTTTGTGGTCACTGACAGTCCTGTCCCAAAAGGTTGCAGAGTGGTCCCATAATACCAGTGACCTCCCACCTTCAGGACTGGCCATGGAGTTTGGTTTAATCCGGTCACTGGACTGTGCATCGGATGACAACAGTTGGTGGCGCTTATGAGAAAACAGCTCATCAATCATCATTGATGTTTTGATCTGTTCGATCATCAGTTCATCAGTTAAAGAGAAAAAAGGGTATGTGTGGAATGGCATACCACATACGTTTTGGGGGAGGGGGAGTAGTATGAATATTTTTTGTATACTTGGAGCAACTAGACATTTTACATTTTACAAAAATGTGCAGTATACAGCAAAATATCTCTGTACTGTATCCCAAAATGCATTGCATACTACAATTGCAGCATAGAGCACAGAATTTTGTTTCCCAAAAGTATTGAAAGCTATTTAGAAAGCAAATTAGTGCCAATGATTTCTAAGACATACACAGGCATAATTTAGTACACAATTTAATACATATAGTGCAGTAGCATATACAGTAAGCAGTACACTAATAATATGCCATTGCAAACAAGGGCTATCCTCGAAATCACCCCCATATACCCTCATTTACTATTCTATACATTATTCCTCTCCAGTCCTTTATAGCAAGTGAATGAAAACAAGTGAGTGAATTTGGAGACTTTGGAGTAGTTTGTGCTTACTGTTTAATAAACATCTGACACTTGTAGTATAGTAACGCAACCATCACAGTGCATTATGGGTATTCGCTAGCCATTGAGTGCACATCGGTTGTAAAATCATTGTTACTGTGCATTATGGGATTTAATGAGTGCACGCCATAACATCCACTTTGGTTTGGCACCACTTCAAATGGCTGTCCCTCCCTCAAATAGGGCATTATATATGGGTATGGGGGTGATTTATAGATACTGATGTAAGACATATTTCATGAACGCTTGGTTAGACAGTGCAAGTGATATTTTCAACTGTACTGTACAATGTATAAATGAAATAAACTTCCAAATACTAACAAACAGCCATAAATTCCACTCAAAGCTGCAAGGAATGAGTGCACAACAAAAACAGCATTAGCTGACAATTGGAAAAAAAAAAAAAAAAGCTGAAACACACTCAGAAATGTACTGCAGACAGAGAGTGATGACTGAAAATGTTCATATTCACTCATACGCAGGAAATTATCTGTCATGTAGGTCTAGTGCAGCGCTGACCCTTGTGCCTCTGACATGCAATCAACAACAACCGCCTCATATGCTTTATGGGTGTCACTGGGAAAGCCATATAAAAATGGGCAACGACGATGAAAAAGCACAAACATCATCTTCTCAGAACAGTAAAACGAGATGCCTTCACTGCTTGTTGAAAACTTTGTGTATTTAACTTAGTACTCCTAAGCAGTGTTGGGGGTAACGCATTACAAGTAACGCGAGTTACGTAATAATATTACTTTTTTCAAGTAACTAGTAAAGTAACGCATTACTTTTTAATTTACAAGAAAATATCTGAGTTACCTTTTCAAAAAACTAACGCCAGTTACCTTTTTCCCATTTATTGACTGACAGTGCGCTGTGAACATACTGTTACTGTAGTTCTTGACTAAATGTGAATGTGCATTAATTCATCCCATTCGCAAAAAACAGATTTAGTATTTTTCATAATGAATTAAAACAGTGAAATGCAAACTCGGAATATGACGCAAACCTGCAATAATTAAATATGTTAAACAACACAAATGTATCTAATCCCAGATTATTAACCAATGTCTCTGCTGACCTTTGATGATCCAGTTCAACCATACTATTAAGCAAAAATGACTTTAGATAAACTAAAAATTGGGCTTCATTGTTTTTTATTGCTGAAGAGTGTTGAACCCTCTTCTCCTGCGTTCTACTTTACAGACGTGAATTTACTTTTCCTTCAGCCTGAGGTTTATTCATTACACTTTTTGGTGTGAAAGGGCTTTTACATTTGCTATAAATAGAACTTCTTGTATTAAAAACAATCAAGCCCTACTCATATTTAAAAAGTAACGCAAAAGTAACGTAACGCATTACTTTCCATAAAAAGTAGCTAAGTAACATAATTAGTTAATTTTTTAGGGAGTAAAGCATTATTGTAATGCATTACTTTTAAAAGTAATTTCCCAAGCAAAATTTGGGAATAGGCTACCTGAAATTAAAATCAAATCTAGAAATCAAATCTAGAACCAATAAAATGTTTTCACCAACAGCATCTAAATTCAAAAAGTCAAAAGATATCCACTTAGAAACCAATAACAAGGTTTGCAGCAACTGTCACTTCCACAGAGGACGTAAAACGCACAAGAAAAGGCCTTTCATGCTGTGGCCCTACAACATGTTTCCTCAGATCATAAATAGACTGAAATTAAACATGTTTTTGATTAGCATGTGAAGTCCTGACAGAGTGAGACACATGAAGCGAAGCAGACCTGCACATTGGATTTGATTGTCAGCGGTTCTCTTCCTCTGAGACCGGCTGCACTGACCTGTTAGCCAATGACCACCAACGGAGACAGTAGACAATTGCATTTCAACAAATACTAATCTTCAACCAGCCATAAAATCTGTGAATATATTACTGCACCTTTAAATTCAAAACCAGCTGTTACTGTACCAGTTCTGCCCCAGAGAGGGTTTGTCAGAGCAGCTGAATGGTGCGCAGTGATTTGTGGTCGGTGGGGAACGGCTGAGCCTCAGTTGGGGAGTGCTTCCTGTGTCATCTTGTGAAAGGCCATTTTACAATCTGAGCGGTAGGCTTTATGGACAGCAGGAGAGAGATCTCAACGCCCCTGATGTACTTTAACAGAGATGACTCTGTTCTCTCCCTCAACACATAAATCTACACACGTTAACCGCGTTTCCGAACTCACTTTTAAAGTAGACGTGTAGATTTAACCCATATGCAAAAGAGGGGAAAGAATAGTATGCATTGTACCACAGTTCATTTTAAAAGGTTAGTTCACTCAAATCTGTGTGACTTATTTTTCTTCCGTGGAACACAAAATAAGACATTTGAAGACAGTTTTTGTCCATATAATCAAGGTCAGAAGGGTGCAAAACAACACTGGACCTACAACACCAGAAGTAGTAGGTCATCCGGGTACTTTTTGCCTACTCTTTAATGAGTACTGTGAATTCAGACACTTTTTTTTTTTGTGCAAACAAAATTTGCACTTCAAATAAAGTAAAAGAAATGTATTTTAAATTTGTCTAATTTATGACATATATATATATATATATATATATTTTATTTTTTTTTTATAAAGAAATAAATAAATTATTTCAATGCAATCAGTGGAAGACCTCACTCCACCATCAAGGCAATGTTAAAAGCCTGTTTTAGGCATCAATGTGTGTGTGTGTGTGTGTGTGTGCGTGTGTGTTAAGGGTTATGAGACAGATATGAGAGCACTGAGAGCAACACTAGTCTTTCATGCGGTTGTTTTTATGATGCACTCAAAGGAGCTCTTAAAATTAACAGAGGGAGAGAGAAAGAGAATAGATCCATGCTGCACATACAGTGGCCTACAAAAACAAATTTTATAGCTCTTTAACAGATGTCGATGACATTACATACCAGTCTTTTTTTAAACTAATTTATTTCATGCAATTAATTAAATTTAATCAGTTTTTTATCCATGCCCAGTGCTAAAAGATGCAGCACGTGGCGATTTGAGCACAGCAGTGGGTGTAAATCAAACACACGGTCTCCGACACCTCTGTCAAGGAACTTTGACATGCCAACTGTGGCCTCAGATGTAGAAGCGTTTCAAAGGTACCATGTGATGGAATGCCACATGTGCTAATGAGAGAACGCTGGTCTGGGACTTGTCACCAGATAATCCACCCACTTTCATGCCTGAAATAGTTTGAAGCGGAGAGAGAGAGAGAGAGAGCGAGAGAGAGAGCGAGAGAGAGAGAGAATGGCACGGAGCATTACAATGCTAAACAGCAGTATACAGTTTTGACACACTTCTCTTATCTCGTGCACAGGCTAACCGAGACCCCCAGGCTACTGAAATAAAGAGAGATGCTGAACATCAGCAGAGACTGACATGCTTCTCTTATCTCTCGCCCAGGCAACTGAGAGAGAGAGACGGCAAGAGTCGTGACCCTTTACACAGTGCCACAGACAACCAAAGCTAAACACTGTCACCATCCAGATCTCTGAAGAAGTTATATAGACCCCAATTTAAATATATTAATAGCGAAGTCTGTAAAAGTTTAATAGTGTTGTTTTAACATTAAAAACCGAATAGAGCTGCTAAGAGCACAGATTTGCAGCTGTACAAGTTATATTTACACTCTTACAAGAACTGCAGGTTATATTTATACTTGAACATTAACTGCAGGCAAGGATGCAAATATGTGTGTATTTCCACATGGTAAAGGCATTCGCTCTTCATGCCTGCTCAAATGTGTTTATTGATTGAGAATAAAAACACCCTCTAGTCCATTTATGCAACATTATACAGGGTAAATTTAGCATGGTAGATTATCCCGCTATCCTATGTAGACCACACTGTTTAGCGCACACTAGAGACCAATATGTGAATTTAATAAAGCTTGTTAAAATTTGTTGTCTGTCTAATCAGGGTTCGTTTAGTCTCTGTGCGAAGCCAAGCTGGACTAGACTGCGGGCGGTCCATGAGGCTGAGGCCACAGGGTTCAGTCTTGGTTACCATTCACTGGAGAAAATATCACTAATGAAATCGTTCATTTAACACATCGCAAAAAGCTGCGCTCAGATTCACAGAGCAAACAGAAAGACTCGGAATTTTCCATCTGACACAAATATCTGTATATGGTAGGGTAAAAGTAGCCGAAAAGTTATATATTTCCAACGAGATGCTGAAGTGAACATACAATGGACACTTTAATGTCCCACGAGGCCATGGAAAATGATTTGTTAATAGCAGTGAAGCAATGCATCTGATGCTTGTAGGTCACATGACAATGTCAAAATGGTCTAAATAAAATAATCAGAATTAAAAAGCTAGTTGGACTCAAAAATGAACTACATCGTAAAATTGTAAATGAGTTTTCCTGTTCAGCAGGAACAAGAACGACAGCCTCTGTAGTCTAGTTTAGTCAATTGTTAGCAACCTCCTCTTTCAAGACACAAAAAAAGCTTAAAAGGTTGCTTATTAGGCATTTTATCTTTATTAATAAAACATAATATCTTATTTTAGGCATTTAACCAAAAACCAATTAAAAAAAACTTGACTTTGAAACAAAACCAGAAGTTCACAATTTTGAATTGGTTTCCAGGTTTTAGGATTAATTTCTACAGAACTCTATAAAAGACAACTATGCGTCCAAATATGTGTATTTCCCTACTATTACAGTACGCAAAGAATCAGTCCGCCGAATATACAGTATACGTGAAACAGTAGGCAAATAATACCCAGTTGTCTACTGAGACTCTGAATAGTTTTCACTGGTGTATACTGCAAATTTGGAAGGGTATTCAATATTTTGTGCATACAGAAAATTTGCATACTTAGTATAGTCTACAATATCCTGCAGAAAAGTTACCAAAGGTAAAAAGAGATTATCATTTAGACTTCAGATCAGAAACAACCAAGGTTCATGAAGACAGAATGCAAATAGCCTAAAACCAAACCAAACAGATGTAAACGCATATAGGAAGCAACTAACACTTTGGATGTGGAATGGATGTTTATGATCATGCTACACTGAACAAAATAAGGCTTTAGAGAGTATTCCCAAAGATCAGTCACTTTTAAGACGTTTATTCAGTAATCAGCCAAACTCAAAATAAAACAAATCCCAATCATGTGAATCAGTCAGTTTCTTTAGCGCCTTAATCTCAACCATATGCTCAAACTTTTGCCCTCTGCTTTCAGCTACCGGGCACCGTTAGACACAATGACGCATAAACGGAGAGGCGCCCGTGGCTCCTCGCTCCCACCGAAACGGATACGCTGGAGTTTTACACGGTGATTAATCACACAAACAGACACGCTATGCTGAACATGCCCCCTGATCACCTCCACAGCGGCCGCCGGGCCATAAGGAGGCGGCCCGGCCGACACAGAGGCCACTTTGTGCAGCGAACACAAGCGATTGTTGGTCGGGGCGACAGGGTCCAGTTGTGCACATGAAAGTGCGCATTGTGCGGCTGTTTTGACAACCTCGTCGAGAGACGCTGAGGATTTCCTGTTCACCAGACTTTACTGCCCCTAAACGATTATAGGCCTACAATCTGTCACAGAAGCCTTTCTCCTGGGGAAGAGGGGTGTGTGGACATCGCCCACCATCTACTGCTGGATTAGAGGTAGTGCACGTGCCTTGACTTCAAATTTAGTTTGGACAATGCAAGTGCACAAATATCAACATTTCAACATTTGAAGTGGATCAAAACCTTTCATCAAAGCTGTCCTAAAACCTAAATGCGTTCTTGTCTTAGGACAACTTTGAATAACTTTTTTAATCCACTTCAAAAGTTCACTACTATAGCTTTTGAAGCTCAGATTTCAAGTAACAGAGTAAATGGCATTGAAATTGAATTGCAGGTTGAGACAAAAAATTAAAAGTAACTCTATTTTCAACTTGCTGCAGTCAAGGCTAGCACTTACGAAATTTAACCATGGTTTCACTTCAAGTAAAACCAAAAAACATTACTATAGATAAAACCATGGTGGCCACAAATTAACCATTTGTAGTAAAGCTGTTAATTTTCATCAGGGAAACAAGACAAAGACTTACTAACATAACATAGGTTATAGTTAATAAAATAACTTTAAAAGTAAAAAAGATATTTTACATAATTTTATGAGGTGTTTAAAATATATATATAAAATATCTGTGTGTTTGGGGTCAGAATTTTTGTTACGTTTTTGAAAGACATCTCTAATGCTCACGAAGGCTGCATTTATTTGATTAAAAATTCAGTAAAAAGTAAAACTGTAATATTGTGAAATATTACAATTTAAAATAATTTTTTCTATGGTAATATATTTTAAAACTGCATTTATTCCTGTAATGAATTTTCAGCAACCATTACTCTAGTCTTTTAGAAACCAATCTAATGTTCTAATTTGGTGTTCAAGAAATATTTTGTATATTGCTGAAAAGCATGATACATTTTTCAGGATTCTTCGATGAATAGAAAGTTTGAAGCAATGGCATTTATTTGAAATATAAATGTTATTGTATATGTTTTTATAAATTTCTTTACTGTTACTTTAGATCAATTTAATGCATCCTTGCTGGAAGAATTCTTTTTTTTTTTTTTTAAAAGGTACTAACCCACTTTTGAACATATATATATATATATATCATTAAAAATATACATTGAATCTTAGTGTACCAACACAAATCACCAGCATTGAATTTAACCAGACCACCGACTTGCTTAGGCTTCTTACAACACTTAACCAGGTCATCCAGATTCAGAAGAAACACCACGCTGGTTCTCCCGGACAACACCATACTGGTTTAAGCCAGTCTTTTCAGCGGTCATAGTCAAAACAAATCAGTTAAATCATCAACCCTTTCTTGATGTGTTGTATACTACATCCAAAGTTCCTGGTCTGACCTGGATCTCTCAGTTGCTGGGTGGCTTCACATCAAAAGGCACATCTGTAGAAACTCTCCACAGACATCCTAACGGCTCCATGCACACTGGCACTGCCACATGCCAATGGAAAGGACCAATAATCCTCAACAAATAAATAAAACACAGCTTTAATGTGCGCAGACCACCACACACGATGAGGGAGACACTTCAGCCCGTGCGGTGATGTTGGCATGGTGTCTCCTTTGAGGAACTGCCAGCAGCTCTTGGATTTGACTGGCGGCGGATGGGGATGAGCTGAACTCTTTAAGAGCATTTCTGTGGCTTGATTTGTCATGGTTAAATTTCTAATTAAAAGGGATGTCAGTGCCAGGACACTGGCAGGTGCGTGTTGCTTATGTGAACATAATCTCTCCAAAGATGAGACATATTGCATTCAGGCAATGATGAGAAGAGATGAGGCAGAAGAGCATATGTTTAAAATCATAAATAGAGAAGAGCTACAACAGACAAGGATTGATTTGTGCAAGCTGAGAATTGCTTTCATTTTTGCAAATGAGAATATCTTCAACAGCATGTCATATGAAACCCAGACTTATTTTTGTAGGTAAATAAAATTACTTTCGCAAAAAATACCCTACCGGTCAAAAGTTTGGAATCATTTTTAAATGTTTTGAAAGATACTTCTCATCACCATTTACTTGGCTTCATTTATTTGAACAGAGACACAGTAAAACAGTAATGTTGAATATTATTAACAATTTAAAATAATCATTTTCTGTTTTAGCATATTTTTACTTATTCCTTTGATGGCAAAGCTTAATTTTCAGCTGCTCAAGAAACATTTATCACAGTGGAATATAGTTTTTGCTGCTAATATTGCATTTTTCAACAAAATTAATGAATACACAGTTGATGATACTTATCAAATGCATATTCAATAATACAATTGAATACGCATTTGATAAGAACCATTATTAATGATTGAGCACAACACCAAACCAGCATATTAGAATGGGACACTGAATACTGAAATCTCAGCTTTGCCGTGACAGGAATAAATGACGTTGACAATGGTTATACTGTATTTTTGATGAAATAACCATTGTTATTTCAAACTTTTGACCGCTAGTGTATACAGACTGAAAGTTGCTCTCTGGCTCCTGCTTGTGGCTCTTATTTTTGCATGTCAGTGAAGGAGAAGGACGCCCTCTAGTGCACGATTGCTCCATTCTCATGATGTTCAAGTACAAAGGGAAACATGATATTTCAGAAAATAAAAACTTATCTTTAATTGTGTGCAGGTTGTTTAGAAAGCCTCTGTCAGAGGAGGCAGGACTTTCCACTGACGTATTCGGACGAGCAGACAGGAGTATCATTTCAGTGATGAAATCCCATTTCAAAAGACAAAATATCAGCACAGTTGACATGATACAGGGAACCAGCACAACCGTGAGAGATCTACTACAGCAAAGATCTTTTTAATGGTCCCAAATATACCGAACAACTAAGAGTACACATGTAAAAGAAAAGAAAATGAAGATATGACAAAAATCGATCACATCTAGAGTTCCACTCAATCTTTAATCAAGACGGGCTTACAAATTTTCCAAAAAATCTGCAGTTTTGAAGGGCAAAAAAAGGGTAAAACTATCTCCCCCCACTGAGGTTTTAAAAACCTGTTCAAGTGCGGCTGAAATCGTCCTGAACATTTAAAGGCAGGTCTCTTATGTCATTTAAAAAAATGAGAGAGGAGAACAACAGAATTAAGAAAAAGGAGGGAACTGCTGGCTTTGAAAGAGGAAGAACTTCCGCTGAGCCACGAGAACAACGGTGACATCTTAAACAATGACGACCCAGACTTCTTTGCTCCCTAGTGTCCCGTCTGACCCTAGAAACTCGAAAACAAGAGGAAAAAAAAAAATTGAGAGGAAAAAAAAAGAGCAACAGAAAAAAAGGGTTGAGAGAAAGGAGAGAAAGAAATGGAGATGGAGTCAGCAAAGGTGAGTGGTGGTTGTGGATTGGCTGGCCCAGTTCGGGTCATGTGAGATCCTTCCCTGAGAGGGGGGGCAGTGTGTCCTGGTCCAAGCCTGGGACGCTCTGTGGGGCAACAGTTTGAGTGTCTGCGAGTGACTGACTGACTGTGTGAGGTCTTTTTTTACCCCCCAGTAATTTTAGCTTTGTCGAAATTCATGTCTTATTAAATCCTTTTTTATTATTCTTTATCCAGACCAGTTTCATCTTGTCTTCGATCTCTCCGTACATTTCACGAGTCTCTCTCTCTTTCTTGCAGATTGGCACTTGGACAAACTCCACGTGGAGACATTCACCTTTTCGCTCTGTGACCGTATCTTCTCCCTCTCTTGCTCTCCCTTTCTCCGTTCCTCACATGGCGCCCCTTGGACTCCTGCGGGGGGCTGCATTCGTTCATTTATCCATTCATGTGTGTATTCATTCATTTTGTTTCAGTTTTGAGTTCTAGGCTGAGCACTGCAATAGTCTCTGGATGAAGCTCCCTTTGAGTATGACTGTGCTGATTGACGAGGGAGTGCTTTAGGAGCTCAGCTTGGACTTCTTGGACAGCGGAGGACTTTCTTCTTTACTGTCTGCGTCTTCCTCATCCTCGTCCTCTTCGTCGTCATCGGGATAGTCCACCAAACCCACCAGACCTCCCTGGAATAGGAGCGAGACGCCATCGAAAATAAATAACCGGTAAGAAAGACTTATTTGAGATTTTGTTGGGTCTGTGGGAATCTGCAGAATTACCTTAGTGGTGACAGCTGCCGTAGGGGGGGGGCTCCGGGCTCCTGTCCCGGGAGAACTTGGAGAACCAGGTGAACCGGGGTGGAGGGATGCGGTTGGGGGAGAGGACAGACTAGGCTTTGGGGAGCTGGAGAAGGAGAGTTTAAAACTGGGGCTCTGCCGTCCTGAGAGGCTCGCCTTCCCTGTCAGCACCTCCTTCTCTTCCGAGTCTTTCACTTGGGAAAAGAGAGAGGAAAAAAATTCAACAATCAAAACTCAATAAGCAATGTCAGTGGCATTTTGCAATCAAATAGGGGATCATAGTAGTTTTCATCAACATTATGCCGGTCTGCATGTAGCAGTAACGTACGTTTCTTCCTCTCCATGAACTTGCTGATAGGATCCATCAGGTCCTCATCACTCTTCATCTTATCTGAGGGCGGCACCACAGCTTCACCGTCCTCCAAGTCTTCCTCATCTGTGTTAAACCACATCTCCTCTTCATCTTCCAGCGTCCGCGCATCCCGGCGAAAACGGTGATTTCTCAGAATCGACCGCATACTGGAGACAAGCATGAAGACAAAAAACACATTCATTAAAAGGTACTTCCACATAAAAGTAACTATTACAAGCACAAGAAATTCCAATCCAAAAAAGGAATTGTAAGAGTCAACTTATTAGTGGTGATAAAGGTGACAAAGATGCAAACCCCTCTGTGGGAGCATTTTTAAAATATTATTAAATATTAAATTATTAAAAAACATTAAAATGTGGCTTTACAGTTTACTTTAGCATGAGGATATAGGGAGAAAAATAAAATTCACCCAATACCTTTAGGTTTTTTTTTTTTTTATCTCTCTCCACTTCAGTCTCAGGCCACATTCACAAAATAGTTTTTAAAAGGAGCCTATTCAAAATGACCATACAACAATAGGAGTAAGAATAATGCATTATTATTTTTTTAAATCAAGAAATATTAATATAATAATACTACTGCACTGTGAAAAGAGAAATATTTTTTAATAATTATTAAATACGTATATATATAATTGATTTTTTATAATTTAATAAAATATTAATTAGAAATATATTACTATAAAAATACTATTGTACTGTAAAATACAAAAATAGTAATAATAATTTTTTTTAGATTGCCATGCCAGCATCTATGGCTATTTTCATGTCAAGATCAATGTCCTTTAATAGAAACAAATAGTAACATACAGTAGTGATGAAAAACAATTAACCAGCTCACATCATGACAAACATTACATTAGATTTTTCACTGCATTATTTGATTTAAAAAAAAAATAAATGATTATTCCAAGTGAAGCATTTTTAAAATTATTAGAGAATGAGTAATAATAACAATTAGAGTATAATAATAATTTTATTTTACAGCACTGCATTAAAATACTAATATTATTGCGGTCAAACATTAAACCACAGAGCTTTTCTTTTGCCTACAAACCATAAGGAGACTTTAAATCATATAATTTATAAACAGTTCAATACAAATTTGGGAATTGCTGTGAAAAAAATAAAATAATAAAAATAATAATTTTACAACATCGGAAGATCCATATAACAATAATGGTCTGAAATGACCACTAACCTGTCAAGTTTTGGGTTGTCCTGTCTTTCTCTCTGCTGTTCATATCGAAGCTTCAGTCCCTTAAACGTCTGAACATAGTCTACATCCTCTAGGGCCTTCCAGTAGTTCTCTATGATATGAGCCGTTAGGGACTTCACATCCTCCTACACACATAACACAGCAATTACACACAAAATAAACAAGGTGTGTGTTCAGGAACATTACGAGATTTGATGATTAGATAAATGTACTCACCACTCTGACATACTCAAACATCTCTATAATGGCTGAGTTGATGAGGTTGTATCTGGATCCATTGTTGAGGAAAGCTTTGACCACTGGCTCAAACAGGAAGTTCCTCATTATGTATCTGTTATAAAACTCGTCCTTCAGCCCAATGATTTTTCTCATGAAACGCAAAGCACCTAGACAAGAAAAATGAGTGCGAAAGGTACAGAGAGATTTAACAGCCAAGCTATAATTGATGTCTGTCAGCAGGGTAGTACTGCATGCTTGGTGTTTATCCAAAATAAATTAGTGCTTGTTAATAATGCCGCTGGCATTGAATGCAGAATTCTTTGGCATGCGTTGAAATAACAGTGTAACAGTAATCATTATCAGCAGAGCAATTCATAATAGAAATGGATCAGCATCACAGCCTTCAACCCGCATAGTCAATAACACAGAACACTGTGATGGTAGCAAGTAATTATTCCCCATGTCTGTCATTTGTCCAGATCTACTTATCTAAAAGTCTAGAGCAGGGATAAGCAACGTCAGTCCTGGAGTGCCGCTGTCCTGCAGAGTTTAGCTCCAACCCTAATCAAACACACCTGAACGAGCTAATTAAGGTCTTCAGAATTACTAGGGCTACAGGCAGGTGAGGGTTTTTTCAAGGTTGGAGCTAAACTCTGCAGGACATCGGCACTCCAGGACCGACGTTGCCTATCCCTGGTCTAGGAGTTTACAGTCTTCCCACATTTTGCCATACTTTCAGTATCAAAAATACAACCAAGTTCATCAAACCAATTTTGTAATCATTAAATAAAGCTATTAAATTTTTTAGCCGAAATAGAATGAATTACATTTTTTAAAGTGATTAAATTTTTGATTAAAATCTAAAACATCTAAAAAATTCTAAACAAAAAATGTTGGCATCTAATTAAAATAGACTTAAGCTGATCTACTGAAATTACTAACTGAAAACTAAAACTTAAAAATAAAAACAATGACAACAAAAGTTCTAAAAATTAAACTAAAAATAAACAGAATATAAAAATAAACATTTATAAAAAAACAATACAAAAAACTATTTAAAACTAAAATAACTAAAACAGCATATAAACAGTATATAAATAAAACTAAAATAATCTTTGTGTCACATGGATAAGACCTTGGTAATGTAAGAATGGGATAAAAATCAGTCTTTATAAATTTATTCTGAAAAACATTTGATGGAATGAGTAAATATTGTATGCAAAGTAGGGGTGTGCGATATGACGATTTTTGATCGTGGACGATAAAAATGTCTCCACGATCTGCTTTTGAAGAAATATCGTAGTATCGCGCTACCGCGCACATTGTCAAATACAGTTCTGGCGCCGCCGTCTCTATGTACTGTACAACACCACATACAGCAGTAGAGTTACTCAGACAGGACACTGCACTTATTCGCCATCGCAAAAGTACATTATTTGCATACAAGCCTTGCTGGTTAAATGTTTAATTCGCGCGCTGGTCTGACGTGCGCTTGTTCTGAGCGGATACACCTGAAGCACGCACTAAAAAGCCTGTCTAACAGCGCCTGATTACTCAACTAAGTTATATTTTGCGCTAATACTGTCAAAACACACAAGGTTTACATACAGACTGAGTTGGTTATCTCTAAAATGAAAGTAAATAGTTAAGAGAGAAACGGATGCGTGCCTGTATATTAGATGCGTGCAGCTCTTAAAGGGACAGGACACTAAACATGCTGTCGACTGTCATTAAAGGGATAGTTCACCCTAAAATTGAATTTCTGTCATTATTTACTCAGTGGAAAACCAAACAGTTGCTGGTCCACATTGACTTTGATAGCAGGAAAGAAAAATCCTATGGAAGTCACTGAGGACCAGCAACTGTTTGGTTTTCCACCTTCTTCAAAATGGCATTTATAAATGTTCAGCACAAGAAAGAAACTCATTCCGGTTTAAAACAACTTTTGAGTAAATGATGATATAAAAATACAACATTATGACAGAATTGACAGACAGATGACAGAATATTAATTTGTGGGGGAACTATTCATTTAACGTTAACAAAACAACAAAACACAGAGAAAAATCCCTCACTATTCTTGACTGAAAAACTTTAATACAGTTGCTTTAGGAATCAGTCTATCTAGTGTTTTATTTTTATATTTGTTCATTCAATTTCATTGAATGCTCTGCTAAATACACCTATTGTACCTGAAAATAAAGCACTGTTTGTTTTATTTGTATATTATGTGTATTTGTAATGTGTATCTTTGTTCTTATTTTTTAATAAGAAAAATAAAATAATGACAAAGATTTTTTATCTTCACCCACTTTGGCCTAAATATCTGCCATGCATCTTTGTCTTTCTAGTTTGGCTGTAATGCTCAGACAACTTGTAAAACCAAAATAGTAAAACTAACAAAGAATCGGGATAAAAATCGTGAATCGTGATATTTCTATAAAAAATCGTGATATGATATTTTTCCCATATCGCCCACCCCTAATGCAAAGAAATGCAAACCTTTCAAATTTAAATATAAAATGAAACTTTTAAATTCATTCAGGGCAAGTGAGAATGTTGGCAGGGCAATTAGTAATCTGAGCTACTGGCCCAACCGGACAAGCATTTAAAAAAAACATCAACAACCTTACTTTCATTCTGTTAGCAATTAAAACCAAAGGACCCTGATTTTCTTCTTCAAGATACAGCAGTGCATAAAAACAGAAAAAAGTTCTCCACTAATAGAAAATATATTGATCAGTAACATCATTGCCTCTTTTCCACATTTCAATAAAACCTTAATAGACAAAACCCACCCTACAATATTTCCTGCTGAATATTCAGTTTCACATGTGGTTTAAGTCTTGTGTGTGTGCGTGCATATACTCACATAGGGCTAAGAAAGCATGTTGAGACGCAGTGAGCACCAGTACTCTGCGGAGGATGTCTTTGTTGATGATGTAGTTCTTTATGTGATATGTGTGATGCTCCACGCAGAAAGTGAGCAGCTCTACGATCAGAGCTAGCAGCTGACACGTCTGGAAATCATCTGACAAGACAAACACACACAGTGAGAAGTCTGCAGTAGAGGTCTTCACGGGTCCACTTGGATCCGAAAACCCGAGACCTGACCCGAGACCAAAGCGGGTTTGGGTCCAAAACTTCTATAAGTGCCTCGGACACGGGTCGGGTTCACTATTAGCAGCCTCAGGTCTCGGGTTATTAAAATAAATGTGCTTTTCCCAAATGGACCCGATTAGACCCGAATTCTTTTAAACTTTCCCGGATGCGTAGCCTACTTGTGCGTTCAAGTTAGGGATGTAACGGTATGAAAATTTCTCATCACGATTATAGTGACCAAAATTATCACGGTTATCAGTATTATCACGGTATTGTTAAAATGTGCTGGAGATGTTCAAAAAGTACCGATACATAAATCACTTCACCAAGTTTTATACTTAAAAATCAACAAACAGCAAATAAAATGACTTTTTGTTTGCATAATCACTAAAACAATAACATTACCAGTGAGGTCTGGATTTTAAATGACAACTTGACTGACAACAATTTAATAGCATGTTCAAATAAATAATGTAAATGTTCAAATAAAGCTTTGAAAAAGTTTCATATAAAAGGTAAACCTCACATTTCAGCCTTTAAAGAAAAGAGTTAAGTCAAAATGATAATTGATTAATAAGGGGAAGGGAAAGTGGTGTGTGATATTGTATAATTCCCTCAGCACTCTTTTAAAACCTCCCAGCTTTTCCGCCCTGTTTTCACTCAGAATGAAACTAACTTACTCTGCTGCCGTGCGCTCGTAACACTGTTACACTCTGCTTTATGCTGGACAGTATTTATTTATCCTGAGTTGTTCAGATCGCGGTAATCGAATACGGTTTTAATGATAATTAAAATATGAAATGGTAATATTAACCGTGGGGAATTTTATCATGATTTATCGTCAAACCGGTAATCGTTACATCCCTAGTTCAAGTTAAGTTCATTTTTGAGAAACGCACGTAAAAAAGGAACACGTTTTATAACCTCAGAGATCCATCTTATAGATATGAGATCCATCAGGAAATCCACTCACTTCTTTACAACAAGGTTATTTTTGTAAACGAAAACTAAAACTATTGGTCAAAAAATATTTTCGTAAACTGAAATAAAATTTCTAAATAAATGAAAAACTAAAACTAAACGAAACTAACAACAGTAACTGAAAAACTAACTAAAAATAATAATTAGCAAAAATAAATAATCGTGTTCGTTCTGTGCCAGAAAATCAGACCTGTGTATGTTTAGGGAAATAGAGCGATTCATGCACGTGAGCTGAGTCCTAAGAATGCGTTTTTGATTAAAAATAAAAAAAGACGGGCTATAACATGGGAAATAATAATGCACACCTTACAGCACACGAACGTTTAAAAGCGTGCTTGACGTGCGAGAACAACATGCGAGTGAGTTAATGGACACAGAATTAACATTTTTGGATGAGCTGACTCGTCCGCCTCGAGTGCATGACACGAGCACCGCCTTGACTGTATAAAGCTCATCCACAGTGAGAGAGAGCAATAGCCGCGCTGTGTTTTCAGCGCTTGTCGTGCTGTGTAAAAGGGGCTTTAGAACGGGATTGACTGCGTTGCTCATCTGAAGCGTGTGCGGCTCGTCAAAGTAAAGTGCAAACATCATTTAAATCACCATATCGCATTTGTTTTTGAGTAGTATGAGGTTTCAAAGCATTTTAGATTGTTTCTTCTTATTATGTACGTTCATAGAGGGAGAGACGGGACATAAAGTAGGTATAATGTGCACCGGTGGCTCTCTGTGCAAAAGATCCAACTAATTAATGCATTGAAAACACAGATGGACAAAAATAAAGTTTACAGAATTTCAATGACAATTGCAAAGAACATGCTATATGATATTAGTCATTTTTAATACTATTTAGGGCAGATAGGGTGGATAGTATGCACATTGGGACACAGGGCATGTTTCCTTAAATCCAGCACCGGAGGGCCATTGTCCTGCAGAATTTAGCTCCAACCCTGATTAAAACTCAACTGCCTGATACGGTCTAACTCTGGAAACCTTGATTAGCTTGTTGTTTGTAAACTATTGGTATATTAAACAAGATTACAATATGAATTAATATGAATATGAATTAATAAATTGTATAAACATAAGTTGCATATTTTGGGCTTTGGTTGAATTGTAAAGAATTATTTTATTTTCATTATTAAGAGGTTTGCACAAGAGTTAACTGTAAACTGCAAACATTCAGCTTTGCTAAAATTAAATGTCTTGGTTTGTTCTACACTGGAAGGGTTCCATTAACACTGTTAAACTATAATTACTAAAACTAAAACTAAAATATATAAAAACTAAATAGAAATGTGTTCACAAAATAAAAACTAAACTAAAACTAACAAAACCATTAATGAAACTAAAACTAAACTGAAATGATAGTAAATTTGAAAACTATATTAAAATAAAAACTAATTTAAAAGTTCTAAACTATAATATCCTTGCTTTACGCTGCGTGTGAATGCAAGGCTTTTCTTTTTTTGTGTGCAGAACCCCTTTACCGGAGATTAGGTAGCTAACGTTGCAGACAAAACTAGCAAATCCATGAATTATGAACCTATCGATTTAATTTTTTTTATAAAACTATCACATTTATATTTCAAATCCACTGGTTACAATTAAAAGCCAAACTCAGAAATAACATGTATCCATCAGGCAGGCAAAAATATAAAGTAATAGGTGAAGTAAATAAACAATGAAAGTAATGGAGCAGCGGCCAAATCAGTCAGTAGCACCCTGGGATTTTTCCGGTCCGATGCGGGGCTGCAGGCTGTGCACACGTCAATGCCGTTTATGTTCGGGTCCGGTCGGGTCGGACTCTGGTCTAATTTCATCGGTTCTGTCTCGGGTCGAGTCTATCTTTTTAAAAAAACTATTTATGCACGTTGGGTTCAGGCAAGAAGTGATTCGGGTCGGGCATGGATTTTAGGACCCGAGAAGACCTCTAGTCTGCAGAGGTCACGTCTTTAAATAGGTATGCAAAATGTAAATTGAGAAATGATTCAAAAAGGCTGCCTGCACATTCAGTCTGCATGCATTCTACAAACTTGTAAAAAATCTATTACCTTTGCTGGGTTTTTCTTCTGTGGTGTTGGCAAGAAGCGGAGCAGAGAGCACATGCATACAATGCTTATAGAAGAAACTCAAGAACTCGGTCTTCTCGGTTTTCTGCAAGGAATCAAACAGAAGAGGCATGTTTCGCTAAATTCTGACAAGAGACAATGACAAGGTGGTACTATAAATCAAATATATATTGATATTAAAACATGTCTCACATTAGCAGTTGCCAGCATGTTCTCTGGGTCCACTAGTGTCCTGAGCAACCCCATTAGCTGTACGGCTCCACCCAACTCTGGATCCGTGTCACAGATCATATGTTCAATGATAAGATTTATCAACAGAATGTCCTGTAAAATATAGACAAGTAATGAGAGAGACAGGTAGCTGGAAGGCTCACAAGAGTCAGTAGGCATGTGACTTACATCGTCATTCTGCTGAGACTCCTGCATAACAAACTCTCGCACCATGGAGGGGTTGTACTCCACCAGATAAGAGAAGATATCAGTGGCTGCTCCACGCACCTGAACATCATCCATGCCCTTCAACACAATGCACACACGCGTTCATAAATACAGCAAGAGCAAGCTAAATTTACAGTCTTCATTGAGAGCAAAGTTGAAGTTAGAGACAGTTCCAAATGTAGCAGCCATTCTCCATGAAATACAATACTATAGATCATTAGTAAAGATGTTAAAATTATAAAAAGAAAAACAAGACAACTGACAGCAAATCTGTTCTTTAGAATAGCAAGTATATCTTACAAGAATAACTTCCAGCGCTGGCAGGATGCCCATGTTGGACAGCGTTTTGAAGAATGCGTCTCTGTTCTGTGGTTGTAACGTTTGTGAGAACGCACAGAACTCCTTCAGGAAATTTACCTGAATGTGACAAACAATATAAATGTTGTTTGTGTCCATTGTTTCGAGTAGGAGGTTAACACATCCATTAGTAATTCTGCTTCATACCAGCTCTTGCCGCTTGTCGTCATCTGTGGCTTCATCAGTTAGCTGTGCAAAGAGCTCAGTCAAAAACTTCTCATCGTCCTGAAAATAAAAGCATAAGAAATAGATAGATCTGGTTATATCAGTTCTGGTTACTACTAGTTTTGTATATATCTCCACACACACAAAACTAATTTATAAATGCTTTGAAACAAATGACACTAGAAAATGTAATATTGGATACAATTATACAATACAAGTTAGATATTAAAATATTTTTATGCCAGTATTCACATTAATCTTCTCATAACTAAACTTTTTATATACACAGCATGAGGCATCCATGCAGCACACTGTGTGAACTGAGACCATAAATATTTCTGTTCAGCCAGATTCGGCACAAAAAACCTGGTTCTTGATAAAGGTTCATTTAAAGTTGCCTATATACATTATCCTAAGGTCATTTGAGCTCACCATAAAGCTGTGAATCACAGAGAGGCTTTAAATGGTTTTGCAACATAAATTGACCTCTAGCTGAATGAGGGTGACATATTTGATAAATACACATCATCATCAAGGTTAGACATGTGACTGATACTGTATTTTACTGCATCAACCTGTCATGTACATAAGATTCCCCCCCCCAAAAAGGGGAACCAGTCAAGTGAATCAAAACATAGTTTGCAATTACACAGCCATGGGAAAGTAGATCGAATTGCTCAGATAATCATCACTAAAAGCTTTTAGTATCTATGGTTGGGTTATTCAACATCTATGAGATTACATCCAGGTATTAATGGGATATGGTAATATTAAAACAATATTGTGCCAAAACAAGCACATTTATCTGCAAAAATGCACAAACAACCAAACTGAACTGAAGCTGTCTGGAGGTTGGAGAAAATAATCATCCAGCATGCCTGCCAAGCGTTTGTGACATCACATGATATGGCTCTAAAGAACATGATGGTGCTGTTTCCATGGCAACAAGCCCCCTCCCCTACCTCCAATCCCAGAATCAAACAATTCCACTGTAAGGCTTAGGTGAGAAGCACGTATCGAACCATTTCCATGAAAAACTTTTTAATAGTCACAACTGAATGAAAATAGTTAATGTAAGTAAAAAAGTGAAATACTTAATGATGAAAAGGTCATTTCAAACACTCTGACTTGGCAATGCATTAATAAATACTCTACAATTACTATATTCTTGAAACTCATCATTGAGGCAAATACCATTGGCAATTTTCTACTAAATTATTAAATGTACATAGTACAAGCAGTTAGAACGGTTATCTTTAAATCTGTTATCTAGATCTGCAGACCATTAGTGTTAGTGTGGAAGACATATATGACCTTTAAATCAAAGAACCAAAGTACAGCCCACCATGTGCATCCCATCAAGAGCAATGAGATGGTCTCAGGTAATGCAAACGGAAATATTATTAGCCGCATCACAAACAAGGAAACGTATTCACTGCATTCTCTGCAAACAAGGTTTTCTGCTGAGGATGCAATGAATTTGAGAGGGACGATGCTGATGCTGGTCTGTCGAAAAGCCACAATGACACATAGCAAGCCTGACAGCGTACGTTACCTGTGAGATATAATGTTAGAAGGCGGCGTGAGAAGTTAATCTACAGCTTCCTTCACCTAGTTTAGCCCCAGCATTTCAACTCAACCGCCAATGTGCAAAGTTCACAGCTGGTCACATATTCATGGTCGAGTACGAAAACCCACCTGCAACATGCCAACAATCTCCACTTTGTTGAAGAAGATGAAGGAGTGCAGGGTGGAGAGCATGTTTTCTTCAAAGACAGAGGGGGTGGGCAGCACCATGTCCTGAATATACTGCACCCGGTACGTCTGGTGAATCTTCTGCCGCAGCTCCGGGTCTGAAATGGGAATGACCTCTTTAAACCGTGCCGTGGTGGTGAGGAACTCGCGATGCCGCCGTGGTTGGGGTAGCGAAGGATCGAACTCCAGACATCCGATCACATCCATGATGCATTCTTCGGAGAACATGACTTCGAAGAGCGCAGTACGGTTGAGGAGGAAAATGCCTTTGATGACATCGTAGAGGTGATGCAGGCCTTCTCGGTTCTCCAAGTCCTCGCACACTCGGAACAGCTCCAGCAGTTTGCGGATGTAGCCCTCATTCTCCAGCGCCAGGGCCAGTTTTTCCCGCCGTAACGGAGAAGGTAAGGATGACGCCACTAGCTCAGCCACTTCCTCCAGCCGGGAGAGTTCACATGGCGGAAGTTCGAGACCAGGAGAGGACATGTCATCAAAGCGCTCCTCTTCAGACTCATCTATCAGCTCCTGGGTGATGTCTACAGAGGGGTCCTTTCCCTGGACCTGTAGACACAAAAATAAAGGCTTTAAGAATAAAGCAGAACATACCTGGAGAAAATATTATAAATGTATATCTCAGGCATAATCACCTGACATATTTTCTCCCAGATTTCATCACAACCAGCCTTTTCCTGGAAGCTGAGGGCCAGGTCATAGTTTTCAGCCTCGGACCATACTATTAATGTGTCCTTCAAATTCAAAACACAAACAACATGAACAAATACCAAAATAGCAAGTGATACACAAGCACTATCATACAGGGATCTACAGTTTAATGCAAGAGACCACAGCAAAAACCATTGCTTGTTCATGCACAGGTCAATTGTGGGCTATTTTGCGTCTATAATATCTTTAGCAGAAAGAAAACATCCAAAATACAAATTTAAGTGTTTATGATATTACACCTTATCTTTTTGAGCCTGTAGATTTCAATTACAATACATATCTTTCCAGGTTCATTCCTTTATTCTGAAAAGTTACAGAGGGTTTTTTTCTTTCTTCCATTCCAAAAACAACTGGCTATTTTCTGACTTGTGAAGTGCTTTATCCAATATTGAGATTTCTGTTCTGAAAATGTATGCAAATGAGTGTTTAATTCATAACTTGTATACTTAAACATAACATTTCAAGACACCTGTAATACAAAACAACTGTCTTAACCCTAAAAGCCTATTGTCTCATATTAGATAAATTAATTTAGTATGTCTCTAAATTATCAACAAGATCAAAAGTAAAAACCTGCTGTACAAAATCTTCAACATGCCACCTTATTGATAATTTCCTTTTTTTAGCAAGTAAAAGGCCTTTTGGTATTATTCTAAAAATGACAACCATCACCTCTGTCTCTCTTGCTGTGATATTTTTTGTAATATTTTAATATGAACATTTTAATGAACTGAAGTAACTTAGGTTTACTTTACTACCCATTCATAATTTTATAGAAAAACCATGTTAAAATGAAAGTATCAAACATGATACATCAGGCGTTTGGGGAACATTTATTTGTACATCTCTCAATATTCATTGTATGGCATTATGTTTTGCACCCCATAAACAAAAATATAGAACTCTGATCATAAAACTAAGCATTTAAATATCATCTTACTAAGATATGTTATTAGAAGATATAGAGTGAAAACTGATATGCATTTATGCAAGTAGTCTGCAATAGTTATAAAAATCTCATCGATTTAGATTACAAGCTATCAGACCTGCATCTATGTTTAGTCCATATAAATATTGATGTACAAATAACACCTACAGCAAATTCAGGGGGGGGGGGGGGGGGGTTCCCAGTTTGGGCCTCAGTCTGAATAAAATCTCTGATGAGCCACAAATGCTTGATGTATCCAAAAAATCTGAATTTTTTTTTTTTTTTATCACCTTGTCTAAAGGTTCAAACTATTACTGTTCTATTTTAAATAATTAGGCTTTTCTGACCATTATTTCATGTCAGGCTTAACAGGGTTATTTTACTGTGATAAACTATGGAAGCTTGATGATATCTAAAATGTCATATTTTCCCAATTCACCTGTGATGTCTTGCATCTTTATAAGATAAATGTGTCCTTGACCTTTAACCTAGACATTAAGAAGCACATAATTACGAATGATGTTCACAAAAACACTAATGAGCTCTGTCAACAAAATGTCACAACATTTCAAACGCACCTGCTGTTTCTGATAGGCGGTGTTAGGGTTGATTTTGGACTCCAGCAGCAGTGACCCTGTTTTAAAGAACGGGCACATCTTACTTGCACAGTCAACGAAAAGTGGCCCTGTACATCGTCTTTGTAGCGTTTGGAAACCTACCATCACTTTCGGCGCGCACCAGGAGAGACATGCCTTTCAGCCTCTCCACGTAGGCGGATGACACATGTCCCGTCCCCCGATCATCCCACTGGCGGTCCTCATTCAGAGTATACACTTTTACTCGTCTACGAGTGTCAGTCATCCTTGCAACTAACTCTCAAGCAGGCTTTTGCCCTTGATTCAATAAATCTCAACGTCCTCGTCGGCTTGCAAGGTGCAACAGAATCAGCTGTCAACTTCAAGCTGAAATGTACGGCATTCACTGGCAAGCTGTCGCGAAGCTGATGCAGTATGTTGTTGTGGGGTCTATCACAGTAAACGTATGCAGTCCAGAAGAATTATTCTGACCAGTCTAGCGATGGTCAGCTAGCTGCTGTGTGCAGCCGAGACTCTCCACAACATACTCAATATTTTCAACTTTTTATAAACGGAACGACGAAAAACGCTCCTCCGTTTCTAAAGGCCGTGAAACGGTGAGAAATTAGTTTAAAAGCATGCAGCCAGAGCACGAACGCAGTATGAGTTTATTTTCCTCCGTGCCCCTTTACTTTAAGCTAGCCAGGTATTGCTAACGCTGCGACTAATTCAGTCAAACGGGGTTAGCGTAGCTAGCGCCTCAGCTAGCAGGCTATCACCTCGCGCGAGTCATTTTAACCCAGAAGTGTTCGAAACGCGCGCGGATGAACTCCAAAAACGTACCGATAACTCTATTCGATCATTATACTTGCGAGCGGTCAGTGAAAAGGCGGGAAGACTCGTGTATAAAGCGGCGCGTTCATAATAAGCTAAGCTAACGTTATATTTTCTCCAAGTATTCCGCCATATTCTGGCTAAGGGCCGCGGATGGACCAGTCTCTTCACACAGAGATAAACATTCCCCGATGTAATTAAAAGAATAGACTCGCTTGTTTCACTTTCCGGGACGGCGAATGGCCAACGCGACCGTCGAGCACCATGAAATAGCAGCGTCTTGACGAAAAGTAATTATTAGCCCCACTGTGAAGATTCGGCCATCTTGGGTCCCCTCAGAAAGCCGCTACGGGGTTTCCTGTGCTGCAGGCGCAGGGCCACCACAGTTTAAAGACACAGTGCGCCAAAATGACCAGCACAGACAGACTGGTGTTTCGTAACACCAAACATTCACTCACTACCGGTAACAAGGAAAGTGACATGGAGAGGAATGTGAATGAGGGCGAAAGTAAGCGTGAAAACTCGCAGCTCCGTGAGCTAATGACTGCTAGATCACGCGTAAAGAGAATAAACATCATACTGTTTTTGCCATTCTGTTGAATTAAATGCAGATGTGTAGAGTTGTACTGTTGTTTTTGTCTCCGAGAACAAAGTACAGAACACTGTAGTTTCATTAATTCCAGTCATTATAAGTACCTATTCTGGTCGACCGGTCCAGTCTCAGCTTTGGAACAGGGTTAACCAAGTAAACAAAGTCCTTATAATATCATAGCCAATGTGGTCAACCAGCCATGGTTGTATAAATATTGACTTGTCTTACTATAAAAATGACTTACTAACTACATGTTTAGTGTTGCTCGTCCACGCAAAACTCGCCACCACAAATGCTAAGGTGCTTGTGTCACCAGGGCTTTGTTGTGTGGTTGCTAGTGTGTTGTGGGTTGTTGCTATGTGGTATGTGCAGGATGAGAGATTCTGAATTCAGCCTCTGTTAAAAGTATAGGCCCATCTATTATGTGAACAGAAATGATCATCAATCATTTAGAAAAATCACCTGGAAATGTTAAAGTCAGCATGAAATGAAAATTCACCTTATGTTTACTAAATTCACCCTAATGATCTTATTGTGAATTATTTATCCATTCATGTGAGTGTGTGTGTGTTGGTTCATTTATTTATTTTAACCTCATGATTTTTAATCAAAATGTCATAATTCGATCTTCCAGTGAAACGACCGACTTCTCCTATCATTTAGTCTGCTTAAATCCCACTCCTTTCTTACAACTGACCTCAAACTTTTAAATTAATTTTTGCCTCCATCCAATCAGCAACAGATGGATGGAACCAAATTGCATCCTACATTTTTCCGATAATGTGCTTTACTCTGATGTACATCACAATATGGAATAAAAGATCTGTTGCTTCTTCTGTTACGTCACGACTTTATGGTGCAAATAGATGGACCAACACAGTCATGGCAGTTGATTACTATTTTACGTTTTGGCGAGTTGGTGCAATCAAATTTTATGTTTTCATACAATCTGCTTTCACCCCATTGAGGGTTAGGGATTGATTTTACTTCCTTTATATATATATATATAAAGTTTCCATAAAAATCACAAGTGTGTGTGTGTGTGCGATAAACACTGCAGTTTCCCATTCAGAAATTGGGCTAAGAAGCACAGATCAAGTTAGACTGGCCATGCCAGTTGGGGTTAAATTCCAAATCTGTTACAAAAATTGTTGCAGCTTTATCTTACACTTCTATCTAGCATTATTGTGTTTATTGGTACTTTAAAGTTTTGTGCTCAACCTCAGCTGTTTCCTTAGTTGCCCAGTAACTGTCATAAACAGAATGCATGCACTTCCTCACAGGTTAAGTAGTTTCCAATAACATTGAAACTACTCAGTGGATCATGTAACCCACAGAACAGAAAGAAACTGTTTGCGGTTTCAAATACGAGCACCAAACATAATCACAAATATCAGGCCAAAAAGTACTTGTAACCTACAGGTCTCAGTAATTACTCAATTACTGCTAAGTACTGCTTTAATACTTCATTACAAGACAAATGTTGATCACATTTTTAACAAATCATAACAAAAGCCCTAGGAATAACATGAACTTAGAAATTATTTTGTACTACAGGTACAAAAGTAGAGTATTTCAGAGAAGAATTTGTTCAGCAAGTTCTTGTCTGAACAATTAACAGTGCAGCTGATAAATCGGACATTCATGCCACAGTACAGTGTGCTGCTGACTGAGAGTTGAAAAACAGGACGGTCATGCTGAACTGTATAATGTTACTCGTATTTGTTTCAGAAGACACCAGCTGCTTTTAGACTGAACCTTTCCCTATGTTCCTTAAAGATGTTGTTATCTGGAATTCTAATTTTCACTAAAATCTAATTTTTAGTCATGGTCAGGATACAAAATTTTGAAGCATCTATTTAAGTTTTCAAACACAACCAGGTAGGAGTATCATTAAATATTTTTTTCAATTTTAATATACTTTAAGGTGTAATTTATTACTGTGATGAAGCTGAATTTATAGCAGTCATTACTCCCGTCTTCAGTGTCACATCCTTCAGAAATCATTCTAAAATGCCAATTTGCTGCTCAAGAAACATTTTATATTATCATTGTTGAGACAGTTCTGCTTAATCTTTTTCTATAGTCTTGTTTCAGTATTCTTTGATGAATAAGATGGAAAGAACAGTATTTATCAGAAATAGAACTCTTTTGAAACACTTCAAATGTTTTCACGGTCAATTTAGATCAATCTAGTCCATCTGTGCTGAATACAAGCATTTCATTATTTCAAAAAATCTTACTGGCACCTAACTTTTGAACATTAGTGTATGTAAAAAGAAAAAAAACCGTACTGCCACCAAAACTTTGTGTGAGAAGATTTTTATTATTTTCCAGTGGTGACTACTGGAAACATACACAAAACAGATAGGGCCAACAAAATCTGTAACAGCACGGAGGACAAAAGTTGGGATATAAAATGACTCTGAACCGTCTCCATAATCTGAAATGTGTACGTTTTTTACTTCACTGAATTAAAGAACAATTAAACCACAATTTAAAAAAACAACAAAAAAAGAAAACATCAATTGAGAGGGATTGAAAAAAATCCTGAATCCTTTCCCTCCCCCAATTTTACCCTTTAGTCTGATAAATATCCAAGTCCCTAACTCCGGTTACAAAAATGTAATTTAAAATGCAAAATATTTTCACTCTATGCGTACTGACTGAACAGACATGCATTCAACAAAATCTGAACTAAGCGGCATCACTTCACCACTTGGCTCATCTATTTGTCCTGTGATGTAGCGTAGTTCTGATAGAGTTGGGGACTAGCATTAGAAATAATTCCGCCATTTACACTCATTTTCCCGCCTGCTGGGCTTGACGCCTCAGCAGCACGTAGATTTTTTCTTTGATCCAGTCTTTGTTGTAGGGCTGGTAGGTTTGTGTGTCTGCCCTGTACCTGTTTAAATGACCAGAGAACAGGAAAATTACTACACTGTTCAAAGCATTTGTACCCTTGTACGTGATTTGTGTTCCAGATGCTGTGTTAGTTTACTTACACAAGACAGCTGAGGTCAGCAAGATCATCCACAAAGTCAAATAACTGACTTATGTCATATGTGATGGAGGGACTGTTGGGGTTCATCCTCTTCAGATGCTCTTCATACATCTTACACACTCCTTTTATTAGAGATAAAATAAATAATTCTGCATTAGAACTGTTCATAACATTAATCTAGCCCTTTATAATCAAAATAACTATTCTACCTTCCATGCATTCGTTGACAGACTCATAGTCTGCATATGTTCTGCCTTCTGGTCTCTTGGTGGGCTGCACCAGCAGAATTGTGTGAGACTGAAAATCAGATGGAAAAAAGCAAGTGTAAATACATACTACAAACATTTTGACTTGTGTACACATTTTAGAGAGCAAAAAGACGTAAAAACACTGTACATAAATACATATACCAGATATGACCCAATTATGTGGAGCCCCCTACTGCCAGCAACAGAGCTTTGACTCCTAACAATGAGATTAATATTTTCAAACGGATGTCATCTTAATCTGACATTCAATCCAGCCTGTTTGGCATATGAACTAAGTACACTTAAATATAACTCAAACGGAATCTCTGACATAAGACCCTGAAAACAGCAGCTGTTGAACTCCAACCCTCCCCCAAACAAAACAGTCTAAACGCTTCCTACAAATACAGAAAATTTAAACACAAGTTTAAGTCATACTTTATATTAAGTGCTTAACTTTGTAGAGTGAAGTCTAGAAATATTACAGCAGACTTCACAACTCGTTCATTTCGTGAATACTCGACGTTATCTCGCTACATTGCTGCTAGCCGCGCGCGTTCACTCACTTAAATAATTTCTAAAACGTGTCAGTGCAGCCGACGAAATACGACTTCCTGACTAGGCAAACGTATATAATATACACTAGAATACAAAATACAGAAGTGAAATACTTACCATATCTGGTCCTGGTATCTAAAAGTCGCGATGAATGCTGTAGCAACCGCAAACGGCTAATCACGGAGAGCAGCTACAGAAATGTGCAACGAATATTCACTTCCGGTAGTGGCGATGACGCGTTGCATTTTCAAAATTAAAGTCTTGTGACAAAAGTGATTAAATTGTGTACAGTTTTGTGTATAATATATTAGGATAAGGATTATAAGTGTATTTATTTATTTTAGTTTGACTAATATGATGATTCCCTTCAAGACTGAATAAACTTCATAAAGTAATAGCTGCAAGCACTTTAAGGCTTTTAAGCACATGTGTAAAAAGAAGTTATGTTTTATTTAGCAAGCATGTAGATCATAGATGGACAAGACCAGTTACAGCGAATACAGGCAATTTAGGAAAAAGTGCAAAATAAAATACACGGTTTTTAAAGTTTTTTAACAGTTATAGTGCCACCTATGGTCTGATCTCCATAAAAGTTGCATGCTTGTTTAGAATCATATGCCACATGTGCTCACCTATTTTTGTGAAGTTCTGAGTTTTCGTTTTGGAGATATAGGCTTTTGCATGCACTTGACTGCCCTTTTCTAAATGACCCCGTTATAGCTACCCAAAGGGTAAAGTTCAACATTATTTTGATAATTATTGATCTAGTGAGTCCAGATAATTGTACTGCAGTGGTTTTCTTGAGGTTCAGCAAAAAAAAAAAAAAAAAAAAACTGGAACTAGCCCACAAAAATAGGTTTTTAAAATAATCTTTAATAATTTATATACAATTTGATTGACAGCAGTGGTCCTATTGGTAAAGTTGTTTAGAATGAGGAGATCTATCACATGATATGAATACCTTGTGCATATGTGAAAAAAGTCGCGCAATATACAATATACAAAATGCGATATGGCCCCCCAGGGACTGATTTCCTTCAAAATTTCCACAGACCTTTAGGGTCGTGAGTCAAACAGGCCCACCAAGTCTGGCCGATGGCGGCCATGTTTTTCGAGATACACGAACATGCCCATAGACAGCCATGATAATTTGGACAGACACTGCATGTGAATTCTCAAGTCAATCGGACAAACGGATGCATAGTTATAGCCATTTTTATGTTTTTGCCTTATCATAGCACAACACAGTGGCCAGATGGCACAATTTTACTCATGCCACCTCAGAATATCTAATTCTGTTAAAAAGCTATAGATGTTTTATGAAAAGTGGCCTCCACATTTTTCAAACGTTTTGGTGTCCCTCTGCAACGGTGAGTCGAAAACAAACGTTGTTTTTTTTTTGATAATTAATTATATTCACTCTCCAGATATTTTTTCTGCACTGGTTTGGTTCCGATCAAGCGAAAAACCTAGGTATTCCAATTGATATAAGACAAGCATCTTGTCTGTCAAGTTATGTGTGATTTCGTACTTTTGATTGTTGTAGCGCCCTTTACGCTCTTTACGCTCTTCCTCTCCTTCCTTCTCTCACCAGGCTGAAATCATTTATATAGTATCTAAAAACCTGGTGGCAAGCTGGCCTCTGACAGGATCTGACATCATGTGGACGTGTGAGATCTCTGCAGTGGTGCTCAGGGATGCGCTCTCCTCTGCCCCCGACACAGAACACCTCTCGTGTCTGCTGTCCCTCAACAAACGTCACCGAACACTGGAGGAATCAAGAGAATAGAACAACAATCAAAGTCAGAAATAACAGAGCAACACCTGTGTGAGAGCATGTGTCGATATTAATTAACTACATACATCACCAAAGGGACCGGCACTGTACTCGGCACAGGGGTGCTCGTTGCAGGCCTTCTGGGAAGCTGGTTTCCTGAAGCCTTGTGCAGTGCAGTGAGATTCATCGACCATTGCTGATGTTCTCTCAGCAATACAGTACACACTACGTGTCTGCACTCCTCCACCACAGTGAACACTCTGAAAAGGTGCTGTATGTGTACCTACAAACACAATCAGTCACACTTAATTTTAATTTTGAAGCACTTTATATTTGTTTTAGGGCTGTTGAATCGATTAATCACGATTAATTGCATCAAAAATAAAAGTTTGCGGCCCACATAGCACGGTGTGCCATCCACCTCAGCGGGTCTGTGACGGTAGCAGAAGTTCTCTCATCTGGGCACACACACCAGCTCACATGGGTTTGAAGCTGTGCCAAAACACAACAGATCATATGATTATATAAAGAGCCTCATCTTGGGACACCAGTGCACTGAACTGCCTGAGGAAGGTTTTTGACCATAAAAACATATGAACACTTCCAGAATTTTCAAACTTAACCACTGATTATATCTAATCACATGTTAAACACTTAATTTCTGCACAAATGTCTTTCACTCGTTGTCATTTAAGAAAATAAAGCTCCAATTTAAGCCGCTGTGAAATAATCTTTTAAACTACAAATATTTTTTCTTAATCAGTATTTTTATGTTTTTCATTTGTAAAAAAATCCTTAATTATTAAAACAAGAAAATGGCAATGGGATGAGATAAATTCATTCAAGATATATTCTCTGAAGCCAAGATTTAATATATTAAATAAATATAAGAAATAAAATGTATTTATTATTTCATTTTTAATTCAGCTACCTTACAATTAGTAGCTGCTGCAGCTCAAAAACACAAACATACAAAACATATTTAGTTCCTCATATAAAAGCTGCATCATCAATAAAATGTAATTTTCTACCTCCATAGTACGGCTGCCATGTGTAACGTTTTCCCTGGAATTCCATTCGGTCAAAATGAGAACACTGTTCTTCAAGGTAATCTCTAGATCCAACAGGGCATTCCTTTATAGAGGACAAAAATTATAGAGTTGTTAAAAAACAGTGTTTAAGCATTTTTGAAGGTGTTAAGTTGTTTACCTGTGTGTTACAGAGTTTGTAGGACTTAGTTGGTCCAACGCAATTGCCCACCATCCGTCCTTAAAATTTGAAAAATAGAGGTTGAGGTATGAAGAAAAGGTTTCAAATGTACTAAACACACACATTCACCCTCATAGTGTTGCAGACCCTGGTTCTCACTGATGCTCCAGTGCCACAGGTGCGGCTGCAGGCTCCGTACGGGCCATATTCACCCCAGTAATCATTAGACGGCTGCCTCACCTACAACCAAACACAATATCATAGTGGGGAAAAATTTCAATCTGACATAGAAAAAAACTTTTTCCATTAATCACTTAAACATCCATGGGGAATTGCCTCACAGGTGTGAACACAAATGTAGTAGATCTGATGAGTGATTTACTAAAGATCTAAAATCTGACTATAGTAGTTATTTATGCAATCATTTATACTCATTTTTAAACATGTTTTTAATTTTTGTGTTACTCACACAGAGAACTGCAGAGATCAAGCACAGAATCCCGAGAAGAGAGTGGAGCATCATCTTCAAGATACAAATCATACATTATTTTAATAAATTTCTACATTTTTGCTGACCACAAATGATTCAGACTTCTATGATGAATGGTCACTTACCTTCTCAGTGTGTTACTTCAAATATCCCAAGTTCACCCAGTCACAGCAAGAGTTGTGACACAGATGTCCATTCACTTGATACTGAATAGCTCTCCCTTTGTGCACACGTACACAAACTTACCAATACACACTACTCATCTCAGGTTACAATTAACCCCTCTTGGGAGAATATGATGCAGGAATCTTATCATGATAAAAAGGAAATGAATCAGTGACTACTGCAAAAATTTTATTTAGTTTAAAATCTTAAATCACACTTAATTATTGATTACCGTTTGATAAAAATGAAAAACAGATTGAGTTCAACACAACATGTTTATTTAGACATTTTGGTGTAATTTAAATCTTCATTCAATAATTTTGCAGTCTTCTAGAAGAAAGGTCAAGTTTATATAGCATTTTTCACAATGCATTTTTCAAATCAGTTTAACAGAAAGATACAATTTGACCGGTCTATTAAAGGAATATTTCACCCCAAAAAATGAAAATTTGTTTTGTTTCTACAAACATGCAGCTTTGACTTCACAAGACGTTAACTGACGTACTGGAGTCTTACAGATTACTTGTGGATTATTTTATCAGCCGTTTGATCTCTCAGTCTGACGGCACCCATTCACTGCAGTGGATCCAACAAGTGATATAATGCTACATTTCTCCAAATTGGTTCCAAAAAAGAAACAAATGCATCTACATCTTGGATGACCTGAGGGTACATTTTTTCGTGAACTATTCCTTTAATTGGGCCAGAAGCCCAAAATATTGTTTAGAAAGCGAGAGAACATTATTATATAAGCATAAGTGTGTATTGTGTGAGAGATCTCACAGTGAGGCTCTTTTCAATGTTCTAACCACAGATGTTCCTCTTAGTGCCACTAAACATAGAGTATTAAATCATAGGGGTGGAAGTGCTTTGCGACACTCAGTCCTCTAAGCTGCTATTTTAGTCCCTGTCACTTTTCAGCAACCAAAATGACAAATGGCAGTTGTCATTGTGAAGGAGAATGACTGTGCCAACTTTACCTACAGGATTGGCTTCACTTCCACCCCAACATCTAAGATCCAGACACCAAGTATACTACTTATGGAGACAATGAACTTGGATCAACAGGGTGCCTATAACATTTCATAAGGGAGTTCAATAAAATTTCAGGCATGCAATTTTCTGGATGTAAACATCTTTCCTTGTGTCTCATCTTAATATGCAGAGGCAACTTTAAGTAAGTAATTCGTAAGTTGATTACCCTTAAAAAAAATGTAAAAACTGTGGCTCCTGTAGTTTTATTAGAGCTGTCGGTTGAGCTTCTCAGCTTGCCTTTCTTTGGCATCCAAAGCGTATTTGGTGTCTTGGAGGTCCTCGATGGTCTCCAAGGCCTCCTGTAGCTCCTTGTCAAGGGTGTTGTATTTGTCAGTCAGGATTCTGTTCTCCAGGCGGAGCTCCATAATGTGGCGACTCAGCTCCAGGTTGTAATGGCCACAGTGCCCACGTAGCTGCTCCACCTCCCTCAGCAGGACCTCCATACTCCTCATCAGAGACTCCAACTTCTCCTGCTGCTGCGTCATACTGTTCTGCTGATTTTTGCACTTTGGGTTTGTATAATATTCCTAAAAGTAACAAGAAGAAAAAGGACACGGGCAAACACAGACTGAAATCCTCCGTCGCGTCTCTGTCTAATAATAGTGTCCGTTTTAAACAAATCCAGTTTGTTTAATCCCTCCTTGTCTCACCTCTTTCTCCTGCTCCCTGCTAATCTCTCTCTTTTTTTCTTTTCTATGTAGACATCAGGGGTCTTTAGCTGATTTTGGCTTAGGTTACTGATTTTACGATGGACATCAAGTGTCAATCCAATACCTGTATTATTTTAAACTAAATCTAAAACTCCTAAAAACTTTGTTAATTAAAATAAAGCTAAAATAAAATATAATTATATGTATTATTTATTAGATAAAACCTTAAAAAATATATATAATTTAAGTTGAAATACTAGACTAAAGCTATAAAAAAAGCTAAATAAAAATGACAAAATCACAAAAAATAAACTTAAATTAAAATGAAAATTATATATTATACTAATATAAAATAAAATCACTATAACATTATAACAAAATATAAAATAACTTTTTAACAGCAAAAATCAATGATATTACAACAAACCACACTGGCCGAACAATTAGCAAAATGCATAGGCTGAAAAGAAAAATGTGGTATAAATGTAATTTACCATCCAACATGTAATAGCTAAATATTTGATTAATATACCAGTCATATTACAAAGTGACAGATGCATTTATGCCAAAAAATACTGTAGACTTTGACTGAATTAATCAACCACCTTTGTAATAATCAACAACAATATGAAAAGTGTTTTCTCCTCCCCTCAAATTAGTTGCATTGTAGTGATTATTGTTAATCTCCATTGCCTGTGACAGACCTTCAACCCATTTTTGGGTTGTGAAAACCACTCATCCTAAGGACATCCTTTTATTTTCTAGATGGTAATCCTCTTTAGTGAAACTTAAAGTGAAACACATCCCTAAAAACATGCCTGGATGCACACACACAAATACATGTTACACTTAAAGACAGGAGAACTTTGGTTAATTGATGTACAGTATCTTCTGCTCATAATGCCTAACGATCAGTCAAGCAAAGGTAAAAGTGCACCTTGCTAAACGTTAAGCCATTAAAACCCTAAGGTGATTCCCATGCCAACACAAGTACTTTAGCCCCAGACTGTGTGAATGCTTATTCAGCGGTCTTCTCACTTTAGAGGCTAATACTTCAAAGACCTCCAGAAAAATCTGATGAAACAGATTTAATGTATGAGCAAAATTCTAATTTGTAGAGCAAGAGAATTAAGCTTGCAGCTATAAAACAAAGAATGTAACATCAGGTTAAAGTCTCATGCATAGTCTTTAAATCTGATGGCACAGTCAGGTGCACAAGTAAAGCTAGACACAAACTAGTCCAGAAAAAGTTATCAGGAATCAGAGATTGCGTACAAAAGAGAGACACAGCGAGAAAGTCATAAAGACAGTGTGCCTAAATTATCGCCACATTCAGCTTCTTACACAAACATCACTGCTGCTTAAAAAAAAAAAAAAAAAAACAGCTGCTGCTGCTAAGACATTGCTGACATGTAGTACTTTTTTGTGAGTTATGGCCCTGTAATTCTTACTGTTTGTTCTTGTTTTCCCCATATGACAAAAAAATTATTTTGTTTGGTATAAATATACTTATTTTTTTCTAACTCAAATATTTTTAAACACATTAAAAATACAATAAATAGCCTATATTTGCCAAAATTACATTCAAACATATTCCATAAAACTTAAAAACATATTTATTATTATTATTTTATATGTATGTATTTATATAGGTATATACAGTATATATATATATTTAATTCAGTTTTGTATGCATATTTTAATATATGCATTTTAAATATATTATATAATACATATGTTAAATATAATTGTCAGTCCTGGTTCCCCATGTATTATGTTTCCCTCCCTTTTGTGCCCTTATTTGGTGTTTCCTGCTCCTGTCCCCATTCAGTTCTATTAGTCCCAGCTGTGTTTGATTAGTTCTTTATTAGGTGTGTCTCCTTAGTTCCCTTTCTTAGTCCCTCATTATCCTGTGTTTATTAGCCCAGTGTTTCCAGTGTCCTGCTTTCGGTGTTAAATGCCATCCCAGAGTTCCCGTGTGTTTGTACCTTCATTTATCTTGATTAAAACCGTCACAGAAGTTTACTCCTCGCTCCTTCATTCCCTTGCTCCCCGAGGAGTGTGACAATAATATATTTAAAATGCATATATACAAAATGGAATTAAATATAATATATAGTATAATATATATAATATTATTATGGATTGTGTTTATGATTTATGAATATTTAATTCCGTTTTGTACATATGCATTTACTTTTAATATATGCATTTTAAATATATTATATTTAACATATGTATAATATATTTAAAATGCATATATTAAAATATGCACAGAAAACTGAATTAAATATATATACTATATATATATATATATATATATATATATATATATATATATATATATATGTTATGATCAGTGGTGGAAATGGCCGCTATTTACTGGGGGGTCTCTAACTTGGGGGGGGGGGGGGGGGGGGGGGTTAACAATGGTAATTTTAGATTACCTTTCGGATGTATTTAATCATAAAAACATTTATAATCTATGAAAACATTTATTAAGAACTTATGTCATATTTTCTCTACACCTTCTTGTACATTAAGATTGGCACCTGCAATTCTGCCCAAATTAAAGATGCGTTGTGTTTGAATTTGTACATCTTATAATATAATTATTATTAATGACCTCTTGTGTTTAATAAAAAAAAAACATTGATTAGTGAAATGAACTAATGATTTCATAAAATATTAGAATGATTGTCTCTCATTGGCCTGATTAGCTAAGCCCTCAAAACACGTTTTATTTAGCGGTACAGTATTGCATGATTTCTAGATTATAGTTAACAGTTTACACTGTGCAAAAACGTTTTCAATTAGTTTTAAAGGGTAACATTACATTCTTAAGAACTCTACACTTACGTTTCTTTTCAGGAGCACTAGTGCTTCTGCTTAAAAAAAAAATTAAAATAAATTAATAATAAATTAGGAACACCTAATCAATGACAGAAATTAACCTTACTATTATAAGGCGATTTTTGACTCCTTAAAGTATTTTTTTAACCTTTGTAATGCCATTTTTAACTTTATTAAATGTATGTCATATGTTGTGCCAAAAATAGATTTATTAACTTTTTGTAAAAAAAAAAAAAAAAAAAAAAAATTAACAATAAATTAATTTAAAATAATAAAATACAATCAGGAAGACCTGAAATCAGCATTAACAATTAATCTTTGCACATAACAGAAGAGCACAAATGTAGAATATTTACAGACTTTTTAACAAGACTCAGAGGTGGCATTAATACATTTAATAAAAACAACGTTATGAGATTGAATATAGAAACAAATTTATCCTTTAAAAATGAAACTCCCAGTAGGTGGCAGCCAGTCACTGTCTGTCACTGAATCATTCATCTAATCGATTCGTTCAAACGGCTGATTCATTAAGGAATGAAGCAAGTGACTCTCTTTATGAATGGGTCATTGAATCATTGACTATACAATATATTTAAATATATGCATTCATCATATAATTTCAGCATGTGGACAGCTGTGTTTTGCAGTCACTGATCGATGATATTCTCTATTACAGATCAGTGGTTGCAGTACCGACACTCGGCCACTTGCGCTGTATCATAGCAACGCTATTGTAAACAATACTCTCTCATTCATCGCGCTGTGTTATATTTCTTGAAGTAGTGCTTATTAACGCAACTGAAAATGCAGCAACTCGAACCTTTAGCAGGGGAAGAGGCAGACGAATCTGGACCATCTGTTGAGTCTAAAACCCCAGAGGAGAGAATTACCGCCCGTCGCCTCCGCATAGCCGCACGAAATGAGGCCAAAATACGCTAAAACATTCATCTCGAGTTCATTAGCTCGGTACCTTGTTTCATTAGCTAGCAATAAACGTGGTATTCTCAGATATTTCGGTCACTTATTCTGGATTTTTATACGCGCAATGACATACTTACAAATTGGTTATTTTGCAGTCAAGAACTTGGCGAAGATTCCCAGGAAAAGGAGGATATTAAAGAAGAGATACGGAAAAGTCAGAAGGAAGTGGAGAAATGTAAAAGGGTCAGTCGTCTGCATTTAATTATATTTTTCAAATGTAACGTCTTGCTTTTATTCCTATGCATTTTATTATATTATACAGTGTTGGGGAGTAACTGGTTACATGTAACTAAATTACGTAATTTAATTACAAAATAAATGTAATTGTAATCAGACACAGTTACTGAGAAACAAATGTGTAATTAAATTACAGTTACTTGTGAAAATGTTAACAATTACAAAGGGGGCTACGTCTGAATTGAAAATTCACACACACTAAAAAAACACATACAGATTAATTGATTTCTTCCATAAATTACAGTGACTGCTTTACAACGAGAGATACAAATGTTTCAGCAGTTTAGGACACAGAATATGACATTATTATGTGATATCTGTTTTATTTCCTATTTTCCTGTCATAACTATGCAAAGATCTGATTTCAAAACCAGAATCATAGCTACTAAACTATTTCTTGATTTTAAATCTGTATTCAACCTCAGAATGATCTCAAAGTAAGTCTCGTGTTGTGGTGTTTGCGATTTCAGATTAAATTATTATAACCTTAATTCAAGTGATTAAGACTTTTGAAAGTCTGACAGTAATCAGTGTTGAGTAATACTGTAAGGTTTACATGTGATTAACAGTTGAAAACATTAGAAATGTAGAAAAGTAATCAAATGTAATCAGTTACATTAATAAAGTAATTGAAATAGTTACACTACTTGTTACATTTTAGATAGGGTAACTTGTAATATGTAAACTATTATATTTCCAAAGTAACCTTCCCAACACTGATATTGTATTATATTATATTATGTTGCTATGTTGTGATAAGGAATATTAGACAAGCAAATACTGTAGTATTAAATATTGTGCACATAGTATGTGAGGTAGATCAGGATTTTCACTTTTATCTGCCCTTTTTGCAGCACATGACAAAATTACAAAGTGATGGTCTAGAGTTGGTGACCAATATTCAGGTTGCTGTAGATGCCAGAGAGTCTGACAGGAGAACAGAGCTAGAGGAGACATGTCAACTGAGGTACATGCAATGAAACACTTCCCTCTATCACTATAAGTCTTTGAAATTGTATCTCTGTAAACTTTGTATTCACACTAAAAATGTATAATTTGATTCTATAAGGAGAGATAAGCTGGAAAACGAGGCCAAGTCCAGCCAGGAAAAGTTTGAGGAGATCACTCGCAAATGGACGGATGCCAAAATGAAACAGACCCCACTGGATCTAAGAGATGCTCTGAACAGCCAGCAACAACTCTGTGAACAGATTGTAGCAGACAAGAATAAACTGATCAGTGAGCTAAATCAGGTGAACTTCAGTCTGCTACAAATACATGCAAAAACATATAGACTACAAATCAGGGGTAAATAAGAGTGTTTTTTTTGTATAGGAGCTGAAGGCAAGTGATGATCGCTATGTGAAGGACCTGAAAAAACAGGCTAAAGACATAGACCTGCTAATTGAGAGGATGGAAGAACAGATCTCAAGTCTAAAAAAGTCATACCGAGAAGACCTGAAGCAGATTGAGGTGTTGTACTGCTTCCTGCAGGCTGGAGGCCACATTCAAATGATCATTCCACCCTCATAATATTCTTATATGTTTGGTAACGGTTTAATAAGGAATGAGCAACTACACTATATTAAATAGCATAGCTGTGAATGCACACTATTTTCTGTCATTTATTTTCTGTGAACATTAAAGAACTCGTTTGATGACGAGAGGAGAACGTTGCTAACCAAACACAGGAAGAAATGGGAGCATCAGAGGAAGGAACGAAGCGAGAAAGAGGTACAGTATGTAAAAAAAAAAGTAACACACAAGTTCAAAACACACATTGGATTGAAACCGATTTTCACGTGAATACGTTTGAAACCACTTTGACAACAGCATCTTTCTTTGCAGCTGAAGAACATGTTGCAGGGTTTAAGTCTCCTGGAGGAACATGAGGACTTGCTGCAGAAGCTGAGGGTTCAGAAATCTGAAGAATACAACATAGACAAAATCAAAATGGATACTGAAGTACAGGTGAATTTGATATGGACTTATTTATGAGAATGACTCTGTAACTGTACGTACTGCTTCCATGTGACTGTATGCTTGAGACGATAATGCTATAGGTACAAATAAAAATCTGTATTTGTGTCTGTCTGTGTGTGTGTGTAGAATTTAAGAAAGAAGTTACAAGAGGTGAAGTTCAACTGCCATCTGAATGAAGAAAAACTTGATTACAAATATGAGGTGCTAAAGAAAAGAGAGGAAGAAAACGCCATCTTAAAATCCCAATTGAAGAGGAAAATTATAAGGTATTATAACTTTTACAGATTAGTCTGGGTGCACTACCATTAAAGGAACACTCCACTTTTTTTGGAAATAGGCTCATTTTCCAACATCCCTAGAGTAATACAGATGTGTATTACCGTTTTTGAATCCATTCAGCCGATCGCGGGGTCTGGCGGTCCCAAAATTAGCATAGCTTAGCATAAATCATTGAATCCGATTAGACCATTAGCATCTCATTATTTCACGAGTTCACACTTACATATATTTAGCACGAGTTACGTAATGCGTATTTGGCGAGTATGGTAATACGTAGTTGGCGTGCTGTCCTGGGGAAGGGCTCTGAGCTCGGGAATGGCCCGAACCCAGAGTATCCCCCCGTGGTATGGTGAGAACTTAGTGATATTGGTGGAGAAGGGGTGGTGGAGGGATGCTGATAGACCGTCAAATGAGTGGAGGTATGTCAGCTGTATTTATGTCCGTGAGTTGATTGACTTCATTGCGTACCACTTGTGTTTAATTAGGCTAAGTATCTGACGTGCTCCTCCCGAACTTTGTTAATAAAACATCATAAAATGACTAAAGAGTTTCGATATTTTTCCTATTTAATACTTGACTCTTCTGTAGTTGCATCGTGTACTAAGACTGGCGGAAAATGAAAAGTTGTGATTTTCTAGGCTGATATGGCTAGGAACTATACTGTCATTCCGGCGTAATAATCAAGGAATTTTGCTGCCGTACCATGGGGAAGAGCGTCTCGCTGCAGCCTGCGGTGGACATCCAACCCCGCCCACATCCAAGCGTGACGTCACAAGCCACGCCTGTGTCCAAATACGTCACATACCTATTATTTTGCACCAGGAAAAAGCATCGACAAGAAGATAAGCCTAATTGTTTGCAAACCGAAGCAAAAGAAGTTTGCTGTGTTGGTAAGTAAAAAAAAAACTTCCTTTTGTCTTTAGGAAGACTTAAAACGTTGACAACTTGAATGTTTGTGTGCATATGTAAACAACAGTTCAGCATGCTTATGTGTTTTGAACTGTACACAGGCACGTTATTACTTAGATATCACTAACATATATATATATATATATATATATATATATATATATATATATATATATATATGTATGTATGCATGCGTGTTTGTTTGTTTGTGTGTGTGTGTGTGTGTGTGTTATCCAGCAAGAAGTGAAATGATGTGGTTCCTCAACCAAGATACTGTGGAAGGGTACCGTGATCAGTGTCATTAAACTATCGTGTGTGTGGAGAGATAAATACATATGTGAGAGGGATAGAGTGTGTATATGAGTAGGTAAGAGTGTTATTTAGCTATTATAAAAAAGGGTTATTAAAAAAATTGCACATTCAGTTAGTTCATTTTATGTCACAAAAAACAGTGCACTATATATTTATTAGTGCACTGATTCTTACAATATATAATGAATGTTGAGTTAATGTGCAATTTTTTTATAACACTCATCTCACCCACTCACAGATATGTACTTACCACCCCACACCACGCCACACACGCACACAAAAACACTCACTCACATACAGATGATATTTTTAATGATATACACTGATCACAGTAACTTGGTTGAGCAACCACATCATTTCACTATGAATTGCAGGATAACTCTGTGTTTGTGACAAATTATCTTTGTATCATTCTATATGAATGAAAGATCACATAATGATTGTCAATCTTTGTCATGTTTTACAGCATTCTACACATTTTTGTTCCTAGCCTGATGCAGAGCAGATCTGCCGGGATGAGGTGTTCCTGCTGCAGTTTCACCAGCAAAGAAAGGTCTGGAGGAATGGTGGGAGCATTTCTCTAGATACTGTAGTGATTGATTTTTGTGGTTTAAAATTATAAATATTCTTGTATGCAAAATGATGAGGTAAATACTATTTAGTATGACAAATATTTAGTGGACCAACACACACGTATTCTGTATTTTTAACAGGAGTGCCAAGAGGACATAAAGTGGAAGTTTTTAAGAGACATTGGCCCAGTGTTGTGCTGGATACAGAGTCACCGTGAGTTATTCTGTGGGGAGGTGAAAGGGCCTGCTTTACTCCAGATGGACGGTAAAAATCAACAAAATGCCATCAAAGACTACCTGGGGTCGAATCAGATGAAGCAAGAGATGTCTTTTTATTCATCTCCCAGGACCTGAAGTGGGACATTCACATTCTCCAAGAACTGTACTTATCCAGAGTGAGCAAAAGGGCTGGCAAAATCACTCTGGACCCCTCACATCCAGCACACTCCCTCTTTGAACTGTTACCGTCTGGTCGACGCTACAGAGCTCTGAGCACCAGAACGACCAGGCACAGGAACAGTTTCTTCTCTCAGGTCATATCTACCTCACAAACAGTTAAATGTTCTCCCACTGTGCAATAAAACATGTGCAATACCAAATTATCCATACTTATATTTATTATACATATGTTTTTGATTTAATATATCATACATCTATCCACATTCCCTTGCATAATTTGTATATAGCACATCTGTACAATACAATATTCTGATTGTTTGAGTATCTGGAGGAGCTGGACACATTCATATCAAATTGTGTTGCTGAACAAGGCTTGAAAGTCCATGCCATGTTTCTGTGAATAATCTAACAAGGCAAGGAATCTCTCTGTGTAGTTTATGTATGTATGTGTACTGCATTTCAAGAACTGTTTATCTGATCATTCAGTTGTTCATTTATAATAGTTTAAACATATCTCTTATAGAACATATATTTTGTAAAAAAAATGTATTTAGTTATTTTTGTAAAATAATAAATATAAAAATACCTAATGAATCAAGGGATGTCGGTTTATTCATCTTTAAATATGTGGAGGACCTGGACACACTTCATATGAAGTTTTGTTGATGAACAAGGCCTGAATGTCAATGTCATGTTACTTGTTATAATCTATCAAAGCAAGCAATCTCTGTTCAGCAAATGTATGTGTCTCCTACTGCATACTGTATGGAGAACTGCCAATCATTTCATTCAAATGTTAACACTTGATGATAAGTGGAACAACACATCTTTATAAAATTAAATGACAATTATAAATTATAACAATGTGTTGTGACTTTTACAATAACATCTTTATAAAATTAAATGACAATTATAAATTATAACAATGTGTTGTGACTTTTACAATAACATCTTTATAAAATTAAATGACGATTATAAATTATAACAATGTGTTGTGACTTTTACAATAACATCTTTATAAAATTAAATGACAATTATAAATTATAACAATGTGTTGTGACTTTTACAATAACAAAATCTGATTATCCCTTTTAAATTTTATAAATCTAAAAGGTGTCTTAGGTAGTTTAAAATCGATAGTAATAAATGAGAATTTATCTCATTACAATAAGGTTGAATAAGGTAAGGTGTAGAGGTTTTTTATTACAATTAGCCTAATTTAATCAACCTTAATCATTTAACCTTAATCAAATTTAAGTGTTTTACAGGCTCTTGTGATGAGAAATCAGCTCTGTACATTAGACATATTAAATATATTACATTTAAGTTGTGCCATTTTAGCCTAGACATCCTTTAAATAAATAAGAAAACATGTATTAGTAAAACGAAAGGCAACATTATTTTATTTAGATCCCAGAAACGGCTGTAAATTGCTTGGACAAAACGTTACTTCCGGGTTTCGCGGAAAATAACAAGAGGTGACGTATATTATAGGGCGTGGTTTCTGACGTAACGTTTTGACGTGGGCGTGATTTTATTGTATGGGCGTGGTTTGTGACGTCACACTTGGATGTGGGCGGGGTTGGATGTCCACCGCAGGATGCAGCGAGCCCTACTTGACCATGGGTGCAGCAGGCGCAATGATATTACGCAGCGCCTGAAAGAAGTCCCCATCTAGGTAACTTTCAAAGTCACCGGCACTATGTTTGTGTAGTAGAAATAGCACATCATGAATATAAGTTTGAAAATGCATACTGACAGTACGCATTCAAAGTCAAAGTCGTGACGTATTGTCAAGTATGGTGACCCATACTCGAAATTGGTGCTCTGCGTTTAACCCATCCAAGTGCACACACACAGCAGTGAGTAGTGAACAAATCCACACACACACACACACACACACACACACACACACACACACACACACACACACACACACACACACACACACACACACACACACACACACACACACACACACACACCGTGAACACACACCCGGAGCAGTGGGCAGCCATGCTGCAGCGCCCGGGGAGCAATTGGGGGTTCGGTGCCTTGCTCAAGGGCACCTCAGTCGTGGTATTGAGGGTGGAGAGAGCGCTGGACATTCACTCCCCCCACCTACAATCCCTGCCGGCCGGGGGCTCGAACTCGCAACCTTTCGATTACTAGTCCGACTCTCTAACCATTAGGCCACGACTTCCCCTTAAGGGGAAGGGGGAAAGGGACGTTCTCTGCATTTAACCCATCCAGGTACACCTGGAGCAGCGGGCAGCCATCAATGCGGCGCCCGGGGAGCAGTTGAGGGGTTCGGTGCCTTGCTCAAGGGTCTCACCTCAGTCGTGGTTGCCGGACCTGAGACTCGAACCCACGACCTTCGGGTTACAAGTCCAACTCTCTATCCATTAGGCCACGACTGCCCCCTATTCTATATCTTGCAGTCATGCATTGTAATGATTGCAGAAATCACTTACTCTAGCGACAGCTGTCCGTCAGGTCCACTCGGCATGGGACGTTTTTTCCAGTTTATTTTGTCAAACCGGAAAAAAAATTCGACCACTGCAGGATGCAGCATTACTAAGAGGTCCTCGGATGTTGCGATACATGCCACTTCCTCATCAGGTAGATCAACCCTTGCCATCGATGGCAACACCTGGTCCCACTCGCTACAGCACAGGCACTCACTTTCGGTCGGCATGGGCTGGCAAGCCCCACACTTGCACCACCAGTTCGAATCAGCTCTCCTCCTCTCTTCTGCCATAGACTGTTCAGCTACACTTTCCAAACTTTCCTGTCTTTCATGCTGTAAAAGTTCGTCTTCTGTGTATTCAGGTTCAAACAGATATGGTTCAGGTTCTGTACCAAAGGAAATGTTTTCTAAATCGTCTCTTACTAATGTCTCCATGGTTGCAAGGCACGCTCCCTGTGCAAACAGGTGGTCACGTTATACTATTAGCAGGCGCTGCGTAATATCATTGCGCCTGCTGCACCCATGGTACGGCAGCAAAATTCCTTGATTATTACGCCGGAATGACAGTATAGTTCCTAGCCATATCAGCCTAGAAAATCACAACTTTGCATTTTCCGCCAGTCTTAGTACACGATGCAACTACAGAAGAGTCGAGTTTTAAATAGAAAAAATATCGAAACTCTTTAGTCATTTTATAATGAGATGCTAATGGTCTAATCGGATTCAATGATTTATGCTAAGCTATGCTAATTTTGGGATCGCTAGACCCCGCGATCGGCTGAATGGATTCAAAAACGGTAAAACACATCTGTATTACTCTAGGGATGTTGGAAAATGAGCCTATTTCCAAAAAAAGTGGAGTGTTCCTTTAAGAGTTTAAGGTCAGGTTTTTTTTAAAGAAATTAATACCTTTATTCATTCAAAATTACTGTTTTCAACATAATACTACAAAATATTTCTTAACCAAATTAAAATAATTTCTGAAGGATCATGTGACAATGAAGACTGGAGTAATAGTAAACGGTAATGGTAAAATTCAGCTTTGCCATCATAAGAATATATTACATTTTAAAATAGAAAAAAATTGAAAATAGTTATTCACCCCACTGCAGGAAAACAGTCATGATTCCTGGTGATTTTAAATTTAGAACTGACCTGATTTTTTTCCAGAATGCAAGATATTCTCAACAACCTAAATGCGCCAATCAGGAGAAGCAGTCGAAAGCAGAGGAACAATCACTGAGAAATGACTACACACGCATCAAACAATAGTACAAAGACATGCAGAAGAAAGCAAGGTGAGTGCCCTTACTCTCATCATGACCTAGAAAGACATTCAGACAGTCCCAGGACAAACCTTGTTTTTGTGTGTTTGGAAAGACACTTTGCAGCACTGGATGCCGAGCGTTTTGAGAAGATATGGTTGATAAGTGAAGGTGAAGTAAAGGCCCTGGCACACAGGGCGTTGGAGACAGACAGAATAATTCACGAGCAGCAGCTGGGTCTGGCTTGGGTGTCTCCTCAGCTCCCCTTCATGGAGCGCTCTGGTCCGCTCGAACATAAGATCCTCAGGACGGCCTCACAGGCAGCTGAAGATACCCTGCAAGAGGAAACAGGTGGAGATTCAGTGGAGGAATCTGAGGGTCTGGAGGACACTGGTAGTGGAGTGAACAGGAGAACAGTGAAGAGAATTCTGGAGCTACTGTGTGACGAATTGGTGAGTATGTGTGATTGTGGCTGATTTATTCGTTTTAGATATGTTTAACTGCTTGAAATCTTGAAAAATTTAACATCTTGAAATTGTTCTTGAAAATATTTCACGTACAGTTGAAGACAAAATTATTAGCCCTCCTATGAAATTTCAATTCTTTTTCAGATATTTCCCAAAGATGTTTAACAGAGCAAGGGAATTTTAACATAGTATTTCTTATTATATTTTTCATCTGGAGAAAGCCTTGTTTATTTCAGTTTGCCTGGAATAAAATAATTATTTTAATGAATAAAAAAACTGCTAAGGTCAATATTATTAGCTACGGAACAAACCAAAAACCAATGTCCAATGACTTGCCTAATTAACCTAATTAATCCTCTAAAACTTTAAATTACACTGTAATCTGAGGATTAGTATCTTTCAAAACAACTAGTAAAATTATATGTACTGTCATCATGGCAAAGACAAAAAAAAATTTGTTTAGACTTGAGAAAAAGAATTGTTAATGCTCACAAAGTAGAAGCATATACACGTGAGAAGTATTATCAAGAAGTTTGAAGAGACCCACACAGTGGAGAACAGAGGCTGGAAGTGAAAGATTTCAAAAACTTTGGAAAGAAAACTAATGAGAGAAGTTTCTAAAGACCCAAGAACAAATGCCAAGACAGATTTAGCCAAGTCTGGGATTGATGTCTCAACGAAGAAGGTCACTAGAGGCCTGCACATGAATGGACTGTAAGGTTGCCGACCAAGAAAAACTCCTCTTCTCAAGAAGAGACACTCCAAGCTAGACTGACGTTTGAAGGACAACCTGGAGAAAAAGGATGCATAGTGGAAATATGTCCTTTTGTCAGATGAGATAAAATGAGTTCTAAATGAGATGAGTTCTTTGGCCATAGAGATGTTGCCTGTGTTTGGAGAACGAAGGGACAGGTGCTCAACCCAAAGAACATTCTCAGAGTGAAACTTGGCGGTTGGAGTATAATGCTGTGGGGATGTGTCAGTACATTTGGAACTGGGAATCTCGTTTGGGTCGAAGGAATCATGAAAAAGGAAGGCTACAAGATTTTGAAAGACAACCTCAGGCGATCTGCAACAAAAGTTGGTTTGGGTCGACGTTTTGGGTTGCGACTCCTCGGGAGTCATGCCTAAAACTTGTTGAGACCTACAACACAACGACTAAAGGCTGTTATCAAGCAAAAGGGATAAAACATTGACTATTAACATCAGAGGGCTAATAATTTGGACCTGTTGACTTTTTTATTCTTGGTTATACTTTAGTTTCTATTTGTATTACAAACACTCCAAGCTTCCTAAATAAAGTATTATGTTTAGAAATGCTGTCTTGAAAAAAAAATCTTCTCTCCGTTAAACAGCACTTGGGAATTATTTGAAAAATACTGAAATATTTCAAAGGGGGCTAATAATTTTGTCTTTAACTGTATATTAAAAAACTATATCATAGTCCTAGAATATAAGATATATTATAAGAATATATTTAAGACCATATCTTATTATGGTGTAATCTTGTTTTAGACCTATATTTTTTTGTGCAAAGTAAAAACTCACAATTTTAACAATTAAAACACTCTAAATCTATAAAAGAGGGAAATTTAAAAAGTCTGGGTATGAAACCAGCCTGAAATAGAGAAATCCTTGCCCATTTAACTTTTCAATGCTTTTCAGAAGTAATTAAAAAGACACCATAAATACATGGTTTCTGTGGGTTTTAAAAAGGTCTTAAAAGTCTTAATCCACAAATTAAGACACACAAAAAATCTTAGATTAGAGCAGAAAGTTGTGTATTCATAAATTCATGGCATTAAATGATGCAAACATAGAAAAAAACAAAAACAAAATAAGAATTTTGTTTTCCAGTTCAAATATCTAATAGGGAATGAAAACTTATTTTCCGTTTCAGTTAAGATTATATTTGTTCTTGTTTTATTCATGAACTTCATTTAGATCAGTTTTACCAAAAAAACATATTTTATGTAATTTTGCTTCACATAAAATGTATCTTGTTTTAAGAAACACTGAAAAATAAGACTAAATAAAGACAAAAAGGCTGTGGAAGAACACATTTTTTTAGCCGTGTGATCAGAAGGTACAGTAAAAGTTTTCTTTACTTATTTTTACCTTCATAAAGCCTGCAGAAATTGTTTTTCTTTTCAAAATCCTTTTAGGAGACAGCAAAAATCCCCTAATCCATAAATCACCATTGTGTGTGAAAGTGAAACTATATCTGCTCTATTACCACATTTTCATTTACAAACTCTTGCAATATCTTATTCTATCTCTTTCTTTCAGGGTTTTCTGGTAGAGAGTAAACTGCTGAAGCTGGTGTCTCATCTGGAGAAGAATGAACAGTCCCTTATAAAGCTAGATTGCATTTTCACAGTAAGTACAATTAGACCTGTGGTTCTCAACTGGGGGACAGGAACAACTAGGGGGCCTCAGCAAACTTACACGAGGGCCCCAAATAAGTCTATAAATTGTTTAAATAAAGTTAAATGAAGTGGCATAAGTAAGATGCTCAAGAAATTCTAAAATAAAGATCTACAATAAGACATCTTATTTAAATTTTTATTTCAGCAGAAGTTCCAGAGGTACTTATCAGCTTAGATAGAAGGGGCTTTGAATGTTGTCTTGTACAAAGGGGAGACTTGGAGTCAAAAAAACAGAAAGTCTGAGGTCTCGGTTGATTTATTCTTTCTTGTATGCACACAGGCAATAGGGATCGAGAGTGAGAATGATGTGCATAAAATGGCTGAGTTCTTAATGAATTACAGACAGCATGGCCGAGAGCAGAGGGAACTGATTGAGGTAAAGGTGGATCCATCACAGCTCAACCTCTCACTATGCCACTCTGGAAACAAAATTAAATATGCTGCATTTCTCTTTTGTGTTTTTGTTAGGAAGAGGAAACAACCAACAACCGACCCTCTGACTTTATCCATCATAATGATCTACTAGTGGCTCTGAAAGATTTTACCGCCCAATACTGCAGACCCCAGTCAGTGCACTTGCATTACAAACCTAAAAGTCTCTGCTGTCATACATATTCCCTAAAATCAACTATTTGTTGTTATGTCCAGTGATCTTCAGGCCTCACAGAAGAACAGTGTTTTGGGGTTGTATATGAGAGATGACTCTGAAGATACAGCATACTGGGAGAGCATAGCTAATGTCATCCCAGAGTCCAAACTCAAGCTCTGGAGTGCTCTAGACACAGCTCTCAACAAGTACCAGTAAGTGTGCATTTTGTTGTCAATAACTATAGCATACTACACCCAAATTAAAACCTTGATTTGGACTTTGAGAATTTAACATTAACAATGCTGTTTTATTCCCAGTACTGTACTGACTGAAAGGGCTGCGCTTCTTGCAGAAACACAGAATGTTCAACAACAGAATACTGAGCTCCGACAGCTGCTGCATCTTTATGCAACCTCCAAGGTGACTGTCTGAGTGTGTTACGTGATGTTAAAGTTCAGTTTGGCTGTTCTCAAATCATATAACTTGATTTCTCCTGATAGGCCAGTGCTGAGCCAGAGATGCAGCCCACCAGGACGAGGCAGTTCCACATGTGATATACCTAAGAAAAATAAAACGATGAAAAAATCTGTATTTGTAATCTAAATGATGAAAAACACGCATTTCAGCACTGCAGTTGAATATTTTTGAGTTTAAGTTAAAATATGGGGATCGAAATAAACCATTTTCAACACAATAATCTGAATACTTTTTTAAATAGTAATTGCTTAGCAAGTAAGCAGTGCATGCATTGCAAAACGAATTGGTTTTAGGCAGTTTTTTGCAAGTGACACAGCACTGCAGTTTCCACTTTTCAACGCTAGATGGAGATGTTGCGACAAGCATAACTTCTAGTGGTCTGTTTTGCACTTATTTATATTTATAATTCGCAATATAAAAATTATTTGTTTATATGTGAGTGTAAAAAAAGAGATCATAAGGTGATCATAATAAATTCTCCCCAATCTTACCCTGTATGTTAAATGAGATTGAAATTGGGGAAACGCAGTCTCCCGAGTCCGCGACTTCAAAAGATGCAAGCGGTCAAAGCGCACATTTACACAGAAGAGCTATGGACAAGCAGTGGCATGAAGAGGAGACTTTGAAGACTTTCTTTACAGACTGCAGTCCAAACATAAGTAAGTTAACAAAGCAGAGTTCCTTCACTTTTTTGTTAAACCTGAATGTATGCTATGAATGTTCAGAACAAAAGCATTATTCAGTAATGTAGGTTGAGTAAGATGTCACGTTATTTTATTAATTAATTGATAAACATTATATTTAGTTTATTATTTTATCAATAAGGCATACATTACATTTATTAGTAATTACTTTATTAATTAGTGTTTTGTCCAAACAAATGTTCTGATATTTGTCTGTTGTTTTGCATTTTTGCCTTATGAATTGTTTTGTAATTCATAATCGTTTTACTGTTTATTTTTGGCTGTAAAGCATAATGGCAGATTCTAACATGACAGCTAACCCCATAATGTGTCCTGATTTTGGGGCAAATTGTCACAATTGGTCAGCATTCTTTCAAGAACTATCCTGGGCAATAATGCTGGAAATTTATCTAAAAAATTCATACCCTTATAATTATGCATACCCTTATTAATATTCGTCGTTGCACAACTAGCCCCCGGTCTTCTATATTTTTTTATCAGTCAAGGGCATTTTTTTTTGTTTGTTTGTTTTTTTAAATATCCTATCTATCTATCTGTCTATATATCTATATACATGTGCATCTCAAAAAATTTGAATATTGCGATAAAGTTTTTTTTGTAACTTATTTCAAAAAGTGAAACTTTCATATATTCTTAATTCATTGAATGTAAAACATTTCAAAAGTTTTTTTGTTTTAATTTTGATGATTAGAGCTTACAGCTCATGAAAGTCAAAAATCCAGTATTGCAAATGATTAAAATCTAAATTTGAGTTTCATTAAATGACCATCTCTACAGTATAAATTCCGGGTATCTCTTGTTCTTTGAAACCACAATAATGGTTATCTCCCAATAATAAGACCATGGCTGCATCTGAAATATAATAAAAACTGTATGTGAACATAGTAGTATGTTCGAATTCACAGTATTCATAAAACAGTAGGCAAACTACAGGTACATCTAAAAAAAAAAATGAATTTTTTCTTGTAACTTATTTCAAAAAGTGAAACTTTCATATATTTTAGATTCATTACATGTAAAGTAAAACATTTAAAATGTTTTTTTTGTTTTAATTTTGATGATTAGAGCTTACAGCTGATGAAAATCAAAAATCAGTATCTCAAAATATTAGAATATTTACATTTGAGTTTCAATTAATGACCATCCCTACAGTATAAATTCTGGGTATCTCTTGTTCTTTGAAACCACAATAATGGGGAAGACTGCTGACTTGGCAATGATTCAGAGGACGAACATTGACGCCCTCCACTAAGAGGGTAAGTCACAGAGGGTCATTACTGAAAGGTGTGGCTGTTTACAGAGCGCTGTATCAAAGCATATTAAATGCAAAGTTGACTGGAAGGAAAAAATTGGGTAGGAAAAGGTGCACAAGCAACAGGGATGACCGCAAGCTTGAGAATACTGTCAAGCAAAGCTGATTCAAACACTTGGGAGAGCTTCACAAGGAGTGGACTGAAGCTAGAGTCACCACGCTCAGACATCTTCTGAACCAGAGACAACGTCAGAAGCGTCTTACCTGGGCTGTGGAGAAAAAGAACTGGACTGTTGCTCAGTGCTCCAAAGTCTTCTTTTCAAATAAAAGTAAAATTTGCATTTCATTTGGAAATCAATGTCTGGAGGAAGACTGGAGAGGCACAGAACCTAAGCTGCTTGAAGTCCAGGGTGAAGTTTCCGAAGTCAGTGATAATTTGGGGTGCCATGACGTCTGCTGGTGTTGGTCCATTGTGTTTTATCTAGTCCAAAGTCAATGCTGCCATCTACCAGGAGATTTTGGAGCACTTTATGCTTCCATCTACTGACAAGCTTTATGGAGATGCTGATTTCCTTTTCCAGCAGGACTTTAGCACCTGCCCACAGTGCCAAAACCACTTCTAAGTGCTTTGCTGACCATGTTATTACTGTGCTTGATTGGCCAGCCAACAAGCCTGACCTGAACCCCAGATGGAATTTATGGGATATCTTCAAGAGAAAGATGAGAAATAGTCGATCTGACAATCCAGACGAGCTGAAGTCTCAATAGTGCCTCAGCAGAGCCACAGGCTGATCGCTTCCATGTCACACACCACTGATGCTGGAGTTTGTGCTAAAGGAGCTGTACTGTATGTGTGTGTATTTATATATACATAATAAATATATACAATACACCAGGGGCGTAGATTACGCGGGGGACGTGTCCCCCCCACTTTTTATAAAAAGTAAATTCGTCCCCTGCACTTTTTCATTGGACAGTTGTGTTCTCGACATGTTGAGGTTTTAATGGAGCAATGTATATAAATGCAGAATGATTTAAAATTCAAAAAGACAATATAATTTATACATGACGTTTACGTTTCCATGGCAATCAGTCGCTCAGTTTGTGACGTCACGACATGCCCAGGCTCGCGCCCGCGGTCCCGCGCTGTATATCCATCATTCATTAGAGCTCGAGATGAGTTCAAAGCGACAAGAAACTCTTCAATCCTTTTTTACGAAGAAGTGAAGCAGCGTAAGTTGGCATGTGGGATCCGAATAGTGTTGCATAATGTTCAGTGACTCTGCCTATTGCTCTTGTTGAATAATTAGCCAGTTTTGATGTTCATTATATGGAGGGGAAAAAAGCTGCCTGGACAAACATGCACTTATTTATTTTCAGTGTATTTTTCCGTAACTCTTTTGTAACGTCTTTTATTTTAACACGTATGTATGTTATCAGAACCCTTCAAATAAGAATAAAGATAATGTTGAACTGAGATTTTACAGCGTTTGCAGCATTGTGACATGTTTAACTGCCAAAGATAGATAGATAGATAGATAGATAGATAGATAGATAGATAGATAGATAGATAGATAGATAGATAGATAGATAGATAGATAGAGTACAAACGAACGTACGAGCGATAGATGTTATTGATTGGTTTTATTTCCTAAGTATTTTATTATTTTGAAGTTGATGAATCACTCTCTTGGTCTTGCATTTGTAGACAGTTGGTCTTTGGATGTATTTGCTGTATATTTGATATACATGTCACTTTGTTACGTGGACACATCGGCACTATCCCACACCGAGCTGTTGCCAATCGAAGCCTGTGATGGCATTTTTATAGATTCCGGACACTCCTGCGCTTCATCCTTCACGTGTAACGCCATGAGTTCAATCTCATGCTTTGCAGAGGTTTCTAGCACACGCTGCTTATTGTAAACCTTGATGGAGTTGTGAATGATCAGGTGTACTGGTAAGGCGATAGCTATATCCACACAGGAAACTTGCAGCAGCATTACACCTGCCCAGCGTTGTTTTAGGATAGATGTCTCCATAACCGACAGTGGCCATGGCAATGATATCCCACCAGAGGGACTGTGGGATACTGGTGAACATGGTGTCCAGGTGGCTCTGGTCCAATGTGTACCCCAGCGCAGAGAACAAGAAAATTCCCACGGTCATATAGGTGAGCATCAGACTCAGCTCTTTCAAGCTACTTTTGAGTGCCACAGCGAGAGGTTGCAGACCTACAGAGTGGCGCGCGAGTTTGAAAATGCGCATAATGCCTCTGAGCCGTTACAGTCCGAGGAAGGAGTCCTTGGAAACTCCCGCATGTCAACTAAAAATGAATGAATGAATATATACAGGTGCATCTCAAAAAATGTGAATGTTGTGAGAAAGTTCTTTTTCTTTTTGTAGCATTTCAAAAAGTGAAACTTGCATATATTCGAGATTCATTACGTGTAAAGTAAAACATTTAAAACAAATTTTTAAAAAAATTTGATGAGAGCTTACAGCTCATGAAAGTCAAAAATCCAATATATCAAAATTAGTGCTGTCAAATGATTAATCACATCCAAAATAAAAAAAAAATGTTTTCATAATATATGTATGTGTATTGCAGGGGCGTAGCCATCATTTCAAAAGTTGGGGGGGGGGGGGCGGAATGTCTAGTGTTATACCTCTTTTTTTTTTTTCAGTTAACCCTTGTCTAATTGACAGGTTTTATTTTTAATCATACCTTTTTGCTTAATATGCTTTATGATTATATTATTATATATGATTATAAAACAGAAGGAAAGAAAGGGAGAAAAAATAAAAAGAAAGAAAGAAATACAACAGCTTATCACTGGGACAGTACCCTTAAAAGGACATCTTTGTACCTTATTTACCCCAAAAAGTTTCATAGTTGTACATTAGATTCAAGATTTTTATTCGTCACATACACCATTATACAGAGTATAACCAGCAGTGAAATATAAGTCAAACGGTACAAAAGTCATTACGGTACATATTGGTACTCTAATGTACTAATATGCACCTTTTTGAGTATAAGTTACAAAGATGTCCTTATAAGGGTTCAAATTGTATTGTGTGTGTTGTATGTACAGTACATGGCACACAGTAATGGATACTTGCACATTCACATACTCCTTTATTCTGATCTGTTCTATTATACATTAGTCTGATTAGTCTATGTTAAAAGAAATATCTTATCATAGACAATGCTGTAAATAATCTTTACCTCTGAAGCCTCACTGAAACTTTCTACCTGATTCACTCTCAACTCTGAATTCACTTCTGCCTCTGTCTACAGCAAATAAAGCAGTGTTTGAAACATCTACATACAGGGAATAGTGACATACAGAAGAAAATAACTAATTAAGTACACTGCTGGACAATAACCAATCATTTTTATCCTAAATAATTTTTTAACATTTTAGAATGATAAACACATTCACTATTAACTATGACTTTTGCCTCAATAAACTCTTCATTTACTGCTTATTAATAGCTTGTAAGGTAGTCGTTGTAGTTGTTAAGTTTAGGTATTAGGTAGGATTATGGGATGCAGAATATGGTCATGAAGAATAAATTAATAAATTAATATGTGCTTAAGTGCTAATAAACAACCAATATGCAAGCTAATAATTACCTACTGTAGTTAAAAATGATAGCTGAGAAGCTGTTCATCATACTAATGTTATTTTTTATTTTTCTATATTTGACTAATTATTTTCTATGATTGGTCCATATATAATCCTACAAACGATTGTGTATTAATAGATGTTATACAATATAAAAACAGCCAGGTGTTAAAAGCCACTCTATCAGTTCTTCTCAGCTGTGAAGTTTGTTTTTCTTGCGTGTCATCCTGATTCTGCTAACAAACCTAGGCTGACTGTTTCTACTTCATTCTTGACAACACATAAACACGTAAAATTAGTGCAATAATGACAGAGCACCCCTAAATTAAGATCGGTCCTGTATCAGATCAGTGCTTGCATACTTGATTGAAATACATCATGTAGAAGCTATCTATCTATCTATCTATCTATCTATCTATCTATCTATCTATCTATCTATCTATCTATCTATCTATCTATCTATCTATCTATCTATCTATCTATCTATCTATCTATCTATCGTTCTATCGTTCTATCTATCTATCTATCCAGTGGCTACTGTGATCCATCTCTTTCAGAGAATAACGCTGCCGGCTCAAGAGCATTAAAAATCAAAATAAATAAATATTTTCATGCCAGTAATCAAAACTCATAGATTTTAAAATGTAAAATGATTATAATGTGATTATTTTAATACCAAATAGTAATTTATTTGTAATCGACTAAAAAATAAATATTCCAACACTGCTTGAAATTTGATGTTGAAGTTATTGGGAGGAAATAAACATTATCGACACTTTAAATAGTGAGAAAATATTTGTATTAAAAATTAACTGATAAAGATAAACATACAAGCAGCGTGTGGACGGCAAAAGTGAGTCAGGGTATTCCAGTTTGATCACATGGCACAACTTGTTGTCCTGCAGTTTCCACTTTACAACAGTAGAGTGAGATATTTCAACACAAAATTGAGCTGCTGCGTGCTAATACACCATTGGACATCTGCTGTTTGACACAAACAACAAGCATAACTTACTAAAGTGTTTTCTATTATGCATTTATTTGTACTGAGTGGAGAAAGCAGTGTTTTACAAAAGAAAAGCTTACGTTTGGTCGAATTTTACATTCGAAACATTTCTATAATTAAATAGGCTATAAAAAGCTGTATGATTGTAAAAAAAAGTTTAAGAAAGTGTGAGTGCCATGAGATGTCGTAAGTCTATATTTTTAAATGTACCCCTATCAATATAACCACAGTAAAAGAGTATATGTTTTATGACTACATGAGTTGCAGCCTGTCCCTGGCCCTTCAATACGAAAACAATTTATGACTCTCCACCCCTCCCATCACGCCTGCTCCACACACACACACACACACACAACACACCTTAGTTCTGCTCCTGTCATGTTGCGCTCTTTCGGATTGATTCTGCTCTGCACGCGGTCATCATGCAGCTGAAGTCAGAAGCTTTTTAAGACTTTCTTCACAGGTTTTGATCCAAACATGTAAGTTTTTTTTTTTTTATCACAAATTACCATTTGCATTAGAACATTATTTATAACGTGGAGCACTCGACTTTATTAATGCGAACACGGCTAATGTTTGAAAAATGTATTGAATCCTTAGGTAAAAATGATTTTTCAATATATTGAATAAAACCTCTTTCATCTTAAAGCGAGCAAAATGAGTTTTGTCCTCTTTCTTGCTAATTTACAAATAGAAAAGAAGAAACCGGGACTATAGCTTTCACATGGCTGTCTCTCATAGTCTTTAGGCTATATGTGGGTGCCAAAATCAAAACCTTCGTAAATTAGATTTTTTTTTAAATATTAATATCGTGTCTGTATAACATGCTCTCAAGAAAAAAGTAGGCTATTATACAAACGTCATATCGGGCCAAGTTGTCACATACATTTTAAATGTTATATATTTATATAGCTTATTACTTACAATATTTTTGTCCACACAGTGATATAATATTTAAGTCTCTTTTTACGCTTTTGTTGTCCCGGGATTTACAATAGCCGTTTTCATTGTGACAACTTACCCCATTGTGCGCTTCTGTTGGCAAATGTCGTCACAAAAGGTCAGCATGTGTTAAAGGAACGTAGTCTTTTTTTTCCGGCAAAAAGGAAGCAGATTTAAAAAAAAAAAAAAAAAAATCACAGTCTGAAATTATGTGGCAGTTTCTAGCCCCGGTCTCTCCTAGTATTTATGTAGCTACTAGTCATGGACATGTTTATATATATATAATATATAACCTATGGTCCTCTAGATTAAAAATGATTTTTGTTTGTTTAAAACTCTGGATTGTTTCAGTTGACATGTGGGAGTTCCCGAGGACTCGTTACGCGGACTGTAACGGCTCAGAGGCGAGTGAGGAGACGGAGATTGCTGTGAATATCGGTGGGGTCAAGCACATTCTCTACGGGGACGTGCTGAACCGATATCCCGAGACGCGTTTGGCAGAGCTGGTGAACCGAGCCACAGATTCCACACAAGAAGATCTCTGCGCGCTCTGCGATGACTATGACGACTTAAAGCGAGAGTTTTACTTCGACAGAGACCCAGAGGCCTTCAAATGCATCCTAGAGCTATATTACTACGGAGAGATTCATATGAAGCGAGGAATCTGTCCCATGTGCTTCATGAGAGAGATGGACTATTGGGGGATCGACGCGGAGTATCTGGACGAATGTTGTATAGGTAGTTTAAATGAGGTGCAAACCGAGCTGGCAGAAATAGCAGAGAAGGTCAAGACCATCCTGGATGACCTGGAGGATGATGCGACGGTCACTAGAGGCCAGAAGTGTCAAGCGTTCCTGTGGAAACTCATGGAGAAACCAGAGTCATCTTTAGCCGCGCGCGTAATCGCAGTGGTGTCGTTCGCGTTCATCCTGCTCTCCTCTGTGGTCATGTGCGTGGGAACCATCCCGGAGCTGCAAGTGGAAGATGCCCAGGGTAACCTCGTGGAACACCCGACCCTTGAGTCCATCGAGACGGCTTGCATTATCTGGTTCACAGTGGAATACATTTTGCGTTTCCTGTCCTCTTCGAACCAGTTGCGCTTTGTGTTTTCCTTCATGAATATAATAGTCTTCCTAGCCATCATGCCGTTCTACGTGGTGTTGATTCTTACGCATTTGGGCACTGCTATCATGGAGCTCGCCAACGTCCAGCAGGCAGTGCAGGCGTTGCGCATCATGCGCATTGCGCGCATTTTCAAACTTGCGCGCCATTCAGCGGGTCTGCAAACTCTAACATTTGCACTCAAAAGCAGCTTGAAAGAGCTGGGTCTGCTGCTCATGTACATGAGCGTGGGGATTTTCCTGTTTTCCGCGCTGGGGTACACATTGGAGCAGAGCCACCCGGAGACCATGTTCACCAGCATCCCACAGTCCTTCTGGTGGGCTATCATTACTATGACCACTGTGGGTTATGGGGATATCTATCCTAAAACAACGCTGGGCAGGTGTAACGCCGCTGTCAGTTTTCTGTGTGGCGTAATAGCTATAGCGTTGCCAATCCACCCGATTATTAACAACTTCGTCATTGTTTACAGTAAGCAACGTGTGCTAGAAACCGCTGCAAAGCATGAGATCGAACTCATGGCGTTACGCGCGAAGGAGGAAGCGCAGGAGTGTCCGGAGGCTGGAAGAACGGCTTCGGCTGGCAGCAGCTCAGTGTGGGATAGCGCTGCTGTGAGCGCGTCACAGAGTGACACATATATTCCGTTACTTGGTGATCCAGCAAATGTGTCCAAAGGCCAGCCTGCCCACAAATGCAAGAACAACTAGAGAGGGATTTGCGCTTGTCCTCTGTCAATACTTCAGAATAATAAACTAATTCGGAAACAAAAATAATCAATATGAACAGTACACTGTGATTACAGTCTGGAAAACGGCTGAACTCGTTCAATAATAATTACACTCTATCTATCTATCTATCTATCTATCTATCTATCTATCTATCTATCTATCTATCTATCTATCTATCTATCTATCTATCTATCTATCTATCTATCTATTGTAAAACAATAGAGAAGTAAATTAAAAGGGTCTATTATAATTGTAAGTTAAATGTATTCAAAAATCATTAAATGCATCGAAATCAATCATTTAAATCTTACACACATCAAAGGCTTCAAGACTCCTTGTCTCTGAAGACATCTTACAGTAATGAGAATATCTGACTGGTCTCTTAACTGAACAAGCCTGAAGGAAGAAAAATGACTTGAATTTATAGATCACTCTGAATCACAACCTAATTTGTATACATATTTTGCAACATATTTTGTTCAATGATCTTTATAATAAAATGACTGTATGTCTGTATTACTTTTCTTTCCACATTAAACAGTTCTCCTCTCTCATTTCTGTGGCCATTTGCCATTAAACAACAGAAAATGATTGTTTAAATTATTATTATTATTATTACTATGTAGATTGAGCAATAGCAATAGTTCAAAACTGTAAAACAAGACCAGTAAACAATATGTGTGATTTTGCTATGGTGACTGAATGTACATGCTATGATAGGCCAGTTGATGTCTAAAACCTTGTAGCAATTACAATATGGTGCTTTAGATACATCAGATTATTTAAACAATTCAGTCTGATCTTGTCCTGTACACATCTATGAATTTACCTGTATTTTTCTCTCCCTAGTTTTTTTTTTTTTTTTTTTTTTAAATCTCACCTGCCCATTAAACTACAGTGTGAACTACCATCCCCCTCTGTGGGAGTTTGAATGATGTGTCACTTGAGGGTTTGAATTTTGCCGCAGTGCTTTGATCATCCCTTGGGTGTCAGACACTCATTTGTTGGCTCCAGAAATACATGGGTGGACGTGGATGTGGGTGTGTTTGTGTGTGGGTGTTATTCATTCTGTCTGAGTGAATTAATGCAACGAATGTGTTTGTGCCCACATGGAAAGATCTTTGTGTTTGTGCGTGTAGGTCTACTGATGGCTGGACACCGAGATATGGCTTAGATATGGCATGTGGGTGGATGAAAGAGCAGCCGGTGCTAATAGCCAGTAATCACTGACCCCACCAGCACAACTAAATCAGCATCACGCAACACAAAATTGGGAATACAGGCCATATATCAGTGTCTACAACATAAATAACAGCAAAATGCACCTCTATAACTCTCACACCATTATGTTGTTGTCCAGCTAAGAAGGAAGCACATGTTCCTTGCACCTGACAGCATCCAAAATCACAATTGCACATGGATCATTATTGAGTTACACATTACATTGTAACCAGAGCTCATAGTCAGCCCCCCCCCCCCCCCCCCCCCCCCCACACACACACACATCAGACACATTTTGGAATCTCAAAGCCTACCACTTTTCAGTTCTAAAAATAAGTTTCCCCTCTAGGAGGTAAAATCAGCCATTACACACAAGCCGCTAGGTTTCTTACAAATCGTCTGTTTTTCAGAGGTCATTGTGCTTGACCTTTTGAAAGTACACACACTGTAAAAAGTGATAAGTTGACTTAACTTAAAAACATTGAGGAAACCCCTTGCCTTAATTATCAAGTAAATAATAATAATAAAAAAAATAAGTTAAGTGAACCTGACAATTCACTTAACTTAATTTTTTTATTATTATTTAAATTTTAAGGCAAGGGGTTTCCTCAATGTTTTTAAGTTAAGTCAACTTATCACTTTTTCCAGTGCATTTGTTTTCAAGAGACAAACAGGTGTGAGCAAATAATATTCCATAGTTTATGTACTGAGGAGGATAGAATGTGAATAATGAATCTAATGAAAAAATGAATAAAATGACTGTTTAAATTTGCAGATCGGCTTACAGTAAAAGTATCAAGAGGCAAAAGAAGCTGCTGTGTTTTAAATGGACTGAGAGAAAGAGACCTTTTTCCACATCAAGAGTAATTTTCAGAGGAGAAAATGGAGGAAAAGCACAGTTGCACAACTGATACTTTAAAGTACTGAAGCCCCTTTTTTCTTTTAGAATAAAGTTATTTCTTCACAAAAAGTGCTCACCACAATTCAGGACTGTGGTTAAATCTAGGGAAGAGTAATCACAGTGATCAAAACTGACCTTTACTGATGGGAAATTAGGGAAAGAAAATGGGAGAGAAAACTCTGAAAAGCAAAAAATAACAGGCCTATTCACCTTTCATGGGTTTAAACTTTGTTGTTTAAAACGGGGCTTTCAAAATAGGGTCCGAGGACTGAGGGGCCACAGAAGAGTGCTGGGAGGTCAGCAGAAAATTTGAGAGAAAAGACAAAGGTTTTTACATAAAGTGTTTTTAAAGCAGTCCAATTTAACAAGATTAAGTTTAACTATTTATTGTGCAAAGTGCTTCAGGAAAAATGTAAATTGTAAATGTTCCTGTTCATGTTTATACACTCTAAAACACTAAATAAATTGATATAAAAATATACTTTCAAGTTAATATATATTTTTGAAAACAATATTTTAATAATTTCCTGTGGCCTTAGTCAAGTGTAAACTTTTTTTTTGCATAAAAGGGGGTCTCTTGTAAAATCAGATGAACATATTTGGGGGTCCCTGGCAATAAAAAAGTTGTATATCAATAAAACAATTTCTGAGGTATTTATTTAATTACTTCTACATAGAACAATAAATGTCCTAGTCTGGACTCAAACCCAGGTCCTAATCAGCACTACAGCCAGGCATAAAACACTACTCTTTGCCACTTCTCAGCCAATATCAAACCAAGCCATAATTTTTATTCCCAAAACAATCCTTTCCCATGGCATTCATGTGACCGTGAAATAAGCTCGATCCAGACCAGCGTGGATTTAGCAAATAGCAACCTTTAACTGAAATCAATGAAAAAATTAGTTATGCTGAGACTTAAGTGCAGGTTTTTGGGAAGATGGCCGGGTGCCACAACCACATTAAAAACACACGGTACTCAACTATGCTGCTGTACAACCCTAAATGAGCATGAAGAAGAATATATATAAACTGGATGGTGAACGCTTAACTTCCTGCTGACAGATAGCATCAAGTCATATATAAATGATGCCACTAAGGTTATATGTGCAGTGTTTAGCCGTCAATATCTCGTCCGTGCATGAAAAAGACACGTGGCTCTCAGGGAGCCATTCCTCACCACCCCATGTCATCTCAGCTGCTGTGAGGAATCTCAATCTGGTAGGACTCGCTCCACATTACAGGAAGTGACAGTCACACTATAGTCTCACAACAGCAAGGTCATCCTTAGAACAGCACAGACAGGCTAAGATTGAAAAGCCCAGTAAATCCCTGCTCTTAAATCTTATGGCGGCACACTCTGTCTACAACATTCCCGCCCTTCAGTCGAGCAAGACCCCACAAAAGACACAATTTTATTGAAGATATATTTCACACACTGCTTACATTATCAGCAGAAGCCTAATTAAGGAAATTGGCCATGAGTGGCAGAGCAAGCCGGGTCCAGAGCGGAGCAGGTCCATTACTCTGTATAATTAATTACTGGTATAAAGTAGACGTATGATCATATTTCTCTAAGGATATGGGCAATATTCTGAGCCCAATGTTTTTGGCAAAGAGTTCTTAAAGAGTTAGCGTGACCTTTTTAAAGCTTTTTGACTGATGGATCAGTGTTTAAGATAGAAATCTCTTTTTTTTGCCCACAAACCCTTACATGGTAGTTTTTTAAAGCATTCTCAAGCTTCAGTGTCACATGATCCTTCAGAAATCATTCTTATCAGTGTTGAAATGAAACATTGCTGTTTCTGAAGGATCATGTGACACTGAAGCTTAAGATATTTTTTTTTTTTTTTTTGACTTTATACATGTCTTAACTGTCACTTTCATCAGTTTAAAACTTTGAACGGGTATAGCCTAGCCTACATACACACATCTTCCTTCGTTAAAAAAAGTTCAGTAATAGAAGAGGTGAAGGATTCGTTTAACTGATTCAAACACTTCAAATTTTGATTCGAATCAGTTCCTAAGAGTCATTTGTTCGCATCAGAATCAAAACAACCCGCGATGGGTTCTTGCGGGATTAATAGGCTATATATTTAATTACATCTCATTCAGAACAGACAAACCATTTGATTTAGTTTTGCCTTTGAAAATGAAATGCTATTGATATAGGCTATACATGTAAGCAAATGGAGAGGAATTCATTTTCAACAATTCCATTAGCATTAATGCTTTTAGTAACGATTAAGTGGTAGTGTGGAATAGCCTAGAATGAATTATCATACTTTTCTCCTAAAAGAATCTACAAACTTTTATCATTATTATTATTATATATTATGCCACATCTCCTGTCAATTTTAAATGACTGGTTACAGTAAATTCTGTTTACTGTAACAACTAAATAATGATATATGATCATTGGCCTTAAAATATTATTGGTCAACTTCAGAGTTGTTCAAGGTCACAAAGCATCTTTGTGAGTGTCTGTGAGCTCTTTAAACTCTAAAAGGGTTTATTCTGGCTATAAAAGTGCATGAGATTTGTGGCCTGAAATGCATTGTTGAAGTTGATTCAGGTAATGGTCAGTCTCTCAGAGGAATTATAAAGATCATCACGCTGCATTGAACACTGAACCAATCTTTACATCCTTAATGCAATGCAGAAGGTGAAAACAGGGTCAGACACATTCTTTTACATTTTTGAAGATTTAAAAGTGTAAACTACATAACACTAGATTATTCTTATAATCCATAACGTATCCTTTCGACCATGTTAGATCAATTTATTATTTTTTCAGTATTTGTTATGGCTTTCTTTAATGGGGTCTCTACATGCCCATTCATAACTCACCATGCTATTTCCCTGCTTGAATAAATAAATTTTAGTGCTTTTACAGTGATGTCAATAAAAATGCTGAATCAATTACATTTTGGAAGCCCAGACATAATCTCTCTCTCTCTCTCCCTATATATATATACACACTCACTGGCCACTTTATTAGGTACACCTTGCTAGTACCGGGTTGGACCCCCCTTTGCCTCCAGAACTGCCTTAATTATTCGTGGCATAGATTCAATAAGGTGTTGGAAATATTCCTCAGAGATTTTGGTGCATATTGACATGATAGCATCACGCAGTTGTTGCAGATTTGTCGGCTGCACATCCATGATGTGAATCTCCTGTTCCACCACATCCCAAAGGTGCTCTATTGGATTGAGATCTGGTGACTGTGGAGGCCATTTGAGTAAAGTGAACTCATTGTCATGTTCAAGAAACCAGTCTGAGATGATTTGAGCTTTGTGACATGGTGCATTATCCTGCTGGAAGTAACCATCAGAAGATGGGTACACTGTAGTCATAAAGGGATGGACATGGTCAGCAACAATACTCAGGTAGGCTGTGGCGTTTAAATGATGCTCAATTGGTACTAAGGGGCCCAAAGTGTGCCAAGAAAATATCCCCCACACCATTACACCACCACCAGCCTGAACCATTGAGACAAGGCAGGATGGATCTATGCTTTCATGTTCTTTACGCCAAATTCTGACCCTACCATCTGAATGTCGCAGCAGAAATCGAGACTCATCAGACCAGGCAACGTTTTTCCAATCTTCTATTGTCCAATTTTGGTGAGCCTGTGCAAATTGTAGCCTCCATTTCCTGTTCTTAGCTGACAGGAGCGGCACCCGGTGTGGTCTTCTGCTGCTGTAGCCCATCTGCTTCAGGGTTCAAAGTGTTGTGCGTTCAGAGATGGTATTCTGCATACCTTGGTTGTAACGAGTGGTTATTTGAGTTACTGTTGCCTTTCTATCATCTCTAACCAGTCTGCCCATTCTCCTCTGACCTCTGACATCAACAAGGCATTTTCGTCCACACGACTGCCGCTCACTGGATATTTTCTCTTTTTCGGACCATTCTCTGTAAACCCTAGAGATGGTTGTGTGTGAAAATCCCAGTAGATCAGCAGTTTTTGAAATACTCAGACCAGCCCGTCTGGCACCAACAACCATTCCACGTTCAAAGTCACTTAAATCCCCTTTCTTCCCCATTCTGATGCTCGGTTTGAACTTCAGCAAATCGTCAAGAATGTTCTATATTTCTGCATAAATATGACCTAAAACATCATAAGATTTTCATATAAGTCCTGAAAGTAGACAAGAGAACCGAATGAAACAAGTGAGAGAAAAATATTTTCTTTGTCATTTATTTATTGAGAAAAATTATCCAGTGTTACATATCTGTGCGTTGCAAAAGTATGTGAATCTTTGCTTTCAGTATCTGGTGTGACCCCCCTTTGCTGCCGTAACTGAAGGTAAAGTTTCTTGTAAATGCTGATCAGTCCTGCACAATAACATGTTGGAGTTTTAACCCATTCCTTAGTGCAGAACCACTTAAACTCTGTGATGTTGGTGGGTTTCCTCCTATGAGCTGCTTGCTTAGGTCCTTCCACAACATTTTAATTGGATTAAGGTCTGGACTTTGACTCAGCCATTCCAAAACATTAACTTTGTTCTTTTCAATTAACTTTGTTCTTTTTTAAACATTCTTTGGTAGAGTGACTTATTACGTCTGCTAGGGGTAGGACGCAATAAATAAAAGAAAAGGGACAAAAGACTTCCGGCAAGCCGTCAGACCAAAAAGGACCCAAACAAATCACAACAAATTATAAAGGTAAATTTATTGTAGGTCACAAGGGGAAAACTACTGACAATTATTAGATTTCCTTAAGAGACCTATGGTCCAAACAAAATTAATATTAAAGCAATACAACTCGTTTGAAAATAAATAATAACACAAAACAAGAATAATCAAGCGGTATTTTTCGTAAAAGGGACCCAAGGCCAAAATAACAACAAAACCAATCTAATAAAATAAAACAGCAATATAAATGACCTACCACAAAGAAAAGAAAAATAAATGCAATCAACCTAACCTAACTACTCTTAACATAAACATCATGGAAATGGAGGTTTAAACAAAAAGGCAGGTCTTTCCTACATTTATACCACATTTCAAACTAAACCAACAATCAGACATATGATATCAACACCCAGAAACACTGAAAAACATTTTGGTCTGGCAGCTAGCAGGAAGTCCCGAACCTTCAGCGACCTTCTGATGAACGGAAGAGGCGTTTTAAAGGGAACTGCCCGCTGATCACCCAATTACCACTGATAGGCGGCAACAGCTAGCAAATCACGGCAATCTGAAACTCAAAAAAGAAGCATCCAACAGAATACAAATATTATATAAAAAACACAATAGAAAATAAACATCATGATGTAACAGACTTGTGTGCTTGTTGTCTTGCTGCATGACCCACGTTCTCTTGAGACTCTGTTCTTAAACAGATGTCCTGACGTTTTCCTTTAGAATTTGCTGGTATGATTCAGAATTCATTGTTCCATCAATGATGGCAGGCTGTTCTGGCCAAGATGCAGCAAAGCAGGCCCAAGCACCACCATGTTTCACAGATGGGATAAGATTCTTAAACTGGAATGCAGTGTGTTCTTTTCTCCGAACATAATAGCTTCTCATTTAAACCAATAAATTCTATTTTGGTTTCATCCATGCATTAAACCTTTCTCCAGTAGTCCTCTGGCTTGTCCACATGATCTTTATCAAGCATTTTTCGCTTTGGAGAACAGTGGTTTTCTTCTTGCAACTCTGCCATGCACACCAAGGTTGCTCAGTGTTCTCCTGATGGTGCACTGTTAGACATTTCTGTAATTTCTGCAGTTATTTACTGTATATCACCCAGTTTAATACTGCAAATTCCGTTTACAGTAAATAACTAATACCCTTTGCATCATGGGATGTTTCTGTGATGTTAGACCCCACATACAGAGACTTACTGTATTTTTTTTAAATTGCTGTACTGTATTTGCTGTAACGGCCTCTTTGGCGCCATTCTATTGAGGTTGTTTTATTTTCCTCATTTCCTACATTTGGATTGATACGATTTGCCCTGCACCGTGTCTACAACGCCGCTTTTAAAAGTGTGTCATTTCTACTTCTTGTTTTTCCAGAGAAGACATTTCTGTCACTAACAAAGTGAATGGTGGGTAAAGGTGGTGGCCACGTTTTGGAGCAGCACCTGGGTTTTGCAGATGAGATGGCTATGTATTCTTTGGCTGTTTGTCTTTTTTCCCCATTATGTTTCTGTTGCCTAAAGATTCTTTGTGAGGAAAATTCCAGAGGATACAACATAATGCACTGCAAAACATCCTAAGATATGAGAGATGGTGAAGATGCACTGTTCCAGCATTGGATGACTAACTTTAAGTGTTTTAACTAACATGCTATGTTTTAAATAAAGAATTTGATATTTTGTAATTATTGTGTCTGTGTTAATTGAATGCCTATGTACAGTAAAAATAAAATGAATTCTATATAAAAAATAATTAAATCTATATTAAAATGAATTACAGTAGTATACTGAGGATTTTTTTTTACAGTAATTCACTGTAAAACAGTACTGTTTGCAACTGTAAATCAAATATAGTTTGCTACTGTAAATCTTAATTACAGTAATTTACTGGCAACAGTAAAAACTATGAAAACCCTTTGAAATGTCTAACAGTGTGGGCTCATGAACATTAGCCAATGTGAGAAAGGCCTTTAGGTGCTTAGAAGTTACCTTGAGAACATTTGCAACCTCGCAGACTATTACACGTTCTACTTTGGAGTGATCTTTGTTGGTCGATCACTTCTCGGGAAGGTAATAGTGATCTTGGATTTCCTCCATTTGTACACAATCTGTCTGACTGTGGATTTGTGGAGTCCAAACTCTTTAGAGATGGTTTTGTAACCTTTTCTAACCTGATGAGCAACATCAACTCTTTTTCTGAGGTCCTCAGTAATCTCGTTTGTTCGTGACATGATTCACTTCCACAAACACTATCAGACTTTGATAGATCCTGTTCTTTGAATAAAACAGATCACGTTTGATAGTCATTGCACTGCCTGAAAACACCTCTGCACAGATGTACTCTAATTTCAATATGCTAATCCAAGAGATTCACATACTTTTGCTACTCACAGATATGCAATATTGGATCATTTTCCTGAATAAATAAATGCCAAAGAAAATATTTGTCTGCTTTCAGGACTTGTGCGAAAATCTGATTATGTTTCATATTTATGCAGAAATATAGAAAACTCTAAAGGGTTCACGGAAATGGCCCTTGTACACAGGAGTTATAGATCTCTACAATACACAAAGGCATTTTACTAAGATACACTAGGGATTTCTGAGGACACATAGCATACATAAAATTGATAGACAAAAAATGGATATAGACAAATATAGTGAAATTACAGTTTGTAATGTATTAATAAAAGTAATAACAGACAGAGTTATAAAAGACAAGTGTACACATTTAAAAACTGTAATTATTTCTGAAACCACATTTCCCTCAGGACATACAGTACCTCTAATACTTTGATTAGAATTTAGTGCCCTCTGCTGACCAACATCACGGTTTCTTTCTTCAAAAATATTACCAAACCAGCTTTAAATGCACAAATTATAATTGGAAACTCTCAGTATTTTACTGAATTATTTTTTCAAAAATATTTGTAAATAGAGATTTTTGAGTTCAAAAAACTATTTTAAGGTGAAATATTTAATCCATGTTGAAACATTTACTTCAGGTCTATATGAAATTTGATGAAGCAGTAATTGTTTTTTCTTCAATATAAAGCATAGTACAATCATAAAATGAGAATTTCTGATATAATTTTCAGTTTGTAAAGTATTTCGATTTCAAAAATATCTGACTGCATGTTTTAAAATATGTTTTTTATTATATGATTTTCTTAGTCCTTGATGCCAAGCTCTGTGGCAGCAATTTCAGTGATGTTTCTACCCTTCATGTGTTCAGGTGTTTGACAAGTGATTTTATCATCATGAAATTTTTTTTTTCATTCATATGCCATAGATATGCTAAACTAGAGTTGCAGTGCCATGGATTACCAGACAGCACGGCATGCAAACGTCCATCCAATATACCTGGAGTTAGGTTTTGCAGATAGTTGTTTCTGAGGTCAAGGAAAACAAGTTTTTTCCTGCTTGAAGAAAATTCCAGCAGGCAGGTTCTCCAAACGGTTGCCACTTAAGAACATCTGGCAAAGGTTTGGATTACCAATGAATGCTGATGCATCTAAAGACTTTAGTCTGTTGTTTTGCAGGTACAGAGCCTCAAGTTTGGGCAGAGAGGTCAGAGCTCCAGGAGTCAGTTCCTCCAGCTGGTTATTTCTTAAGTCTAAGCTCTCGAGATTGTTAAGTCTTTGCAGGAAGGCCATGGGCAGCTGGGAGAATTTGATAGATGACAAATCTAACCTCTGGAGAGAGTTGTTTACAGGCAGACAGTCAGCATCTATCTCAGAGAGCAGGTTATCTGAGAGTGTGAGCTCCACAAGAAGAGAATGATGAAACACTTGCGATGATAAAGCTGTCAGTTTGTTACCTATTAGGATAGGATCATATTTTTAACCAATACACATGAACACACATGAACAAGTGTGCTTGTTCTGATTCTGCAGTACTTTGAAGAAATCATTTGAGATATTTGTCCAGTGAATCCATCAGGTTCCTGACCGATTCAGTGTTTTTAAGGATAATTGGCTGAGAGAACGATTTAAAGGGATATAAAAATAAACATTCTTCATTATTTATTCACCTTCAAGCTGTCCAAACACGTATGAATTTAAAAAAAAAAATATTCCCCATTGATTCTCATAGTATTGGTTTCCATATGGAAATACATTATAACATAGTTTTTTTATTTTTGGGTGAACGATCCCTTTAAAGACAAACTCATCTGTTTGTTTTTTAATGGATCAACTGGGGAAATGATTCAGTGATAGTTGTTCCTAAATGATTCAGCGTTTTTGAACACATTGGTTGGGGAAATGATTCAATGACTCAGTTAATTGTTTTACTCTAAAGTCAGCATTTTTTAATAAATCACTAATGTAAACTTAGTGATTCAATGAGTCACCATAAAGACTGAATTCAAAATATCATACAGCCATTACTACTCTTATTATTTAAGAAATAGTAGCGTCCTAGTATACTTTTACAAATTCAGCCATAACATTGTTTTGCTCATGAATCAGTGAATCAGAATGATTCAGTGGTTTTGAATGAATCAGTGAATGATTGGATAACTCACTCAAAAGACTCACTTGTTTAGCTCCTAATAGAACAAATCCATGATACTCATAAAACCAGCATTTTGTCATCACCGACTGCGTTAACAAAGTAACCTTTAGAAAGAATCCCTACTATTAATAAGAAGTTCTCACTAATGCACAGCCAGACTTGACAGTCTATATGGGATGCGCAGACACAGACAAATGGATTAAATTTAAGGACCGTAACTAAACACTAAACACACACTCGTTACCTGTAAGGCCAAGCACATGAAGATTAGACAGGCCCAAAAGCAGGCCCACAGGTAATGTACGCAGCTGGTTTCTGATCAAACTGAGCTGCCTCAGATGTGACAAAATCTTCAGGTCATCAGATATTATGGAGCTTAAATTGCAGAAGCGGACACTGAGGTCTGTAGTGTTACCTGGGAAGGCCTTGATGGGTAACTGTTTGAAGTTAACAGACACAAATGACTTGGACCTCATCGGATCTGAAGACAAGTCTGCATTTTCCTGGGTGCGAAACACTCTGTGTATAAACAAAGCAGCTGAGTAGCACTGCAAGCAAAATAATAGCTGTACATATTTATGACAAGACACAACAGAAATAAGATTAAACGAGGATCTTAATAGAGACCTCAATGTCTCAATGTCCTGAACTGATTCTGCTTTTATAACCTGAATCACATTTCACATTGGTCAACATACAATCAAGGATTTTCCAGGTCAACGTTTGGTTTAAATGCTTGTGCAACATTGGACTTTTATTAATCAATTTTTGTGAATCACTTACAACAACAGACAAGAGCATGCTGTTTTAACTCTTTGTAGACGACAATGGCACCATATCTTAAGTAAAATAATATTTTCAAATTTTTCATGTTACTTTTTACAGTGCCTATGTGGATATCATCTAATAGTGTAACTCACCTGGTTAAATACTGCAATCTATAAACGCTGTATCTTCTTATAAACAAGTAATGATGATTATGCTAATTGAATACATTAATGCAACCTTTCTCCTAAACAAAACATTTTGGTTCCCGTATAAACGCCACAGATTAGTTTTGGATCATCACACACAAGTCGTCAATCAAATAAAGCTTTTTTTATTAACAATTTCACAATGTTTCAACGGTTTGTCAGTGGCAACATGGCAAAATGATAAAACACAGAAAATGTTTGGACCAGAGGTCTTCATGTTCCACTATGCATACAGATTGTGTCTAATTTTTGTCACAATCAAAATGTGCTACGGATTGCATCATATAATATCAGGCTTTAACAATGCATATATTTTGAGCAGATAGTTCTGGCAAACAACTAAGTAATGTTTTTCAAAAGTGATATAATGTGTGATAAAAATATAATCTGTCACTAAATCTGTTTTTCCTAACAAAAATAGATATATTACTTGAGTATATAAATTCATTTGATCATTGCAGAGCCAAAGTAGGCCTATATATTCTGTTTCAAACACACACTCAGGCAAACAGACACATTTACTGACAACCTTGCAAGGAGACCAAAACGTTTAAAATTCTTTAACTTAAAAATGTTTTTGAAGAATTGTATAGTCTACAAAGACATAACACACTCTTAAAATGGCTTAAAATTGAAACTACACCCTTTAGGTGATTTATAGCTTGTTCAGTTTTAAATATTAGACCACCCCTTCCCCAGTCATTTATACTTGTGGAGTTTGGCACTTGGAAGTCCTGCCATTTGCCAAAATGAACACTATGACATTCTCCACTTTCATAGTTCCCAGATGGACTATCACCTATCCAACCTTCACCAAGGTTAGCTGAAATTAAAAGAGAGGAGAGAAGTTTCAGGTCAACGAAAAAAAAAAAAAAAAAAATTAAATAATCGCAGACATTTCACATCCCATTCTCTATTCAACCACACACAACAGCTTTACCACCACAACATCAGTTTTCAGATCTGCCTCATTCAATCAAACTAAGCCAGACTTTTTAATTCAGCCAAACACTTATACACAAACATGCCCACTCATATTAGTGCATCAAACAATATCAATATCAAAACTTGCCCTAGTTATAGACCCTCACATTGGGAAAAAACGCACTATTAATGTCATACTTCAAAAAAACTGCTTTAAAGCCAAAGCATAAACGCACAGACACAAATACATGCTAAGGCACCACTGTGGTTACCCCACAAACTCAACTCCTCAGAAGTCTAATACATCGTCATCATCCATTTCAACATCAAGAGACCAACCCCAGTCCTTCAGGCCCAACTCAAGCAATCTGGAACAAAGAGGAGTCATTCGGCCTCATGTAAAAATATCAACGGAAAAAATGATGGCCACCCATGTTTAACTGAAGGTATACAGATCAATGCAGTTTTTGAAAAAGTCTTTTCTTTAAGTTATACAAAGATGTGAGTGACAAATGCTGCTCTTTATTTATACTTTTGCATTTTTTTGGCAGATATTTGCCCCAAACCCTCATGATATAGTTTTTTTCTTCTTGGAAAGTCTGATATTTAATCAGATACTGTGTTAAAAATGCTCAGTTATAATTAGATACCAATATTATGGAATTAAAAGAGAGACTGCATTGTTAGCGGATGTATTATTTTAGTATTTTTACTCAAGCAAAGAAGATCTATTCTGTTTAAGATGCATACAGAGAACAGAACAGACAGCCAAATATCTGAAGGTGATGTTTTAGGGCAGCACAGACAAGCAGAAAACCTGGGCGGTAAGCAGTGATGCAGTGTACTTACATACAAGCACAAGTGGGGAAGGTGAGAGGTCAAAGGTGAACAGGTCAATGAAGTATGATACGGAGCATGGGGCCAGGGCTATAAAAGGTTAGCAGTAAAAAAAAAAAAAAAAAAAAAAAAAAAAAAAAAAGCTACTGAGTACCTGCGCAACTTCACAGCCAAATCTAACTTCTTGTGCCAGGTTAACATATCCAGCACCTACATTTACCTTGATTGAAGCTGCAGTTCACCCAAAAATGAAAATGCTGACATTAAATATTCACTTTCATTTTGTTCCAAACCCGTATGTAATTTTTTCCCCCATGGGAAATAAATAGAGAATTTTTAAGAATTTACGCTGCTTTTCTTTCAAAGTGAGCACAACTGCCAAGCTCCAAAAATTGACAAAAACAGCATCAAAATACTGTAAGTAGTCTATACAAGTTGATTTTTGGGTGATTTTTGTCTTTTAATTGAGCAAATTATTGTATTTAAAGCGACTTGCAATTAAGGTTCTATACAAAAATAAGGAGTAACAACATTAGCAATCCTCCAATACTCATTCTCAAAAGCTAGTACAGAAGGGTAAGTAGGAAACAGTAAAGAAGATTTGAATGACTATAGAAAGTGACTTTGTATAAATGGATATGAGTTACACATTAAAATGTTGATGTGTCAAAGAATGATAAAATATCAGCCTCCTTAACACAGAATTTTGGCCTAAAAACTAATGGCATGAGTTTTGCCCCTACATAATATAATATTAACAAAACTATAATATATTATTAACAGAAACTGGGAGCGTCAGTTGGTAAAATAATTTTGCGAATCCAGAAGTTTAAAGGACTCTATGTTCTTCTATAAAAATGTATTTTTAGTTGTTTAATTAGGATAATTAAAATTAACATTAATATCAATTATTATTCAAATTAAATATATACACATTTTGTATAATCCAATAATAATTGAATATCATTCCCTTGTAGTCGGCCTCACCTCCTGGTTGAGAACCACTGCTTTATAATTCCCCATATTTTAACCTCAGTTGACTGTATGTAACATTATTCTCTCTCAAGCTCCTTTGTAAGCGGTGTTGTGCAAGTTACTTCCAAACTGTAACATATTATAGATTACTTGTTACTGTTATTTAAAAGTAATTCCTTACCTTACAATATTACTGTCTCAGAATTGTAATGCGTTACATGACTCCTGTATTACTTTTGAGTTACTTTCACCAAAATATCTACAGAAGTAGAACTTATCATTCTAAAATGACAAAATGTAGAGGTACATAAAGCTCATAAAGGTAAGAGTAATACATCATTCGGAACTGTAAAGGGTCTACTTTTATTTGTGTGCACTCACAATGTCAACAAAACGTCATGCTTTTATCTTGAACAGGAGCACTTCACAAAAATGAACCGAAAGTCAGCGAATACATGCCTCACAGACATGATAAATATATCTATAGAAAGCTTTAAATTACTACTTAACGAAATAAATAAAAACGAAAACAAAAACTATTTAACATAATCGTTATCCGTGAAGATGCACTTCTCTCTAAAGGCGAGTCTAACGAGGAGATGGCGAATCCTTACTATTTCCCCCGGACACATTCATGGTAATTACTTTTGCTGGGGCTTTTGCTTTATTGCGTGTATTTGAACGCAGAACTCTTCAAAAAGTAATCCGTTACTGTAATGCATTACATTTGTAACGCGTTACTCCCAACACTGTTTGTAAGTGAAGCGGTTCTCACCTGGTCTTGGGTGAGGGCTGCTGTCGGGTGGAATGCACTTTGACGGCTCCTCGGTGTGAAAGCCTGGGAGATGAACGGGCTGACAGCTGAGGAGAGGGCTGAGGGGACAGGCCAGTTGGTGATGCCTCGGAGGGAGGAGAAGCTATAGCTATGCTTGGGGAGTGGGCTATCAGTTTCCGTGGGACCCTCTTGAGTAAGCGGCTAACCCATTTCTGCTGCTCTTCTGTGGAGTTAGCCAGCAGCAGTAGCTCTTTTGCTGTAGACATGTCATAGTTCACTGGAGAAAAAACGAACCAAACAGGTCAGTTTCAATCCAAAGTACACAATGTGGAGGTTCAAAAGTCCATATTTAAAATAAATAAACAAACATTTGGAGTCAGTATGGATGCATTCAATTCATAAGAATTGGCAGTAAAGACATTTATAATGTTAATAAAGTTAAAAAGTATCATGGTTTCCACAAAAATATTAAGCAACGCAACTGTTTTCAGCATTGATAGTAAGAAATGACACTGTAGACTGAAGCAATGGCAGCTAAAAATTTAGCTTTGTTATTACAGATATAAAATACATTTTATAACATATTAAAATAGAAGCTTTTTTAAATTGTAATGATATTCCACAATATTATCGGTACTATATATTTTTAATAAAATACATGCAGCCTTGGTATTTAAAAAATATTATTGATCACAAACTTTTAGTAGTGTAAATAAATACATAGATAAAGTGTAATAATAAAATTTATATTAATTTCTTTACAAAAAATTATTTAGTTTTTATCATTTGTAGATCTGAATATTACTTATATTGTAATTTTTATGAATATGTGGTTGTAATATTAATAATTAATTATTTATATTATAATCAAATATTAAAAATAAATAATCAAAGGAATTTATGGCATCTTCTATATCTTAATTTATATTTCATCACAGTACCAAAAATGCAAAATTCTAATGTATATAACAAGCTACAGACGGTAATATCAATCTGAATGTGAAGTGCTTTGTGAGTGTGACCTCCTGACCTCTGCAAGGAGCTAGGACCTCTTCTTTGAGATCTATGTGGTCTTTATGGCATTTGATTCGGCAGCGTCTGCACTCCAGGGCTGGTGGGGGCTTGAAGACGTGCCACAGAGGCCTTGGACATGCTTCACAGCTAGAGGGGAAGTGGTAAAGCGTAAGCACAAACTCATGACCTTTGTGTGGGATAAATGATGACCTTTCAGCTGCTGATAAGGCTTCCACAGCAAGCTCCTCTTTCTTACTCTCTCCCTCGTTAGCATATAATATCTACAGACAGAACAGAAGAAAAAAATAGGTTTGGTAAGATTGATCTCAAAGAATGATAAAACATTTCCTGGAGGAACAAATTAAGCATGTTACCTGAAAGATGCGTGGGATTTCTCTGGGATCTGCTCGGTACACGTCTGTCTGAGTGACAGGTCTCACATGGAAGAGTTTGCTAAGACGGGAGAAAGGCGGCAAAAAATTAAATGGGCTGGCTAATGTTATACAAGAGAGCAGTAAATGTTTAAGATTTATGTATTTGAACTGCATATAAAATTTCCATCCTTTTGGATCACTCGGTTTTAACTAATAAACTTAATGTGTCAATCATACATACAATCATATACATGTGTGCATATTTGTCCATTCATATATATAAATGAAACAGGTAAAATTTCTATAATAGTGCTAATAAACAATGTTTTTTTTAAAACACAATAACCAGGTTTATATATTTATTAATAAATCTATCCGATTTGTTTCAATCTCATATATTTGAACTGAGTATTGTGTGTTACACACCTAGCCATATTTGAACCATGTTCATATTTTTTAATTGAATGCATTTGATTTTTTAACAATGAACAGATTTTGCTGATTTAAGCAACTTTAATAAATGCATTTTACATATATGATTATTTAAATAAAATCAAAAAGATGCAAATAGTTAATAAAAAATATTCCAAGAAAATGCCATGATTTTTTGAATGCAGAAATTTTAACGGTTTCATTTATGTATAACTGACAAATATGTGCATGTACAAATATGTATGACAAAAAAGTTTATTGGTTGATGTTAAAATGCTATACTACAAGTTGATGGAAATTTTACATACAATTCAAATACATAAATTTTAAATTTGGGCCTAAATATTTTTTAAACTCACTCTATGTCTAGAATCATGAAGGGACTAGACTGCTCTCTGTCTTGCTCCGAGTCATAAAACAGGATCTTCTTGCTGCTAACCACCACATACTGCAATTTACACAAAGATCGACACACAGATGATCAGAAAGGGTTTGCTGTTGTAACATGTGAGTGTGCATGTTTAAACCTTTACCTTCTTTTCCCATCCAAACCGTTTGGTATTTTTGGAAGGCATTGAGAGACATCCTTCAAGACTAGAATCTGTGGTTAAAAAAACAACAACAAAAAAACAGAAGAGTTTTTTATTTTATTTAAAATTTCAGAGCCACACAGGTTTTGTCAAACTCAAAATGACCAGGCAGACTCATTTTTCTTCAAGCAATTGGAGGCCTTTAAAAAAACACCTTTGCAGAATGGAATCTTGGAATAAAAAAGGTTTCAGTAGTGTTAATGGACTTTCAGAAAACACACAAGGTGATCAGTGTGATTATGTGCAAAATTGTCAAATCTAATAAGCGTCACACCATGTTGGAGAGTGTGGCCGTGTTTCAAATCATAATGCAGTGGTTCCCAACCTTTCCGTCTTATATATCAACATCAGACCAGAATTGTTGTAGAGGAAATATATTCTGCTATGAGAATCACAATTATTATTGTAAGTTTTTTTAATATCTCAGTGTGTTAATTACAAGAAATAAATAAATAAATACAATTTAATAAATTAATTATTTTTGAAACATTTTTAATTATTATTTAATTATTGATTTTTTTTCTTCTTCAAATCCCTAATGTTTTTTAAGCAATTATTTTTTATAGGTTAAACAAAGCCAATTGTATAGGTTAAACCTGTTTTATAGATTAAATGAAGCAAAAAATAAAAATAAAAATAAAGATTCCCTGCTTGGGGTATGCGTACACCTGGTTGGGAATCTCTGACCTAGTGCGTTGCCTACCTAGAAAGCATTTTTGAATTTCACAGGCTCATTTATGCCCAAAAATTCTGTCTAGGTGTTTAGTATTTGAACTCCACACTGAAGGAAGGTAAAGGAGAGCAAGGGGCAGTATGCGTGCTGATTTGTTTCCATGCAGGGTCACCTGCAGACTCTTGGTGAGTAGGCTTCTCATATGTGAGGGCGGGCCTTTGCCCCCACTCGACTTCCTCATCCTCCTCTTCCTCTGAGTCGGTGAGGAACGGAGGAACGATCCGGCATGGCCGGGTATCTATACACACTGACTTGGAGCTTCGTTGGTATGTGAAGGACATAGACTCCGAGGTGTGTGAGTGTGTGATGCGCACTACAGCGGTGAGAGTGGGAAGGAGTGAAAGAAGAATGAAGGAAAAGAAGCAAAAGATGCATAAATTTAGTATGCCATTTTGAAAAGGGGAAGAAAGGAACATTAAAAAGAGGGGAAGAAGTAAACAAAAAAGATAGAGTGGGAAATGGAGAACAGGTAAAAGAGAAAAACAGTGGCAGTAATGTATTGATTATGTGCTCTAGAGTCAGTGGATATTCATGGATAAAATTAAATGAATGAATGAATAGATAGATATATAGATAGATAGACAGACAGACAGACAGATATGCCAGGTGTTTTTAAGTTTTATAAAGTACAGTGAGTGCTTCTATTTATATTGAATGGTTTGAGGTTGCACAACACATTGTATTGCCCAAAATGAATTAAATAGTGGTACAATGAAAAATTTGTGTCTTAAGCCCATCCCTAGCATCATTTATGGCATGAATTACCACATTAACTGTCCTGTGCTTGACGAGTCATTACCTGGATAAGCATCATCACCCTCCAGGTCGTTGCCGGTGCTGCTGATGCTAGTAGTGTCCAGAGAATGGATGCTGAGAGAAGTGATCTGACAGCGCAGACGCTCAATATCACTGTCTTTACTGTCCAGGGCCATCTGCATCTCCAGTCGCACCTGAGACTCCTCTCCTAACGTCTGCAAACAGAACAACAGATTTATATATTTACGCAGAATAGTGGCTAGGTTCCCTGGTGGTTACATTTCTTTTAAATGTATGTATTTAATGTCACTTACAGCCTGCATTTCATTTATTTCTTTCTGGTATTTGATGATGGTGTTGTTGAGTTTATCTTTCTCGGTGCGGAGCTGCGACTGGAGCTGTCTGTTCTCCTTCTCCTTCCTGCGGACGTCAGAGTTGTTGCCTTGTGGCGTTCTGACATCATTCTTCTTCATAACCTCAGCCAGCTTGTTTACAGCCTACAAGAAAAACGTCTGATATAATTTACCTGAGACATGCTAATAACACCTATTTTAAGCTATGAGAACAACGGTGTAACATATACATGTATACAGTAGTTATAAAGTCTTGATTCAAATAAGCCAAACACACCTGAATCTTGAGAGTTCGCTCAGACTGTATTTGCTTCTCGAAGGACAGGATCAAAGATTTCGTCTGTTTTTCTTCGTCTCTGGCCTTCTCCAGCTCTGTGTATACACATTTATAGATGTTAAAGCACATATATGAACATTATGCCATCAATTTATTCATATTATTATAATATTAAGCGACATTCAGCAGCCTACTCACTATGCTGTAGGTGTTTGAGCTGATTGTTGAGCTCTTCTTTCTCATTAGCCAGGTTGCCAACATCCACAGTCAGTGTGCGGTTTGATTCCTCCAGCTTGCATTACATAAAATATTTCAAAATGTAATTAAGTAATATTAATGAATGTTTATGTTGTGTATACAGACAAATTATTATTTCTGATCTTTTATTATATATTTAGGACTTAAAAACATTCTTATACTCACCGAGCTGATGGTATTGTCCTTTTCGCTGAGTTCCTGCCGGTGTCTGGCGATCATATCTTTGATCTCCAGCTCCTTCATGATCTTTTCTTTCTCCAGGTCTGAGTATTGCTCCTCAGCGATGGTGCGTGCCAACTCTTCAGAGTCTGCCTTTGTCAGGCTTGCCTCTAGCTGTGTTGCTAATGAGTCCCTACAGAAACATACATGAACCAGTTTGTATATGAACAGGAATTCGGTGTACAAAGATGCAAGCATAGATATTGTTATCTGTTCATTCATTCTATTTGCATCTATTTATTTACTATACTAGCCTTGCACTAATTGACGTGGTTTCACATGCATATGTGACCCTGTACCACAAAACTAGTCATAATGGTCAATAAATAAGGGTGAATAAATAAGCTTTCCATTGATGTATGGTTTGTTAGGATTGGACAATATTTGGCTGAGATACAACTATTTGAATATCTGGAATCTGAGGGTGCAAAAAAATCTAAATATTGAGAAAATCGCCTTTAAAGTTGTCCAAATGAAGTTCTTAGCAATGCATATTACTAAACAAAAATGAAATTTTAATATATTTACAGTAGGAAATGTACAAAATATCTTCATGGAACATGATCTTTACTTAATGTCCTAATGATTTTTGGCATAAAAGAAAAATCGATAATTTTGACATATACAATGTATTTTTGGCTATATTAAGACTGGTTTTGTGGTTCATGGTCACATATTATTCTCCTCACTGGAACAAAGCAGTGGCTATATCGATCAACTATGTTGTTCATCCTCTGTACCACTAGGAGGCGCTCTACCTATGATATGGAATACTCTAGCTAACAAATAGATGGTTTCAAAGCCAAAAGCCAAAGACTAAAAGCCAAGAAACTCACATTTCCATTTTTTTTTTTTATTAAAGCCTAAAGCTACATTTTGTAACGTTTGGCCCTCTATTGGTTGAAGCAGTTGAAACTACAAGTTAATTGTTAAGAAACATTGTTTTGGTCATTACATGAGTTCTGTGCAGATGTATCATGATTACAGGTGATGGTGTCAAACAAAAATAGTTACATAGCGCATAAAAATAGTCCAGTCATTTTCATATGTCCTGCCACCCTTTTTTTTTAAAACAAATACTTGTGTGGAAATACACACCTCTCTTCCTCCAGGTCCTCTATTCTCTGCTGAGCATCTTTGTAGAGTTTAGCCTTTTCATCACCGTCCTCCTTCAGCTCTCGAATCTGAGTCTTATACAGTTTCTGAAATCAAGGAAAAATGTTTCAGTTTAAAACAAATATGGACAGATACAAAAAAAAAAAACAATCCAAATACATCCCTCCACACATTCACTGACAAAATATGTTCAAGCCTGGTCAGACATACTGTGAAGAACTGCTCTGACTCCAACTGGTCCTTCAGTTCTTTCAGCTGTTTGTCAGCTTCTTCTCTCTCCCTGAATGGACAAAGAGAGCTTTTTGCAGTGCATGCACAATATATGTGTGCTATGTAACATTATGCTTATCAGTGTTTCGCTTTGTAAGTTTAGAAAAACAGGATAAAAGCCTGTTCACACAAAGAGTGATTATAACGATAATCAAGTTTTATTAATCATTCTAATTCTATGGGGTGTTCACACCACAACTTTAAAGACAATGACACAGAAGAACAATATCATTGGAATATATATCATCCATCATGAAACCTAACTCACCTGCGTAGTTCTTGATTTTGTTTCTCCAGGCTGTGTTTGAGCTCCAGCAGATGGTTGAGTTCTTGTTTGAGCTGTTTCTCCGAGGACTGCAAGGTGCTGAACTCCTGCCTCTGTACATTGAGATCTGCCTGAAAGAGAGTCTTCTTCTGAGTCTCCTGCTGCACACGTACACTCAGCACATCCACCTGTTATACACACACAAAAAAACTGGATTTAATATCTTGTACTCTCCACACACCATGTGATGCATATATGTAATTTTGGAATGCCTTAAGTTTAAAATGAAGTTTCATCCAGAAATATGTGCCAAAAATAGTGTTGAAGTGCTGAAAATATGGGCAAAAATCACAACATATTACAAATATGTTGAGACAGACAGCTAGAGCCAGGCAAGAAGAACAGTCAGATAGGTGTACCTCCTTGCTGAGTTTTTCTTTGAGCGAGCGGAGCTCCTGAAGCTCATGTTTGGCTTGCTTGTAGTCACAGTCTAATACTGAGTTTTCCTTCTCCAGCTGCATCAGTCTGTTTTCCAACTGTTGCTTTGCAGATCGTTCTTCCAGCAGCTTTTGTTCCATATCTGTCACACAAACACACTCAACATCACCAAACGGCGAACGAGCCACAGGTTTGTACTACAGGCTTTGGAAAGATTTACTCTGCTAGAACAACAACAACAAAAAAGGAAAAGTCATTTTGGAATGAGGAAAACTTTTTTTTTCATACAGGGGTAATGTAAGGCACTTCTAAAAGAATCCTGTAAATCTGGACAGGCAAGATTTTGGTGTCAAAGTAAAGATTAAACACAAGTTTTTTGTTTATGCAAATTCCTTTTGAGTAATAGTTTCGTATGTATTACAGGATAGTTTTAAGAGAGGGAATTGAACACTTTCCCCAGAGTAAATGAATGGGAAACTAAGGTAACCAAGATTGTTTTTCGCTCACTCAAAACTGAGCTCCCCTTTTTCATTTGTTTTTCATTTGTAGTGAAATGTGAACATGTTTTTAGAGTTTTTAAATCAGAGGCAACTGTGTAATTTTACCTTTCAGGGTCTCAGACTTGGCCTCCTCAATGGATTGGTTGATTTTGTTGTTGTCAGCCAATCTGGCTTTAGTGGCCTTATGCTCTGCCTCCTCCTGCTCTAGACTCTGCTGAATGGCTTTGAGTTTAAAAGAAAGATCAATCTCCTGCTTGCTCTTCTCCTGTGGGTGAAGGGGACAACATTAATAGGGGTTTCAAAACAATACACATAAACACACACACAGCATATGCTGAGAATGTGAGTCATTTATTCTCTTGTTAAAACACACACACACACACACCTTTTCCAGGGTAGTAAGATCCTCCTGTAACTGTCTTTTCTCTGCTTCAGCCTTTGATAGAGAAGTCTTTATGTGCTTTAACTCATCTTCCAGTCCAGAGATACGCCCTGAAAATGTATGAAACATGGAAATAAAAATGAAATTGAAAGAAAAACAGGTTGACAAAAACACAAGAATTAAGTTGAAGCCAAAGGTCAGGAATTCAGGTTAAAAGTAATAAAAACCTCCACCCATAAAAACCATAAATGGGTGTTTCTTCTATAGGCACATTTGGCCCTGTGGACCTTTAGAATATAAATACTCATAAACACTTCAAACTCTTGCTAGTTTTCTTTTTTTTTTACTTTAGTCTCTTCCTAACATTTTTTTTTTAACTAATATTTTTTATATTTATATTAGTTTTTTATTATTATTATTATTTTGTGGTGGAAATTCTACATTAAGTATTGTTAGAATAAAAATGGATAAAACAAATTTAATATTAATACAATATGTTTACTATATTATTAATATGTGACTAAAAAAATAACAGTTAATGCCCTAAAAAAAATAGTTAATGATATAAACTATTTTCACAAAATAAATATTTTGTGGTTTATGGTTTATTTCACTATTTGTTTAGCTTAGAATTTTCATATTTTAAAACGGAAGTCTTGGTCTAGGGTACAAATCAATAAAATCCTTATATAAAAGGCATCTGAAAATGAGTAAAAATATGAAGGCATGGTAAGTTTTAAAGTAGTTCAAATCTGTTCATTTAAATGAAATAATAATAATCTCTCAGGAGATAAAAGCACACACAGAAACAAACCTTTACATTTAATAGACAAAACTGAGAATACGACACAGAAGAGATATTTAGTTTGCCTGTTTTTTCTCTGTCCAGCGACATAACGTCAGCTACCTGCCTCTGACCTTAAAATAACGCTCTATTCATGTTTACACTCTGCGGGCAGCTCCACCCCAACACAACAACACTGCCCAGCAGACAAGAGCCTAGTGTGTCCTTCAGCGAGGAGCTGACCACTACACACTCAAACATAAATATTTGCTTTCACTCACTCACACAGACCTACACACAAGTGTGATCCATAGAATGTAACACAATCTCCTTCTAGGAAGATTGTTAGATGCTAATTCACAGCTACATCTGTCTGATGAACAGAAACAGGCATAGACACAAATGCAATGCACTCACCTTGTAGGTCATTGATGGTCTCTGAGCCGAGGCTTCTCTCTCGCTTCTCCACATCCAGAGAGGTTTGCAGGCCCAGTCTCTCCTGTTCCAGACCCAGCCGGCTGCTCTCCAGGTGGGCCAGACGCTCCTGAAGCTCCCTGAGAGAGACCTCCAGCTGCTGGGACTGTCTCAACGCCTCGCCCTGGGCCTTCTTCAGCCGCTCGGACTCCCCCACCTCAGCCTGGTGCTTAGCATTCAGCTCCTCCAACTAAAGACACATTCATTCAGTATCAGAATCTCATTTATTATATCCTTAAAACCAAAACAAATTTACACAACTGTCCAAAATTTTGGGGTCAGGAAGATTTTTTTGTCATGTTTTAGAAAGAGCTCTCTTGTGCTCTTCAAGGATGCAATTATTTCCAAGATTCTTTGATGAAAAGGAAGTTTAAAAGAACAGCATTTATTTTAAATTTAATAGAAATGTAATAGAAATTTGGGTCGTTATAAATGTATTTACTGTCACTTTTGACAGTACTGTCAATTTAATCTTTATTGAATAAAATTATTGATTGCTTTAAAAAAAAAAATTACTGACCCCAAACTTTTGATTGGTAATTTAAGCTCAAATGATTTTTGGGCTTCATAAATGTATAGTATATGAATAGAAGCAGACTTGAATTCAACAGCATTTTGTTCCATTAGCGGATTTCTTCACTTACTTTAATAACAAACCTCAAATATTTTTATAATTTTATATTTATTAAAAAAAATTGTAATATTTAAAAAGTTTTTTTTACTCGTAAAAAGTTTTTCTGGAAAATATATATATATATATTAAAAAAATTGGCTGTGATAGGAGAAAGTATTTTAACATTGGAAAATTGTTAGCAATAAGCACAAGCCTCACTAAGTTTAATGTTTTTATTTTCTATAGCCATTTTTTGCTGCTTTTAATTTGTAGATGTCCTAAAATCTGATAAAAATGTTGCATCTGGCTATTTGTTAAATAGTTATTGTTCTGAGGTTAATGGTTTGATAAAGTTTTGCTCAGGGACCCACCTGTCTTTCCAGGTGAATGTTCTTCTCGGTGGAGATATGAGAGTTCTGGGTCTTCTTCTTCAGTTCAGCTAGCTGCTCTTTCAGGCTGCTTACTGCAAGAGAGAGAAATGCAAAATGTGTTAACATCACAACATCAGCAGAGCAGAACTAATACTTTCTAGATGGGAGAACGTCAGAGGCTAGTACTGAGCAAATCGGGTAGAAAGTTTGGGCCAGTGCTTTGGTGAATCAAGAATGTCAGCAAAATATTGTCAGTATTAAAGAAACGAAATTCAGAATATTTTGAACTAGCAAAAGCTGCACATAAACTGCATCTAAAGCAGCATATACTTCAAGAAAAGCTCATGTAATTTGACAAATGTTGAGTAATACTGAAGGTTCAGATGGAGTAATGCCCCAAGTATAAAGCACAGATTGATCCAATATGGATGCATCAGTGAATAGATTTTTTTCCCGCTCCTTGTAAATACACAATGTAGTGACTGTTTTTAATTTAATGTCATTGTTCATTGTGGTCAATCAAGTGTGTTTCTAATGTTCTCACCCTCATTCTCAAGCAGACGCTTTCTGTCTGTTTCTAGGCCAGCCTTTCTTATGCTTGCAGAACGCTGGTGCTTCAATAAAGCTTTCTCTTTCTCCAGTTCCCTCAGAGAGTCTTCCACCGCCTGTCTCACATTCACCTGCAACAAGAGAGAAACAGTTAAGAGGAGCTTGAAGAAAGCTGCACGTTTTTTCTGAACCGTTTTGAATCAAAAGCCTTTTTTTGGGCGAGTTCAATTTAAAACGGTCTTACTTCTTCTTCAAGCTCTTTGGACAACTTCTCTAGCCGCTGATTTGCTGTTCTGTTGAGAAACAATGCAGATTAAATTTGTTGTAAGTGAAGATATACAGTGTTTTGAATTTGCCATATGTATGAATTTGACTTCACAGAATTACAGTGTGGTCCAAAAGTCTGAGTTCGCAAAAGTGCACTTTAAAGAAAAATTAAACAAAAGAAACACTAAAATTGAAATATTCATGATACTGTAATATTTCTGAATATCTATTGAGCTTTCAATTTAAACTTTGGAAACATCCTTTTTTAAAAGTTGCATTAAATAAACCAGAGAAAAAATGCAAAATATAAATATTTTCTCATTTGGATCCCACTGTGTGTTTATGAGTATTTTTACCTGCATTTATTTTCCAGTTCCTCCTTTGCTAGCATCTCATGTTTGACTTTTTCTTCCAACGTTTTCAGCCTCTCTTGCAGGTCACTGGACTGGGAACATGCACAAAACACATGTGAAAAGTCAACAAAAAACTGATGCCAGTTGTTTTTCCATTCTATTAAAAGCAGCAATTATCTAAAGAATGTGGAGAAACACTCGAATTATGTTGAGTAACAGCACCAAACGGCTGGGGTAAATTCTGCTGCAGAGCAAGTCATATAAGCATCTATTTTAGAAATCATTTATTTTAGAAAGTGCTAATTTTGTGCCACCTGCTATTATAGAGCAATATTCTCCACTCTTTTTGCCTTATGTACGCTCACAGCTCTATCGGTAAGGCTCAAATACCCCTTTATTAACAAAAAAACAGAAATATGTTCCTTATAACTCTTTTTTTTTTCATTTAACAATCATTAATATGATAAAAGTCAGTAATAATATTTAAAAATATGCACCTCTGCCTGGTTTAAATTATGATCCTCATTGACACTATCAGCATTAGAGTCCTCTTCTGAACACTTATTGTTTTGGTTTAACAATCTGAAAGAAAGATAGAAAGAGCATTATGGTAAAAGTTCCACTCTTCTCAGCAAGCTTCGTCCTTGTTTACTCTGCAGCAACATACTTTGAGGTTTTATAAATCAATTCAAGATGAAAAAGGCAGTTCGGAGGATAAGAAAGAAAGGAGAGAGAACAAGAAAGAGAGAGGAAATGAAAGAAAGAAAATCTCAAAGCAACTATTCAATCTCCAACCAATCTCAGCCAGCGGCCCATGTGGCTTCACTCAGCCACACTGGAGAAACTGAGAAAGCGAGGGAGGAAACAGTGAAAGGATAAGGGAAAAAGGATGGAATTGTGATGGAACAAATACAGCTCTCATTCACGGTTACCAAAATCATACAAAAATGCTGTACACCCTGTCTCTATCAATCCATAACAGGAGCTTGCTGTTGTTTTACAGCTCTTTAGTGTTCATCTGTGAGTCAGTGTGCGTGGAAAAGAACAAGATACCTGTGTAAAAATTAAACGGCGCTACAGTGTCTGAAATATGCACTTTTAACTCTTTCTGTCTCAGATTTCACCATTTTCAATATTTATCTCTTTTCACAGATGTTCATTTAGAAAAGATTGAAAACTGAAAACATCTTTTTACAGTCATAGAAACACTTTAAATTAAAAATAATAAAAAAACATAATATCCAGACTTGCATAAACAACAACATATTATTTTTTAGTTATGCTCAGCTCAAAAATGTTTCATCTGCTAGAAATTGTTTTGAGTGCAAAATCTTTATCGAGTAATGAACGCCTGTAAAAGTTATGGAAATTCATTGGCCAAAATGTGTTGGAACCCTGTTGGGACTCTTTGAATCCTTTTTCCACACAAGTCAGTTATATTACATTGCCATATTATGCAACAAACCAATTACGTAAGATGAAATTAAACATTTCTGTAATAACAATATTTTACATTATAATACAACATTTCACTAGCCACTCTTCCATTGTCAGAATCCATCTTGTCACAAACACACACAAAACACACATTTTCAGACTTACTGGTCCTCCCTGAAATATGTGAAGCCCACAAATGGTAGCTGATTTCCTGTGAAGGCACGTGGAGGGGCAAAGGTCTCGGTTCCTAACGGATCATTCTTTATATCATCATCAAAGTTACTGGTGTCAATATCGCTACTCAGCTCCGGCACCACTGGAGCCATGGCTGAGAAACAGAGAGAGGCAGAGAGAGAGAGCGAGGGGAGGGGGTTGAGAGAATATTGTAAAAGATTTGAGCAAAAATAGTGTCCTGTTTGAGTGCTTGTGTTTGAGAGAGAGAGAGAGTCTCACAGTGAAAGGCTCAGTGTGTGTAGCGCACAAAGCAGACACTGTACTGAAGGGAGGAGTGGCATGTATGGCTTGCCAAGCTGGCCGGTGCTTACTCACTACCTACTGTGCTCACACACACTCACGCTCACTTACACATCCAAAACACTCCCTGCCTCTGGAGTGAATGTGCTGAGCACGCTGGGAGAACATGTGTCAAACATCTAATGGGGATGGGCTGCATTCAAACTCTCCACAGTCAAACGAAAACAGACAGAAATGTTGGATCTTTGTGCTTTTGTATTAGGGATGATTTAATACATACAAGAAAAAAATCATTTTATTAATTCCAAACACAAACATAAAAAGATATTTTGAAAAACAAAATTGGATAAAAAAAAAATGTATATGGGTTGCATTCATTTTTTTTCCTTTATGAATTGGTATATTTATCCATTTGGCACACCTAGACATTCAAATTGAGCAAATTAATATCTTTTATCTTTTAATATCTTTATAGATTGATTTTTTAATGTCTAGTTTTCCTCAGTTTTAGAGTCAATTGTCTGTTTTTAAAGGGATAGTTCACCCAAAAATGAAAATTCTGTTAGTAATTACTCACCCTCATGTTGTTCCAAACCTTCGTTCATCTTCGGAACACAAAGCAAGATATTTTTGATGAAATCTGAAAGCTTTCTGACCCTGCATAGACAGCAACGGAACTACCATGTTTAAGGCCCAGAAAGGTAGTGAGGACATTGTTAAAATAGTCCATGTGACATCAGTGGTTCAACCATAATGTAAGCTACGTAAAGCTCATCTGACATAGAAGAAATTATTGAATAAAGTCGTTATTTTTGTTTTCTTTGTGCACAAAAAGTATTCTCACATGGATTATTTTACCGATGTCCTTACTAACTTTCTGAGTTGCGTTGCTGTCTATGGAGGATCAGAAAGCTCTTGGATTTCATCAAATTATCTTAATTTGTGTTCTAAAGATGAACGAAGGTCTTACGGGTATGGAACGACATGAGGGTGAGTAATTAATGACAGAATTTTCACTTTTGGGTGAACTGTCCCTTTATGCATAAACACAGTTCTAAATCTATTAATTAAAGTAATTCAAAATAAATAACTGCCACTGATGGCACTGATCTATAAAAATTCTCAATGAGGAAATCCATTACTGCAATTTTTATTGTAGTATAGAGTTGTCTTTCTCTGCACAATGGAAACATCCATATTTTTTTCAATATACTGTAAAACCAATTCAGACATAAGTCAATTTAGACAATAAACATCTATTAAACTTATCAAAAATGAACCAAAAAAAGTATGTCAGCATGTACACAAGAAAAACTGTCTTGAAGAGAAAATCTAATTAGTTTCTTTCCAACAAAACAAATCTGTTGTATTTTATTCTGAATTGCAATAAAAAGAAAGAAAATGATATGTTGCCATATGGCAACACCGCACCTTACAGATATTTAGATGCAGTGTTTTCCCAGAATGCTCCTTGATAGCACCGCTAATAACAGACTACTGTGGAGGCAGAGAGAAAGCAAGATAGAAAGCAAATACAGAATGTATATTTGGGCATCACTAGAGCGAGTGATAGAGAGAGGAGCAGAAAACGAGTCCAACTCTCTGGTTTTGAGGCTCTTCTCTCATTTGTAACTGTGTACGGGCCAAATGCTGGGTTCCACCCTTACTGAAACCAACCGCATACCCCCGTAACCCTGTCCCAAACACCACACCCCCGACAGGAGCACATCACAGCACAACACAGCAGATAGCAATGTTACCGAACAAAACAAAACTAACAAAAATAAAGTACTAATGGCATAAAAGAGCAAAAAGTTTAACATCACTCTTTGCTGTTTTATCACATCACATAATTAAAGGGATAGTTTACACAAAAATGAAAATTCAGTCATTAATTATTCACCCTCTTGCTGTTCCAAACCCGCAAGACCTTTGTTCATCTTCGGAACACAAATTAAGATATTTTTTATGAAATCCGAGAGCTCTCTGACCCTTCAAAGACAGCAACACAACTGAAATGTTCCCAGGTCCAGAAACGTAGCAAGGACATTGATAAAATAGTCAATGTGGCATCAGGGGTTCAACCGTAATTTTACGAAGCTACGAGAATACTTTATGTGTTGAAAAGAAAACAAAATTAACGATTTTATTCAACAATTCTTCTCCTCTTCATCCCGTCTGCTGTGGCACACCGCCATTGTCGAGAGTATCACGATGCATGCGCTTGCTTCTGCTTCATGTAAACAACGCTTTGTGATAACGTAAGAATCAAAATTGAAGAATTGAGAAGAACTGTGGAATAAAGTCTTTTTTTTGTACCTGGGAACATTTCCGTTGTGTTGCTGTCTTTGAAGGGTCAGAGAGCTCTCAGATTTCATCCAAAAATCTTAATCTGTGTTCCGAAGATGCACAAAGGTCTTACAGGTTTGGAACAACATGAGGGTGAGTAATTAATAACTATCCCTTTAAGCTTCATGGAGAAATATATATCAACTAAGCTAAGATAAATTATGGTTAACAAATCTAACACATCTAAACAAGTTAATTATTTTAGTTACTGTATAATTATAAATCAATAAAACAGTCAGTGGGTAGAGGCCACTGTAAGTTATAGTAAGTTAGTAATATTGACATAATAGTGATAATTACTTAATTGGCTATAACTATCATGAATGATCGTGACATTCACAAGTCATGATCACAGATCAGCCGCACTCACACTCTTACTGGCTTACTGTCTCGTATGGTGTCGAAGGTCCACTGATCGTTCTTGAAGAAGGGGTGACATTTTATTTCATCCACTCCAGTCCGGCCAAGCCTCACCTCCCTGTACATAGCAAAATACTGGTCAGCAAACCAAACAGAGAACCACAACCACGCTTACTAATCCGTTAAGTGACGTTTGTGTGTGTAAGACTGGAACTTCCAACAACGAGTGGCTGATGGGAAACGGCAGAGCATTGATGAGTTGAGGAGCGAAAGCGACACACACAGCAACATCCAAAAATAAGGAACGGTCGTTCCCCTCCCATTCCTTTCATCTGGATCAGAGGGGTGCAGCAGTTTGGACTGCCACATGTGGGACGTTCCTGTAACTAGAATGCAAAGGGAGGGGTGTGTGTGTGTGTTGTGCTTTTACATGAAAACATAAACCTCGTATGTATGTGCATGTGAGAGGGAGGAGAAAAAGAGAGGAAAAATAGTTATAGGAAAACAGATTGAAGTTGTCAGGCTGAAAGAGTGACCTGGGATTAAAAAGAAATGCAGTAGAAGCATTGGAACAGGAAGTTGATGTTTTACCAGTGACTGATTTTTGGCTATTAAAACCATAAATTGAATAGATGTAGACCTGTACATAATTTTTAAAAAGACAAGACTTGAGGTGATTTCATTTTATGTACACTACCATTTTCAAAAACTGGGGGTCGATAAGATTATTTATTGTTTGTTAAAGCTTATGCGCTTAAAGGCTGCATTTACTGCATCAATAATACAGTAATAGTGATCAAAACAGTATTTATTTTTCTATTTAAATGTATTTTAATAGTTTTCTATTTAAAATATAAATTTAAATATTTTATTTCTGTGATGGCAAAGCTGAATTTTCAGCAGCCATTAGTCCAGTCTTTAGTGTCACAGGATCCTTCGGGAATCATTTTTAATATGTTGATTTCATATTATTATAATTTACATTACATTTACATTTAGTCATTTAGCAGAAGCTTTTATCCAAAGCGACTTGGAAGCAATGGAATGGACAATGGAAGCAATCAAAATCAACAAAACAGCAATAATCTGCAAGTGCTACAACAAGTCTCGGTTACCTTAACGCAGTACACGTAGCAAGTTTTTTTTTTTATTATTATATTTTTTATTCTATCTGTTTTCTTTTTATTTATTATAATACAGCATGCTAGTGTTAGAGGCCTTTTTTGCTTTTGTTAATTGTATAATTTTTTTTTTTTAAGAAAACAAGCAGTTAGTAAATGAATAGATTGCAAGTCTATTAGGGCAGAATTTGGTTTTTAAATAAAAGAATAGAATTAAAATAGAGAGTGCTAGAGTTAGAGGGTCAAATAAAGATGGAAGAGATGTGTTTTTAGACGATTCTTGAAGATGGCTAAGGACTGCTCGGATTGAGTTGGACAGGTCATTCCACCAGGAGGGAACATTTAATTTAAAAGACTGTGAAAGTGTTTGTCTGTGTCTTTGGGATGGCAATAAAGCGACGTTCACTTCTAGAGCTTCGTAAGCTTCTAGAGGGCGCATAAATCTGAAGTAATGAATTTAGGCAAAGGGGTGCAGAGCCAGTGGTGGTTTTGTAGGCAAACATTAATGCCTTGAATTTTATAAGAGCAGCTATTGGTAGCCAATGCAAATGGATAAACAGAGGTGTGAAGCGCATTCTTTTCGGAAATTGTGATGAAACGATGGGTTTGATGGAACCACAAGCAGTTCTGTCTTGGCAAGGTTGAGTTGAAGGTGATGGTCCTTCATCCAGCAAGAAATGTGTGTTAGACAAGCTGAGATGCGAACAGCTATCGTCGGATCATCAGGATGGAATGAGAGGTAGAGTTGAGTGTCATCAGCATAGCAGTGATATGAAAAGCCATGTTTCTGAATGACAGAACCTAGTGATGCCATGTAGACAGAAAAGAGAAGTGGTCCAAGAACTGAGTCCTGAGGCACCCCAGTAGTTAGATGTTGCGACTTGGACACCTCACCTCTCCAAGATACCTTGAAGGACCTATCTTGAGAGGTAAGACTCAAACCACTGGAGTGCAGTTCCAGCAAGGGAAAAATGTATCAATAGGAGGTGTCCTTGCTGAATTAAAAAAAAATCCCAAAACTTGATCCCAAACTTTTGTAGTGTATATTTCATACAATAATAAAAAATAATAAAAACTAATACAAGAAATAATATTAAGTATAACTTATATCATATAATTTCAGTATAGCTATTATTTTATAGCTATTATACTTTTATTTTATTTAATTACAAACATTTTCATGGTTAAGTTATCATTCTGCAATAAAGTTAAGCACCATTTCAACTTGAATGGAAATTTTTTATTCCTATTATTGATCATCACAATTTATCATTATCATAAAAATTGATATCACCCAATCTCTAGAAATAAATTTATATTTTTACATGCTGCTTTTGATGTCACATCCTATGACAGTAAGTGACTAATTTTTAAAAGAGGTTACTCTGTCCAAACTCTATGTTTCTCTCTTACCTGTCCGACAAAAAGGCACAGATGAGGTCTTTGGCCTCTTTTGACATTTCGATATCATCTGAGAAAGTTAAGCTGTTTTTATGATCCATGATCTTTCCGTAGGTGCCCACCAGGGACTCGGCATAAAACGGTGTGTCACCTGTCCACATCGAAAGAAGAGTTAATATAGGATTGTAAGAACAGTGAGATGAAATCACAGGATATTGGAGGATACAGATGAAGTTGGTGCTACTCACCCACTAGCAGCTCATAAATGAAAACACCAACAGACCACCAGTCACACTCCCGGCCATAGTAACCTGTTCCTCCTTGAGACATCAAAACCTCTGGGGAAATGTAATCAGGAGTCCCAACAGCAGTGTCACAGCGGACCATACCGGACTAAACAAATACAGATGCATATACACGAATATAACTATTATATGCACTGGTTAAACCAATGTTGCTATGTTGTCTGTTGCTCTTTTAAATCCATTGACAGGTTATCGTAATTAATGCTGCACTACATTATCTAACCAGAAGATGGCAGCGCTGACATCATTATTACCATAGCATGGGGGATTAATGCAAAAATGCAAAACTTATGGTTTCAAATAGGTTTCTTGTCCTAAAATTGTCTCAATACACTGTGACTTGTGACAAACTAATTGCAATATTGCATACAATACAATTTTAAACGTAGACTCTCTTTCTTTCTACACTCAATTACACAAACACACATATCAAAAGCACCTATCACACAACCCAAAACACACCGAGTCCATCTTCATGCATGTTCCAAAGTCAGCGAGTTTCAGGTGTCCATTGCGGTCGAGCAGCATGTTGTCTGGTTTGATGTCTCTGTGAATGAAGCCCAGAGAATGGATGGCATCCAGTGCCAGCACCACTTCTGCCGTGTAGAATCGAGCCCACTCTTCTGGGATGTCATAGTTGCTGGTCAGAGTCACCAGGTCTCCACCGGGCATGAACTCCATCACCAAATAAAGGTACTTCTCATCTTGGAACGCACAGCAAAGCTATGTGGACAGAGAGAGAGAGAGGTGAACAGGTGTCACAAAACCAATATTTTAGCAGTCGCTAGCAATACAGTTTAATTTCACAACACTTGATTCCAACTGCAACACCATTTAATAACATTTATTTATGTAATAATGTATTCTTATATTTCATATTTTTAATAATATTCATTACATTTAAATTATACATATTGAAACAAATATTCTAAACATAAAATTAAAAAAAACAAAAAGACACGTAGTATTTCTCAATTAATTCTTAATCAGGTTTTTCAAAGTAATTATTAATTATTATTTAAGATAACTGTCCATCATAAAGACCACATTTTGTTAATTATTATCACCAAATCAACATTACAGCAGCAATTATGTTAGGCTTCAAGGTCTAATGAGCAGATCTGACATTTCTTGTCTTGCCCATTTACATTAGGACATAACCGTCTTTACAACATGTGCAGGTGCATCCTGTAAGGTGCAAACACAGCCGCCTTTCAGTCAGATATCACTTGGTTTGCTTTTTTTTTTTACATTTTATTATCAACTTAGTATTGAAGTATTGGTAATTTTGACATTCCTAGAGGTGATTATTTACTTACTGATTATTTAATCTTTTAACGGTGTCCTTGTATGCACTCTAGAATTGTTTTTTTTTTCTTTCAGTTTGCCAGATATAGATGCAGTTCTCGAACATACAAAAAAGTACCACACATGCATATCTATATATATGAAAGGGAATCCCACCTGAACTATCCAAGGACTCTTGGAGAATGCCATAATGTCACGCTCCTCCCAGAAGAAGGCAGAGTCAGAGCGCTTGACCATCTCAAACTTGCTGAGCTGCTTCATGGCATACACTTGTTGGGATACTTTGTGTCGTACCTACATGCACATTAGGTGCATTAACATCATAAACATCCATATAAACCCTTAATGAAACTGCACACAGTCTGCAATGTTATTTAATGCAAACAAATGTTTCATGTATCTATAACTGACTGTATAAGCAACACATAATGCTCTACCATAGTTAATTATTTATAAAGACTGACTTAAATATTTTTGAATGACAAGTGTGAAACTAAAAGAATAAGACAATATGTGCCTATCACAAGGACAAAAGCATGCACACTCTGTTGTTGTTGCAGGTAAGTAGGAGCAGGCAGAACATGTGCGTACAAGCCTCACTGGCATTAACACACACACACACAGACACACAGATAAAAGGCTATGCCTGAAGACAAACAGCAGATAACATGGGCAGACTCTCACATAAACACACACCCACTCATTCACACACTCTGGCACACACTCACTCACCAGCTGCACTGCACCAAACGCTCCACGACCAATCAGCTTGACTCTGTCAAAATCATCTAGCTTCACCTGTAGTTCCCTGAGGTGACTCACAGACTTCTCATCTAGAGAGATTATACCATGCATATTACATTAAAACATTTTATCATTTAATAATTAACAAACATGTACATTATGAAAGGTTTAAAAAATGTATCAGGGCACAAAAATTCCCCTTTTATTTAATTAACATCTGTCTATGCAACTATTCAAAAAAAAGAAAAAATGTATGAAAATACTGTGTGTGTGTATATATATATATATATATATATATATATATATATATACATATATATAGTGACTCGTGTTAGGTATTTCCAATATACTAAAATAATGATGTACTTGCAGAATTACTGTTTTTGCACAATATTTAGTCATTTTACACAATATTTACAAAGTAACTAAATGTTGAACTGTAAGGTGTCTATTACATGTTGGCAAGGCTGACAGTAGGATTTGGATGTAGGATTTATATTCCAGAAAAAAAAAATTGTCTGAGATAAAGTTCTATAATTACTGACAATATTAATTCATAAAGCTTAATTCAGCAAAAAAACAAACAAACAAACACATAATAAATGTTATAATCTTTGCACTTCCAAAGAGACTTACATCTGTTTAAGAAGGAATCTATGTTTTTGTTCTTTCTCAGTGCGGGATGATTCAGATCAAGGGCCAGAGCAGTTACTGAATCCTGCAGAAGACAAGAGCAAAAAGAATAAAAAAATAAAAATAAAAAAAACACTTAAAGACATAGTTCTTATAATCTCAAATACAGAGCGATTTCTACAATTGGCTTTTCTCTTTGTTCACACAGCCAAAAATGACTTCAGACAGACTTCATTACTCTCCTCTAATCCCAGATCCAAGCCCACTCTGACACAATCCTGTTGTGTCATTAAACTTTGGATATAAACCTAAAGAAGAGATTTAAGAGTGGGATTAGGCCTGTATAGTCCCCTCACAATGAGAATTAAGTAACTGTATTTTTATAAATGACTTTAGGAAATTAATGATATGAATGGCACTGGATGATCCTGGAAAGTACCTCACATACCCCCTCCAAACACACACAGTAACACTGCAGAGCTAAAAATACATAGAAGACACACATAGCACACACACTTACCCCCACCCCCAACATTCCCAGCCCAAACACTTCCATTTGGCCGAGCCAACATCATAAACTAGCTGGCCCAACATAAAAGGTTAATGACAGTGTTTTGCTGCAGCTGGAACAAGAAAAACAGCTAATCCAGGGCTCCACAGTTAGGGCAGTTGAAGAGCACAGTGGTAATGTGACAGAGTTTCAACCCAGCTGATAAAAACTGTCCCTTGCCCTTATCTGGTCATACATGTAATATTTTTTAATAAATTATTATTATTATTTTATTCAGCTAGGACACATTAAATTGATCAAAATTGACAGTAGACACTTAATGTGACAAAAGATTTCTATTTCAAAAATATGCTGTGCTTTTGAGCTTTCTATTTATCACAGAATCCTGAAAACAAATCATGGTTTCCAAAAAATATTAGGCTGCAGAACTGTTTACAACATTGCTAATAATAAAAAATGTTTTGTGAGCAGCAAATCATCATTAGAATGATTTCTGAAGAATCATGTGACACTGAAGACTGGAATAATGGCTGCTCAAAATTCAGCCATCACAGGTATAAATTACAATTTAAAATATATTTAAATAGAAAACAGTTATTTTAAAATGTAATAATATTTCACAATATTATTATTTTTTTCCTGCTTTTTTTATGAAATAAATGCAGCTTTGGTGAACGGACTTTAAAAAAATATATGTTATATACCTTCAAATCTTTTAAGTTTGCAAGGTGTGTTATTTGTGAATTCTGTTTCCTTAAAGGGGACTTATTATGCAAAAAATTCACTTTTATAAGGTGTTTGAACACAGTTGTGCGGCCGCAGTGTGTGAAAACAACCACCCTATAATGTTAAAAACCCACCCACTCATTTAAAAAAAAAAAAACAATAAATCATGAACAGTCTTTCAAAAAGAGCTGTTTCAGATTCTCCCTCTGTACACGTCACCGAGGGGAAAAAGTCCCACCCATTTGTGACGCTCTCTGCCCTATTAGCATAAACACAGCCCTGAGTGAGAAGATGTGGTCCGCCATTACTGGAGATGTATACAATGTCAGCACCAAAGAGGCTTTACAAGTGTTGTGTTTTGGGATGCACTAATGAACATAGGAGTCGCCATAATCTCCCCGAATCTGAGCAGAGGACACTGTCCTTAAATTTCATTTTCAAAGGAAATATCAAGGAAAAAAATCAGTAATGTCCCCTAAATGTGTAGGAATCAATACCAATATTTCTTGCGCGAACGCCAGCTCCAGGCTAAGTAAGTATCACGCGTTTGTTTTCCAAATTGCCTTTCTGAAAGAGCTTCTTGGCACTGTGTAAGGCTAATTGCTAAAGCCATCATTGTCTCTGCCTATTTTCACTGATGCTGCCTTCAAGTGCTACCAGAATGATCGTGAATAGAAATGTGGTAGTTAAAAGTTGCATATGAAAGCAATGTAAGTCGATCGCTTGTAGTTGTTGAGCTCATGATCAGAAGTGGGACTTATAAAGTTTGTGATAGCATGAGACCAGCTATGTTGTTATTTTTATCCCGCCGTGTTCCCCATCTGTGTAATTCATAAACGCGAATTATGCACAGTATAATCAGATGACTGACTTTGAAACTTTATCTGTAAAGATAACAGGCTTGTACTAATAGGGCAATGTTTATTTGCAAAGGCTAGCACTGCTAATGAGGAACTGGCGCTCTTGAAGCTCCGCCCTCTTCTCCGGGAGCACCAGCTCATTTGCATTAAAGCAACATACTCAAAATCAGTGCGTTTTGGCTCAGACCCTAAAAGTGCCAATTTTAACAAGCTATAAAAAAAATTATCTGTGGGGTATTTTGAGCTAAAATTTCACATATACGCTCTGGGGACATCAGAGACTTATTTTAGATCTTGTAAAAAGGGGCATAATAGGTCCCCTTTAACACAAACAGTCACTCGCATACAAGCCAAAACATATACATGCACAATCAACAATGACAGAATCCTGTTTTCCTTGCACCAGGAGTCAGTCCACAATACAGCGTTTAAAAAGCACAAACACACACTCAAAGGAAGCTGGAGCCAGCTATCTCTCTCCTCAATTGAAGGATGTGACCTCAGTTTCCTGTAAGACATTTCCCCTAGTAGCAATGCAGCAGGATACAATGAGTCTGCATCCAAAATTATAAATGAAAGATCATTAGTCATAAGACTCCTTATAAAAATGCCCACAGTTCAGTTGCATCACAAATATCACAAAGACCACACTAATATGACTTGAGTATCAGAACGGGGTTGTGATCGCAATATCATAAACTAAAATGGAGCTCTGTCTGACAAGCATGACTTGGAAGAGCATGGGACTGAAGACAGGATTTAATCCTCTGGATAAAAGAGGAATGAAATGTAACTCAACATAGGCTGTGCATATTTTCAACTCTGTTACTGAGAGTTGACTTAGCATGAATGGCTAAGCAGCTGAGGTAGTGAGTGGATGTTTCTAAGTAAACGTGCTGTGGAATGAACCAGCAGGGATTTAGTTAGGTCTTTCCCTGGGCCTCCCATAGGCAGAGCATGACAGGGACACACACACACACACACACCAAAAATACATCACCCAATACCTCCAGTGTTTGTTCATAGATAGCTATCATTTTCCATCAATGGAACAGTTCAGCATGCAACGCAGTTATCTAATTTTCCAACAGAGTTATAAAAGGGTTTGTCTTTATAAATATTTATGCATGTTTGTGCCGAATTATTAATTTTAAAATATGTTTATTAATAATTTTAATTAAAACTGCACTCTAACTAGCTGATACCGCAGTTGTCTTGGACTTTTACTGTGAATGTAGTATTTGCCCCAAAACAGTATCCATGTACCAATGACATTGCAGAAATGCACTACTATTCATGATTAATTTATTTTATGAGATAAAGCGCACAATAATAGGGGCCTTATTAAGACAAAATGTGAAGTATTTAGTTGGTCATGTGATCTTAAAATGGCCACCCCCTGAGGTGACCTACTCCATGTAAAATAAAACAGCTTTTTTTACGCTATAAAAGGCACATCTTTGTGTCTACAGAAAAATACTACTTTTTGTTGCTTTAGGTGTACAAGTTTATTAATGAGGAAAAACTCCTGGGCACAAGGAAGAGCTACTATATAAAGGAACAAGTCATTGTAAGAACTGTCACCATTGTGCCCTTGAGCAAGTCATTTAAGTCTAGAAACTTCCTTGTAAGTGTATTGTAAGATGCTTTAGATAAAAGTATGTGAAATTACTAATAATACCATAGGCAGACAGTTGAGGCCTATTGAACAGCAAAGAAGCAGCCAGAGAAAGTAGGGTGTGCCAACATTCAGTCTTGCTCAAAAATGCAGTTCTCGTCTGGAATGAGGTTATTTTCAATAATAAAGGTAAGAGATTTTGGACTTTGATGGGAAGAAACAATAGAAACACACATTCTAGACATTCCCACCCTGTAAAGCTTGCTTGACAAGTCCTCACATTTCACCTTAACCCAGTCCTTGAATAAACATTTATGGTATCTTCACATTTCGTAAAGCTACACTACCTGCCTTTAATGAAATGTGCTTCATGTAAAATAAATGAAGCCTGGTGCTTTACGCCTGGACAATAATAAAGTGCTGTAATTGGGGAAAATATTACCATCAAAAGACAGCAACATTACTGTGAAGGAGGACGTGTTGATAACACACTGATCAGAGATAAGACACAGGAACATTACCACAATCCTCTGGAACAAACGTCCACTCATTTGTTTACACCATCAACATATAATTCAGCTTTGTTTTGTGTTGTACAACCTATGTGTGTAGGAAGAGCTTTCCGGTATTTTCAGTATTTTGCTGGGTGGTCTTATTATAACAGAATAAATTATATTAACATTAATATTACAACATAAACCAACATAAAATATAAGCAAACTTTGATACACTTTCTTTGCAACAGCCAATGTGGACTATGGGTCATTTGGATAATTAAAAAATAAGTACATTCGACTAGGGTTTTGAAATGTGATTATATTAATTTGCTTTACAAATGCCCCTTTGTGAAATTTAGGTATATCTCTAGTTATTTACAGGTACATTCATTTCCCATTATGCATGATATTCTGGTATTTATTCTACAAATAATAATATTAATAATACTAATAATAATATATATTTATTAACTCATTCATTTAATCAACTCATTAATGTTGACAAAATAAATGTCGACAAATGTTGGCCAAGATGTGTCTAATAATGTTTGTAAAATTTTTGAAAAAAAAAAAAAAAGTTCATGATCCAAACTTCTGACTAAAAACTTCCCAGATATGTATTTTAGTTAGAAGGTCTACAAGAGAGCAAACACGTTTCCTTTTTTGTATAGCATCCCATTACCCATAACCTTACCAGCAAACTCTCCAAATTCAGCGGTGATCGTTGGTCCCTGATGAGTGACTCCAGTATTCTCACCCGCTTTTCTAGTCTGTTTCCTGCTCCGGTCGACATTGCGGTAGCTCGGTGTTGTCAAGATCCCGGTAGACATCAGATTGAGAGCCGCGATTGAGAGACGTTTCCGAATCTAACTTGTCACTACCTGCAGTAACTCAACGCGACGCCTCTCGAAGCTCACCGGTTCTGGATGAATGAATTACTTGACCAAAGACTTTACAGACGGTATAAATGAACGGAATACTGTAGTTTTGTGTCTTGTCCTCCTAATGACAGCAGCATAAAATCAAAGGTTAGATCCACGCGTTCAGGAAGCTGAGGGTCTCTCCCGCCCCGGTTCAAAAATTACAGGGGAAACCCTTCCGTGTACTGTCTGCGTTAAAAAACACACTCTCGTTCTTCCTCTCTGTTATTTTTGTGTAAATGAAGCAGAGGGGAGTATGAGTACATGTATGTGAATGTGAACGGCGTGCCACTCGAATTCTCCGGATCTTATCTCAGCCATCGCTTTTACCAGCCAAACGTCACTCTCTAAATACGATCCCATATATAACTCTAGATATATTTAGACGATTGCATGTATTTATGATTGCACGAATAAGCTTATTATAGCGTTGCGTAAATGTGGTGTAATTCAGCACTGAAATTGTGTACTGATGATAAAAATATATCATATATATATATATATATGATATAAAAAAATTTATATATATATATATATAGCTATACACATACAGCAATAAATTAATGTTTTTTGTCTTAAAATCTTCAGTGTTTTGTCCATTTTTGTGTATGATATCAAAACCCATGTGGGGCCCACATTGACCCGTTGGCTAATATTTCAAACTTGTTACTCTGTATTACTTGATGCTCTCTCTATGAGGACTGGACACGGACTTTAAGTGGTGTTGTTGTCAATGAAAAACAGCTGACACTGGTTATAATTTATGAGACAGTCTGACTCTGAGCATGACCTCTTTTGTCAGCTTTTGATTATACTGATAAAGAAAAAAAAAGCACAGCACAGATTGAAGACACTGAGGGACAGAAGTCTAACATTACTTTTTTTTGTCATGCAGGTAACCTGAATGTAATGATAACAAGTAATCCTGAAAGTAATGCTGAATAACTGAGTAGATATTTGTCAGACAATGCCCACCTCTTGCACGGTTTTAATGTTAGGAAGCATTTTGTTATGTCTCAGAAAAGTGTGCCCAGGGTTTAGCTTGTTTAATTTCTATGGACTAAACTAGAGAGAACTGCCATAATCCAGCAATAAATGACCTTAAAAACCGCTAAATGAATCCTTATATTTTTACTGCTCTTACAAGTTCAATTCCAGCGTGTGTGTAGTTTTTAAGTAAATAAATAAATTGCCAGTTGGGAACGCTTAACACTGACCTCTGGTGGTCCTATTGAATGAGTTCATTTTTAAGCAGAGATGAAAACGCTGGAAAATGTCTTGTTAAAAATATTTTAATATAGGGGATCATATAATTCTGGGACACATTTACAGCTTATACTGGCCCACGTCAACAAAATAAAGAGCTGGTCAAATCCTGTCAGTTCTGTTGTGGGCAGGTTGCCATGACACCGTTCAACAAATGAAGAGCGGATAGAGATGGAGGCTACAGTCTGTTGCTGCAGTCACTATTAAAGTGAGTAAAACCAATGAGCTACGAGAGTATTACGTTTAATCGACGCATCGAAGTGTATACGATTAAGTTACAGAAGAACAGAAAATAAAAAAAAAATAGTTCACTTGATATTGCGCGCGATACTAAAAACATTAGGTCTTATAAAATCTTAATGTCAGTTGATAATTAACGATGATTTGATATTGAACTTTAGAGTTTGACTTCATGATTAATTGAAATAGATTAACAGCTCTGCATTTTTGCCTTACAGTATCATACAATGCCATCCACTGTCCCTAAAGCGTCCAACTTGCCGTTAGTGGATAAACTTATCGAAGATGAAGCAGAGAGAGAGATTCTGCTCTCTAAACCTACATGTTTTATCATCCTTGGAAAACCAGTGAGTTGTCAATATACATCTTTTTTTTCTCTCGAACATAAAAGTAGGGCTGAATTCAGGTTGACATTTCCCCAGGCATTTCAATGGCAAAATGTGTCCCAATCAACCTGAATTAACCTCAATATTCTTCAGTCAAAACAAATAAATAATATATATATATATATATATATTTTAATGTTTTGTGTTGGGGTTTTTTCAGGGTGTTGGGAAATCTACTCTTGCCAGAAAATTAGCCAAGACTTGGAATTGCATCCTCATTGATGGTAAATGATCAAGTGCCTTTGATGTCACATTGCCATTATTACATATGGAGTTTCTGAATATTTCATTTTCACCCTATTTAGATACAGATCTTCTCAACAGCCACATCAGTGATGAGACAGAACAAGGTATACAGGTGTGTATCACTGATGTTTAGTTATTTACATGGTCACAATATAAATAACTGATTCCCTGCCAAATATTCTAGCTGTTTCATATAAGATATTTTGCTATAGCTCTTTAAGATTCTGGCTGAAGGAAAAGCTGTCCCAGAAGAGATGATGGTCAAGTTAATTGTTGACCGGCTCAAGTCACCTGATGTAGAACATTATGGTAAGGGTATGACACAACTGAAATAACATAACTGAATAAAAATGATCAATTAACCAAATGAACAAACATGTAAACCTTTCTATTGTTGATATATATTTGTAATGACTTGTCTGAATTGCGGTTGAGCAGGTTATGTTCTGGCCTGTTTGCCATCAATGTCAGAGGAATACCTGAAGATACAGGAACAAATAGACTTGATTAAAAGCCTCAGAATGCCACCAGACTTCATCATCAACATCAAGGTTTTTCATAATCTTAATACTACCTATACTACAATGGATTTTAAGATGCTGACACTGTTATTCACTTCACACTTTGTAAGGATAATAAGTGTGTTTATGTGTGCAGTGTGCAGACAGGGACCTGATCCGCAGACTCTCAGATGAGCGTCAACATCCAGAGACAGGCCGTGTGTTCCAGAGGGAGAAGTGGGACCCTGATGTGAAGAAAGAGTCACTCATGAAAAGCAGCAACAGAGAGAATGAGGAAGAGGAAGAAAGAGAAGATCTGGAGGAAGAGGTAATATAACCAGCTTCCAGGTTTCTTAACCAGCTTGACCTTCATAGAAAATATTTATTCTGATAATTCTGTTGTTTTCTAAATGTTTAACAACAAAAACTGTTAGAAATATTCACTTTACCAACCACAGTTATTGTTGTGATTCCATTCCACACTCTGCAATTAATTAATATTAAATATAAAAATAAAAGAAATATCACTATTTTTATTGTTTAGCTTTTTACTACAATTACTATTATCATGTGGTCCCATTTGAAGGCCCCCCAAATGAGAACCAGTATATTACTGCAATGATTTATTTGCCAGACACTTTACCAAAGCACTGTATAAACTATTAACAGTAAGTTTGCTACAAAAGTTAAAGAGTTTCATGAATGATTTCAGAACTGCCAAATATTGAAGTTCTGTGCAATTAAATCCAACTGAAAATCTGTTTAAGATGGAAGAGTTAGAGCTCCAGAAAGACATGATCACACAGCTAGTAAGAGTGAGTGAAAATTACCCAGAGAACACCAACAGCAGGATCATGCGCTATAAGGACACCATCCTCAGGCCTCTAGAGGTAATGGCATCTATTGTATTGCACACTTTTAAACTGTACACACTATTATAGAAACAATCAGCATTATGCTTATGTTGGATGTGTAGGATTACATGGCAGACCACAATCCTCCATTTTTGTTTGAGCTGGATGGAAACAAGGATCCAGAGGATCTCTTTGAGGTGGGTGAACTCAGTTAAGCTGTAATGACTAAGGATGGAAACTATAACATTTCAGTAGCTGTTCTAATTCTATGACAATAATTTAGTCCATATCACAACTATAATGATAAGGGTAGAGGGGAACTATATTGTTGGAATGAAAAATCTGAAAAGTTGTTGCAAACCTGCATGAATATCTTTCTTCTGTTGAGTATAAAAGAGGATATTTTTAATAATGTTGATGGAGTCAGTGGCGACCAGCAACTGTTTGGTTACCCACATTATTAAAAATATCTCCTTTTGTGTTCAAAAGCATATAGAAATTCATACAGATTTGGAACAACTTGGGGCTGAACCATCGCTTTAAGATATAATTTTGTCTTGAAATCACTAAAGCATTCAAATAATATGACATATAATGTAATTATTTAAACACTAAGCTTTACAATTGTCTGTGCATGTCCACAGTCAGTAATGTCTCGTTTGGAGTTCATGGCTGTGAGATGTCCAGCTGTACCTGTGCATTTAATGCCGCCAGAGGAAGCAGAGCTTGCTGATCAGATGGACACGGTCAGTTACTGTAAACACACACCTCTCTAAACAGACCTTCATTTTATGTGCCTCTTCACCTTGGCTGTTTTTTTTAGGAGGAGCTGTTTCGGACTCTGTCTTCCTGTAGAAATGTTGCACCAGCCTTTCACTGGCGAAGGAGTCGATGGTCTGGCAACTGTCCGGTGGCGCTTAAAGAGGGCAGGATCGTCAAGGGCAGGCCAGAGTTTGCCATTGGGTTAGTGAAAAATAATTTATTATAAATAAATTTTTTCGTCCTGAGGGGCTGTTTATAAATTCAGTCTTTTCTCTCCACCAGCTTCATGGATAAGTTCTATGTCCTGTCATCTCAGGAAGCCCAGCAGAAGTTCATGGCAAACCCTCGACGCTACCTGCTGCCACACATACCACACTTACCTTGCAAGGTGTCTGTGATCGGCCCGCCATGCTCAGGAAAGAGCACAATGAGTGCACTGCTAGCTGAGTATTATGGGGCTGTAGTGGTAGATGTTGAAGCGCTGATGCAGCGTACACTTGGTACGCTCACAAAAGACATGTTGGACAAAGTGCGTCAAGATGCCACGCTCACAGGCTTAGAGAACATCAGGACCAAGATGCAGCTTGAGGCTACAAATGCAACAGGTTAGAAAACACCAGCTTGGTAAATCTACAAAGCAAGCTACATGACATGATAGAATAATATGTCTTTAAAGGTGCCATAGAATGGAAAACTGTCTTTACCTTGGCGTAGTTGAATAATAAGAGTTCTGTACATGGAAATGACATACAGTGAGCCTCAAACACCATTGTTTCCACCTTCTTATGTAAATCTCGTGAATAAAAAAAGACCACTGAAAAATAGGCGAATCAGAACATAACACCAACTGTTATGTTCCAGGCCGTGTAGGGGGTGTGAAGTGCAGGGATGGGTTGGTGTCTCTATTCAGAAAGGCACGGAAAACAAGTAATGCGCTCTAATAAAATAACGCGAGCCACTAAAGGGACACGGTTAGCTCCTTGCTAGCTGTAGCCTGTTACAGTACATAAGATTCACTTACCACATAAACGGAGTAAGGAGAGATGACTGAGGATGATGGCGAATTATTTACAGATCCTTAGCACCACTGACAAGCATCTGATCTTGTAAAATGTGTGGTAAGTACTGCCGGTCCATAGTATAAACAGAGTACATGCAATCGCAAATCTCGAAACTGAAAGTAAAACGCAATCGTGCATTCCAAAGCAGTTTCAATGCCCAGAATATTAATAGCGGCTCCCTGATGCCCACATTTTATTTACAGCATAATTACCCAATGATATAACTGAGCAAGAATGTATTGAAATATATATTTTCCCTGTGTTTTCTTCTGTGAGCTACTGAAATGAGCTGCACTGTGAAACAGCCAATCAAAGCAGAGCTCAACATTGAGCCACACTGTGAAACAGCCAGTCAGAGCAGAGCTCAACATTATTATTCATGAGCCTTCCAAATAAGCCAATAACAGACAGTTGCATTCTGGGGAGAAATCTTAGGGTTGTAAATCGACATGTAAAACTGTTTCTGGAGAATTTTTGCCCTTACCTAAGCCACATACCTTCTATGTAGATATCAGAGAACAATTTAAAATATTGTATCCATGCATTCTATGGCACCTTTAAGTTGGAAACTTTGAAGATATTCTGGGACATCTTTAAGATTGTATTTCTTAATTTTTGTAGGTAATGTGACAACTAATGAAGGAGAGTCTGGTGAAATTTACACAGGTGAGGTCAATCCACAGACAGCATGGACTTTACACCTCCTCAGTTTAATTGATAACAATGTATGTTCTGTGCATTAACTGGTATGGTTCACTTTATTTTTAGATACACACCCAGTCGGTGAAATAAGTGAAAATGGTATTAAGTTAAATAGTAATCCAGTAGTTAAACAACAGTGTTAAAATACTATAAGTTATAAATACTTTTGAATGCACAGTGCTACCATTATTTGTTATTGATAACTAAACTATAAAAAGGTGTTTTCATTCTATGAAATAAAGTTATACATATATAAATATTAGATTAAAAAAGTAAACTAGATTAAAACTCTAAACCTCTGAAGTACTAAAATTACTAAAACGGAAATAAAAGTAAAGCTAAATAGAAATATTCAAAACAACAAAACTAATAAAAATGACAACATCACATTACAAAATTACTAAAAATTAAACAAATTAAAAATAAAACTGAAAATATAAAAATAGTCTAAAAATATTAAATAACCCTGAATTGGTAATGTGTCCTTTTTATAGCAATAGAGGTGACAGAAGATCACGCAGATGTTCAAACATTTGTGGAGGAAGCTGTGAGGAAAGCAGCAGAGTCTCCAGTCACAGCTCCACGGGAGCTTCTTTTGGAGGCCTTTGAGAAGCACATAAGAGAGGTAGCCCGCTGAGCTTGCTCCTTTAGCTCTCAAACTTATGTAGCATTATTTGTGCTTAAGAGTGCCTGTGGGTTGTTAGATTGAGGCTGAAGATGTTGAATATAAAAGGGGATGGATACTGGACAACATTCCCAGCAGCAGATCACAGCTGATCACTATTGAGGAACTACATAGTGCTGTAACACCAGAAGTCCTATTCTGTCTGAAAGACAATGATGGTGAGAAAAAGACATACATTTTGATGTATATGTGCACCCATCATTTCTTAGTCTTGATTTTGACATCATATAATATTTTATGGTTGTTTAGACCAAGATGTCCACTTAGTTGTGAAGGTCAATATAGTTCTTGCTATTTATTGAAGGAAGGACTGTACTAACCAGGATGTATGAACGGAATAAAGAACAGGTTGATAGAGTTGTGCTAGCCCGCCTACAAAAAGAAAGAAAACTGCAGAAGACAGAAGACGTCAATGAGAGACTGTGAGTGTGGCTAATATAAGAGCACAATTTCAGAAAATTGGAGGAAATCCTTTTATTTTGCATTCTTTTTTTAATTTAATAACTTTGCGATTAAAAATATTATGAAACGTTCAAAATGTTAAAAATCCTAGAACTGCTTCCAGGTTTAAATTACATATTCATTCAGATTAAATTGTATTTAAATGGCTCTCAAAAACCTGTGGAGAAAAACAATGTTTAAGATACAGTTAATGGTTTCATAATGAAAATGTAATAAAGTGGTGGTTTACATATTTTAAAATGGTGGTAAGGTTCTGTTTTCAGCATAGTTTCAGCAGTTTTCATGCTTTTTTGCAGGAAGCACACTGAGGACTCAAAAAAAGGTTCACAGCCAACTGACACCAAGTCCAAACTAGAGACACTGCACGAGGAGTCAGGTTGTACTCTTTTACAACAGATCTCTCTCTCAACAACAGATACTCTACATTCACACTGACAGTACTGAAACTGCTGGAAGTCATCAGTCATACACTGCGCATGATAACATAATGTTCCAAAAGTTATAAAGAACAAAAAATGCATCATGGTTTCCACAAAATATTAAGCAGCACTGTTCTCAGCATGTTAAAAAATATTTTTTGAGCAAGCAGATCAACATAGTAGAATGACTGAAAGATCATGTGACACTGACAACTGGAGTAATGGCTGCTTAAAATTCAGCTTTTTTCATTTAAATGTCAGATGTTACAAGTATATTTTGATTAGTAATTTCTATGTATTTGCAGAGAGTTTTGATAAGTCTGATGAAGACAAAACTCTAAACGATGAAGGTTTGTAGTCTTATTGTTTATTATATATCGTTATATTTTTTTCTTCAGCACTCTTCTTCACCTTTGTGTCATAATTTTATGTCTTCATGGTGTTTATTTGTGCATATCTAAATATATCTGGGCGTGCAGAGATTGCGCTGCCAACGGTGTGGGAAAATGGTTATCCTGACGGCCCAGAGATGGAGGCTTTTAGTGTGCAACTGAAGCAATTTTTGGCAGATTGGGAAAACATGAAGCACACAATCACCTGCAGCTACGTTATACTGGACATCAGCAACAAAACCCCTCAGGACACACTCCAAGAGATAATTTACCATATGGAGAGTATGTGGAGTGGCCTATCTGACTGTTTCAAGCTCTTTCTTTCACTCTATATTAGCAGCCACTCCCTCTCTCTCACTCACTCTTTACTTTCTCACTTAGAGCCATTCAAGTGCACAGCTACGAGCATATCTAGTGCAGACCTGGAGGAGGAGGAAGAGGCCCTACATGCGCTGACACAAGCTGAGAAACGAGATGTTAATGAAGAGGAGGAACAAGAATCAGAGGTTGCATCCGTCATTAATGCAGCACTAATTAAATATCCTGTTTCAGTCCAAAATACATCATAATAGAGATGTAAAATGGACTGTGAATAAAATCCATGTTGATTTAAGGGGCTGTTGACCCAGGATACTTTTTGCATTCGAATTTATTTTAATTTTACTTTTTTTTTATTTTTTTTATTCGATTTTCATCAAGTCACAAACCCCAGTTTGGGAAACCCTGAGTTTGACGAACAATTTATACAAAACAATGTGTAAAAACACCTGTTACTCAGAATATCATTCCACTCTTTTGTTTATGATGGTCTCAGGAGGATGTCAGCTTTAAGAGGCACCTGGGAGACTCCAAGCATTTTTGTCCAGTGGTGCTGAAGGAGAGGAGTATGCTACAACCGTGTCTGGACGAATATGCTGCAAAGTACAGAGAAAAAGTCTATTATTTCTCAAGCACAGAGGCTCAAGAAAAGTTCCAACAGACTCCTGAACTCTACATCTCTAACACACAACTACTAAAGGTATGAGCAGCATTTTATTAAGATAACTGATAAAAACACACAAACATATCAGCAAGTGACAACAGACCTCTGACCTTGTTTTGTACATTTGAACATCAATTACATCTGTGAAAACAAATACAAAACGACAAATATGTACAAATAATGTACATATAACTCAAAACCATTTGTATGCCACCAGCCACCTGCGCTGCGGGTCTTCATGCTAGGAGTGAGAGCTTCTGGGAAGACCACCCATGGGAAGTGGCTTGCAGAGCAGCTGGGAGTCTTTCACATCCAGTTCCGAGAGCGGCTGCAGGAGCTAATCTTACGGAAGACCCAGAAACATGTGTCATATGCAGATGATACTGAACCCCCTGAGGAACCTCCAGAGGAGCTGCAAGGCCTGCTGGAGGCTCAGGCCCAGGGTCAGACCCCTCCAGACCAGGATGACAAGCCAGGTCATGAGGATACTGCATCTGATAATCCTGACACAAAGGTGATGTTTGTATTTTTGTCTTTTGAGGCATTGCTTGCCACTGAGTAACTGTAATTGTGTTTTTGTAGGAAGAACAAGCATTGACTGATGATGAGGAGGCCATAAAGGCATACCTGCAGGATGGCGATCCTCTCCCACTGGAGATACTGGAAATGGTTTTACTACAGTGGTGGAACCAGGAGCCCTACAAGTAAATGCTCATTCACACAGAAAGGACAAAAAAAAAGCATAGCTATAAATAGACCGATAATCGGTTTGACCAAAACTCACACTATTTTAAAGAGTTATCTTTCTTTAATATCTTATCTGCCTATACATTTTTAAGAAGTTGTAGCTTAACAATGAAACGAAACAGCCCAAAACAAAGATAAAAATCAATTTGACAGTGATATTTTAATACTGTTTATATACAGTACTATTATTTAATCATATATTAAATTAGATTTAATTTTCAGTTTTTAACTTTTATGTGCTTTGTCATGTCTAGTTTTTCTAATATTTTCTTTTAAAAATAGTTTATATAGCTTTAAATTATTTTTATTTCAGTTTCAGGAACTTGCACTTATTATTGGTACTTAAAATTATTTCAGTCATAACATTGTAAGTCTTTTAAGTTTATCATCTAATATTTATACTTTAAGCTTCATTTAAATGATTTCAGTTTTAATTAACAATAACAGTGCTGATTTAAGACCATTTAGATCACAAAACATCTTTGTACAAATATAATGGCACAAATAACAATAACAGTAATATATTTGTTTTAGATATTATTATTAAAAGTAAAATAGACAATGCATATGTTTTATTGTTGTAGTCTAATGATACTATGTCAAAAAATAATATAGTAGTCCATTTGACTTTCTATATTCAAAGGAAAAATAGCGACGTAGGTTTGGATGTATGAAGATGACTAAATAATGAAATAGACACATTTGTAATGTTTTGGCAAAATATCTCACACAGATCAAGAGGGTTTATTCTGGAGGGATTTCCCCAAAACCAAGAGGAGGTGTCCTTTATGGTGGAGCATCACTTGTTTCCAGATGTAGTGGCAATGATGTCGGTAGAGGCTTCTGACGTGGTGCGCCGTCTCCTGCCTTCGCGACTCACACGTTGGAGAGAGAGACGAGACCGCAGGCAAGAACAGTTGCGTCTGGTCATTAAACTGAGGAGGGAACTCAGGGTGAGTGTTTATCCAAAACTTCAGCACTTGGGATAAAAAGTTGTAAAAACCAAAAAGGCAAAATAAACAGCTGATTTGTACCGTAAAGCAGGGGAAACTTTTTTTTTTTTACTAAATATTCATTGGTCTGTGTCAAACTGCAGGAGCGGGCCATCACACAGAGAAGAGCTGAGCTTATGGCTGAGCGTGCACCAAAAAACCCCAGCCCACTCACTCTGAGGCCCCTCAAAGAACAGGTCATCGATCGCTGTCATTATGTCTTGCTTCGGTGAATGGCTCAGACAGATTCTGACTGGATTTTTGTTGCTCCATCAGGATGAGGATGACGAGGAGGTGCAAGAAGAATCAGAGGCGATGGACGAAGAGCAGCAGGAATTGGAGGAGATGGAGGCCGTGCTGCTGGAGGAGTTTCCTGCTGTGGAGGAAGAGGAGGCAGAGGATGAAGAAACAGAAGCTGGTGCAGAAGAGAGGCTGGAAATGGAGATCAGTCAGAGGTTTGAGAAGGATGACAACAACCTCACCAATATGACGGTAAGGAGAAGATGCTGAAAGGGCATTTTAGAATCAAATGTATAGGTAATTTTGCCATTTAATTCCTAAGGAAATTGCCTTTTCTTGTTAGGAAGATTTTAATGCTTTTGTTCAATTAAATTCAATAAAATAAAGTATGGATTGTTTTTTAGGACTTTCTAACAGACAACCAAATCCCCCGTCTGGTTGTAAGTGCAGGCCGCCCGCCTCGGATTGTGAGGTACCAGCTCCTACAGGGAATCAAACCTCTGATGGTTAACAGAGAGTCACTGTTTCAAATGTGCCAGCCAATCAGTTACGGTCTCGCCAGAAGACTCTTGTACAGATCCTTTAAATATCCCAGTGCCTTCGGGTGCTGGGATCCTGTTAAGGTAGGGGCGGATATACAACAAATTTTCAATGAATATGAAAATAAAAGCCTAAAACAGCATAAACATATAACAAGTAAAACTCAGTTTGCTGATATGTTCTGTAGTATGCAGAAGGAGATTTGATCCAGCCTCTGCAGGGCCCTTTCAACGCCACCTTCCCAGTCATCCTACACCAATTCATCTACTTTTTTGCATCTAAGGAGACACGCAACACCTTCATCCTCAACCCAATCAAATATGTTCGTCAACCACAGCCCAACCCTTCCTTTCCCATCAAACTGGCTATCATTGGCCCACCCAAAGCAGGCAAAACCACAGGTCAGTCATTACAAGTGTATTTTAAACACTCAAAAATATATAATACCTAAAAAGCAATTGTTTTTGTATTAGTTAATGGCCTCTTAACTGTGTGTACACTCAGTGGCCCAGATGTTTGCACGTGAATATGGTCTCGCTCGTCTCTCAATTGGGGATGCAATACGTATGGTGCTCAACAACCAGGCCAAAACTGAGTTGGCTAATCAAGTGCAAAAGCATTTGAACCAGGGCTTGACTGTACCTGATGAACTGGCCATCCAGTGCCTGGAAGTGGCAGTAATGAGCCTGGTCTGCAGCACACGTGGGTGAGGACCACAACTATATCCCAATCAAAGAATGTACTTCTGCAAGAAAAATAACCTAAACGTAAGTGTGTGTCTCACTATACATTGTGATCCTCAGGTTTGTGTTGGACGGCTTCCCTGTGACCAAGCATCAGGCTGAATTGCTGGAATCCTGCAGCATTATTCCTATGCTAATGATTGAACTGCAACTGGACATGGCAGAAGTGCTGCGGAGAGGCCTGAGGGACAGAGAAAAAAACAACAGGTCAGACCAGCACATTTATTTATTTAATTTTATATTTTCAGTTTGCTTTTTAATTTTAGTTTATGTTTTAGTAATGTTATGTGCTTTATTTTTTATATATTTTTAAAATATTTATACAAGTAATATTAAATATTAAATATTATTTTAATATTTCTATTTCGCTTTAATCTTTGATTTTTTTAATCTTCTGATTTTTTTAAAATTATATTTAGATTCGTTTTAATCAATGAATTATTTTTAGTACTTTTTGTTAACAACTTTGTAAACAACACTGACCTAGACTTACCTGGGGGGTATTCCAGAAAGCAGGGTAAGCAAGCAAATAAACTCCGCTTTGGTTCCAAAAACAGGGTATGTAACTTTCAGGGTATGTAAAAACTGAACATAACCTGTTCCGGAGTAGGTTATGTTATGTTTCAGGGTTAGTTTACTTGAGAGGTATCAGCACATGCATGACCTACTGACGAGACTCCAGTGGGTATGACAGATTGCGCACAATATTATATATTAAATTATTTATTATTATATTAAATTATGTATTATTATGATTAAATATATATATATATATATATATATATATATATATATATATATATGAATGCTTTCACAACGATATGCACTAAGTATGCAAATGGACTTTTGAACGGAAGAAAGAAAAATAAATAGTATAATGTGCTTTTTCTTAGCGCCCGTTTCCATAGTGACTCGTCAATTCGTCGCTCTGTTGAGAATGTCTTGCGTGTTAACAAGGAACATACTCTTGAGTTTAACAATATTACTCTGATATATTACTCTCGGACAATTTTTTGGAACCAGCATACCTCGAGTAAGCAAGGTTTGGGTTAATCGACCGAGAGTTCAGGGTTTATGTGAAGGTAAATTAGCCTTGAACTCTCTGAAGTATACCCCTGCTGAAAACTACAACATGAAAATGTGTATAAAGTTGTTTTTTGTTTTGTTTTTGTTTTACCATAGACAGTGATACAAATTTTGTGGTATTGTGGTCTGGCATATTATGTATATTAAATGCAAATATTCAAAATTTGTAAGCTAATGGCATCTCTCTCCAGCAGGCCTTACCCAATGCATGACAGCCCCCAGGTCCTAAACATTCACAACTCTTGCTTCAGACGGGAAGTTGAAGCTCTCAGGCAACACTTTCATCAACAGTATCACAACTGGACTCCTGTTGATGCTCACAAGAGCAAGTGGTGGGTGAGGGAGCGAGTTTTAGACGAGGTTCGCATTAGCTTGAGACACATTCATGATTACCTGGAAAAGATTCACAAAGGTGAGAGCATGCAAATGATGCACAGTTGTCAAACAAGAATCTCTAGTATTATACATTCTTCTATGACAGTGTTCTGTCATTCTCACAGGCCAGGCAGCCTGTATAGACAGACTGTGCATTACCCCAGGAGAGCTGCAGTCCCGGCTAGGGGAGTTTGGGCAGTTCTGTCCAGTTAGCTTAGCTCTTCATCGCCATCTGGTGGACTGTTCACATAATATCTCACTGGAATTGGCTGCAGAGTTCAGGGGCCACTTCTACAAAATGGCCAGCAGGGAATTTCTAGAGGTAAAGGATCAGATGGTCCAGCAGCACACAGAAATATTGGTTTAATTCACTCACATCTCTCTTTATGTGTTTAATAAGAGATTTCTGGAGTCCCCGGAACAGTTTGTGGCTCCAGGTTGCCCATACCCATTACCTCCTCCTCCACTCCTGCCTAATAAGCTCAATGCAGGCCAGGTGAAGAGTAGGTTCCCTCAACAGGTGGAGATGAAGGGTTTCTGCCCTGTCACTTATCTGGATGGTCAACAGAGGTACAGCAAAGACTCTACAACACTTCCAGGAAGAATAACCTTAATTTTACTGTAGTCTTGCTCACTTTAATCATTAATAAGCTACATTTTTAACTTCATTCCAAGTAAAAACACATTCCTGCCACGTTATTCTCTTCACCTGTAGGTATGAGGCGTTGGTGCGTGGAAATACGGAGTATGCTGTTGAGTACCGAAATAAGATCTATATCTTTGAAAATGAAAAGAAACAAAAAAGATTTCTCCAGTGAGTAGTTATTTTGCAGAGGGGATTCCTGATTGGCTAGTGCAATTACTTTGCTATTACAGGAATACAATACATAACACAGATAATTAAAACAGAACTGTTCTTAGGTCACCTGAGACTTACTGGGACCAGAAACTTCCACATAAACTACCTCCGTTGGAAGAGCTGGTCTCACTAACCTCTTTACCGATCCTGGGCTATTTAGAACAAGTAAGAGGGCACTGAAACACAGAATGTGCTGCTTTTGTCTACCTATAAATATTGGTCACATAATTGTGTGACCATCAGTAAACCATGTTTTTAACAAGTGGTAAAATAGTGTTTAAAACTTAGTTTTTTTGCTTAACCACAGTTGAGTTTGCTATTATTGTACATGTATTTTCTTAAATGTACGTTTGATTTCTATTGTAGAGTATGGCAGTACCCATAATCAAAGCCATGACTGCTGTTGGTCAACTCAAGCCAAAGTTGCCCTTTCTCAGTGTGAAGAAATCTGCTATATTGTACCTGGCTTTTCATCTTAAAGGTGGCCTTGAGAATGTCTTATTTTAGCTTCCTATTAGAATAGCTGAAAATGAGAATTCATTCATTCACTCATTCATTCAATGTAGGATATTTTCAAGTCTAAGTAAACACTTGAAATCTTTCTACCTTTCCACCCCCACAGCATTCAACAGCAGGAACCCAGACTATATACGTCAGAAGTACAAAAAGAAACTTCAAAAGTTTGAGGAAAGCTGTGAGCTCATCTCATACCTGAGTACCACCATGAAGACATACAGATCCCCTCACAACCTGCCCCCTGATTTTGCACAGAAGTTGGACAGGTTTCTGGCCCTGGAGAAGTCCACCAAAACAGCCTCGGGTCTGATACAGCTTGGGGGAAGTTAGAACATAGCGTCAAACAATAAAAAACCTCGAGTCAGATGCAGCACATCACGATATTTGACAGTATTGGTTGATGTTACATTAGTAAAATTCATAGATATACATTTTGAGAAGGCGGTGTTCTTTTTAATGGACAATTAAAGATATGACTGAGCCCAATAAATACATTTTAATTGATTTTTGTGATGTGTTCTTGGGGTTGTTGTTTTTTTAAATTAAGAACTTAATGGATAAATAAAACGAGTGATAGAAAAACAGACAGACAGATAGATAGATACTGCATGAATAAATATGCAGAACGGTTCGTCATCGTTGTGCGCCATTCGCCTCGGTTACCCTGACAACGAGACGCACACAACATGGCATCCACTGTACATTTAGAGATCGTCGGTCTTTTAAATAAACATAATTTTCAAATAGCCAAAAGCATTGCCGAGGTAAAGTTTTTAAGAGGCTGACAACTTTATATTTAGCATTTTAACATGGCTAACTGTTAAAAAGCCATAACGTCTCTATTTACAGGGACTGAAAAATAAATTCCCGGAGTCATTTGATGATCCAACAATTCGCCCGTTGCTGGAATGTGACTGGCATGACTATTTATCCAATAAAAAGAGGGTAAGACACTAATTATATTCCGCTCGCTTGTTTCCTATATCTGCGTTTTAATAATAAATCACTCACGTATACGTTGACTTGTCAAGGAGCTGAAAGGGGAGGTTTGGCAGTACTGCGGCTGTCTAATGTCCTTCGCAAACGGTGAGTTGCTCGGTGATGAGAGGAAACTGTCCAGCTGGGCAGAGAAAGAGTGGAAGTTTTCTTTCCATCGACCACAGGCGCTTTATAAAGCCCTGGCTGAAGAGTACTACATCAGCAACCTGCGAAGCACAGGGGTAAATGAACACAAGAGCGAGGGATAAATGTTAATCCAGTGAATGAATAAACGCACATCATATGTAATTAGACTACAACTATCTATAATTTCACATGATAGCTACAAGGTGTGCTACATCTGCTCGCTCTTTCCCACAGCATACTTTTGTTTATATGGATATTGAAAGCGGTGGAGAGGCATTTGGCAGACTGTTGTTTGAGGTAAATAGATGTCATGCCTCTTGGTGATGTAAGCTGATTTGATAATTGATTACTTGAGTTGTTGTGGAAATGTGTTTCCACTTCATTCTTCTCCACTCTCAAAGTGTTTAAAATGTAACCTGTCAGCTGTTCTCAGACTTGTGTCCAAAGACGTGTAGGAACTTTAAGGCCTTGTGCACTGGAGAGGCAGGTTTGTCCAAGAGTAACCTTGAGCTGAGCTATACGGGCTCAATTTTCCACAGAGTTGTGCGAAATGGCTGGCTGCAGGGTGGAGGTAAGACAATAATAATCGTATCGAAATACATTTAAAAAAACAACTTGTGATTGTATATTATTCATTGATATATTATATGATTTTGATTACAGATATTTCACCTGAAAGGAAAGGAACTGGGGGAGAGTCTATCTTTGGCCCGACATTTGAGGGTACAGAGTTTGTGCTACATAAATGTGTTGGTATTGGTACATACTTTGGTCTTTAAAATCAGCATGAAATGGAAATTGTGTCTTTTTTTCCCCCTATCGTGACATAAAAAGAAAAAGGAAAAAATGTAGGCCGGGAACTAATTTTGTAGGCCAGTACCTAATTAACTTGTCACAATATTGCAAGGGCATGAAAAAAAATCATGTGTATGGATAAATTATTTATAAACATTGCAATATTCCATTAAAATAAGAACGGTCAATTATGATTTCATGGTGACTTTAAGGTGTGTGATATACACATTGTTTCTTACATATAAAAAGCACCAGGCGGTTTTCTCTTCTAGATGAGAATTTTGTCATATCCAACAACAAGCGTGGCATTCTGGGAATGGCTAATCAAGGTGCTCATAGCAATGGCTCTCAGTTCTACATCTCACTGCAGCCAGCCTCCTGGATGGACCACAAATATGTGGCTTTTGGGTAATGACTGTAATAGTTTATATACTGTATATACACAAGAGAGCCCAAGTTATGAGAGCTTGTCTTGATATTTGGCTTCGCATTATTAATTCAGACAATATCTGCATTATCAAATTATTATCTTTGCTATTTACCATTCTTACAAAATTGAAAATCTCCATCACAGCTTTTTCTTTCTCTCACAGGCAACTTGTTGAGGGCACAGAGGTTCTGAAGAGACTAGAGGCAGTGCCCACCTACAACGAGAGGCCCAAACAGGACTGCAAAATATCAGCATGTGGAGTATTTGAGCCCTGAGTAATCACATACCGCCTATAGATCAAGAAAGCAATACAAGAAGCATTTTTAATAACAGTTATTAATATTTGTAGAAATACTTTTGTGCTTTTCCATGTAAAGTTAAAAAATAAAGCCAACAAAAAACTCAATTTATACACTACCAGTACTCTTTATTTCTGTGGCACCCATGGCAGATGGATTTCAGCATCCTGTTATGCTGCCTTGTCGGATTCGGTTACACTGCTATATGCCAGTAGCTGTTTATAAAAAAACTAAATGCTTTCCAGAGTGTGAAACGGGTGTTTAGGCATTACCGGAGAGGATTTGGAGAACATTAAAGCAATTCTGTGTGAAAAAGAGAGGGGAAACGGATCATGGTAACTTCTTATTCTGCCTTGTTGGATTTGGTGACCATGCTGTATGTAACTAAATGCTTTCTAAAATACAGAAGAGAGAAATTTAGAAATCTGAAGAACAATAAATGCATTCTGTGTGAAATAAAGGGCTGTAACATTTCTGTGACCTGTATACTTCAAAACAGAGGAGATTAGACATCCCCAGAGTGAATCTGGAGAACATTAAATCCATTCAAATAGTTTAATAACTTCTTATGCTGCCTTCAACTGAATAATGAATTCCACTCATTCAACTGTAGGGGGCTCCCAAAGAGCAAAAATACACAAAACTTCATGCAGCTGCTTTAGTCCTTACAGCAGTGGTTCTCAATTACAGTCCTGGGGTCCCCCTGCTCTCCACATTTAGCATGTTTCCCTTATTTAACACACCAGGGCCCGTATTCACAAAACATCTAAAAGGCTAAAAGTAGCTCCTAACTTGCCAATTTAGGAGAAAATCTTAAAAATAGTGGGTGTCAGTCCTAAATTTAGGACTCCTTGTTTCACAGACAGGGTTTAGACTAAACCAGGATTAGGCCATAGTTCAATTAGGAGTTTTAAGTAATTTTATAAACGTGCCTTAGAAAGAAACATTACAGGTGTGCATCTTGAGACAAAACACGGCCACTTATATATTTTAAGATCAGTCAGTGCAAGTTTCTTACAGATTAAACTGCTCAGATTTACATTTTAGTCTGGGACTAGGTTTAAACCTTTTCTGTGAAACCGGGGGCAAAATTTTTGCTCTAAGAGTATTTCACAAATCGTTTTAGCACTAGAACTAGCTCCTAAATCTGTGAAACGTTAGGAGTAGTGAAGAGGACTCCTAACTCACAACTATCCTAAAATGTCTGTTGTTGGCAATCTGCCTCGGAATATAAACATTTGACGATAATGAGCTTTTAAAAAGGTATCGCTTTTTGGGTTTGGAGGTTATCCCAACTCCAAATTGTCCTTTGATTATATCCTTTTCATTAACCAGTTGGGCAAGAAGACTGTTCTTGCGTCCAGTTTGGTTTTCTTTTACGTTTGCATGTCTTACTATCGGCCATAATTATTCCTCTCTGAAAGCATAGGCTACATGTAAGAGACTGACAATTAGCCAAGGGCGGTTCTAGACCCTTTTTGGGTGGGCTTCAGCCCCCCTATTTGTCGTCTCAGCCCCCCTAAAACTATAACCAGCTATCTGAATGATCAGGCCAGTGCTGCTTCCTCAAGAAAGTTGATCATTCTCGCTGGTTTGTCGATCTCAATGTGGTAATCACGCACTGTGAATGAAGCGCGCACGCACTGAGAGGCACAGACAGCACACCAGCATGGTCTCATGAAAGTGCGTTTCAATGGCACACATTTCTGTTTCTATTTGGTGCGCTTATGATACGCACCTTCGCCACACCCCTAAACCTAATCGTTGTGTTTCATATGCATTCCAAAGTCAGTTTTTGCGTAGAAGCACACCAAATAGAAACAGAAAATCGTGCCATTGAAACGCACTTGCTCATGTCATTCACTTTCGCGTCCTCTCGAGCAAATAAGAAAATACACAAAATATTATGCCACAATGGCTGTCTTAACGAGTATCCAAGTAAACGCAGTCGCTTACGTCTTAAACATAATCCGTTAAGAAAATATTGGATGTGTGTCAGTATTCATATATTAGGCTAATAATGTTAATCAAACAACAAAAGAAAAAGAAAGTATAACTTATGTAACTTTAATAGGTAATTACAATACAGTTTTCATAAGCACAGTAAATACTGTTTATTTAGGTAATTTGTATCGTTGTATCTAAAGGTCTCTGAGGGCAAAGCCCCCCTAAATATGAAATCCTAACCGCCCCTGCAAATTATCTGAACATATATTTGTTTAATTAGTGACTCTTAGCCTGCAGTTTAAAATATTTATTTGAATGAGGCAATTAACATTATTTTTTAAACCTTTATTTGGATATGGCAACATAGAAATATTGTAGAGCACGATTTTATGTATACATTTCTGACAGAGCCTGCCCCTATCAGCCAATCACTGTGTGCATAGTAAACTGACATCAGAACTACCGTCCTACAGATTTCAGCTTCTCCAACCCCAATCTAACAAACACACCTGAATCAGCTAATCAAGGGGTTGGAACTGAAGTCTACAGTAGCAGGGTTGGAGACGCCTGCTTTAAAATGTTAATAGATGTAGCAGCCCTTCAACTTGGAATAAACAGGCTTGGGAGTGTTTCCATACGGGTGTACTTTAATTCAGACGAGTGTGCATAGCATCAACACCGTGAAAACTTAAAGGAAAATAACAAAGGCAAATTTAGCCAGATACAAAATAATCCTTTGACAAATGCACTTTAGCAAGCTAGCATCACATTGATAACAGCATAGCAGGCAACAGCCATCATGAAATGAATCTCATTACCATTTACATGAACGTATGAAATGAATTAATGTGAAATAGTACATTACAATGAACCACATACCTCGCTCCGCATATCAAAGGGTGCTAGAAAGTGGTGATCCAGGGAAGGCTGCCGCCATTAACTTAACTTGGACGTTGGAGAGCTAGCTAGCAACTTCATAAATTATTCTCAAATTATTACTGCCAAACAAATCAAGCACAGAGTAGAATAACACTTCAAAGAACACTTTAGTTGAAGGTTACGGTAATATTTTCCAATCTCTGACTCTAAACATGCATCGTCTTGTAACGTGACCTCTTGTGTTTTAATGAACGAGCGTGAGCGAGGAGAAATTAGTCCCCCCTGCAGATAGCATGATGTCAAAATAAAAGTCACATGAAATAAAAGTATAAAAACAGAATAATCATAATAAAACACTGCTAGTGGTCATCTACACTCCCACCACTCATGTTATGAAGAGTGAAGACAAGGATCAACCTGGCTGAATGGCTCATACGTGAGTCCTATGTCTGTATCGGTGTTTCTAGATATGTGCAGGTGAGTGCTACTTAAGAACTGAGAGTAGCCTATGTCATAAGGGGATAAAGGTGTAGACAACTAGACTGATCACTCACTCTCGAGAAGAAGAACTAGTTTCTGAATGGGCCTTTCTATAATCAAAGGTTTGGTGGGGCGATCTTGTTTAACTGACGTCCTTTCTCCTACTAACACCTTGACGCGACGCACTAGTCCATCGCTCTCCTTTGTGGTTTCAACCACTCGTCCCAGGTGCCACTGATTTCTAGGGGTGTCTTCCTTTATAATGACTAAGTCATCTACCTTAAGGTTGCGTCGAGTCGTATGCCACTTTTGGCGTGTGGAGATGTTCATGAGATATTCTCTCTTCCACCGGCACCAGAACTGTTCGACAAGGTACTGGACTCTTCGCCACCTTTTAGTTGCATAGACATCTTCCTTCTCAAATTTGCCAGGCGGTGGAAGGGCAATCTTGGACTTCATCAGTATGAGATGGTTTGGAGTTAATGGCTCGAGCGAGGTAGGATCATTTACCCCGTTTGCGGTTAATGGACGGCTGTTCACAATGGCCATTGCTTCATAGAACAGAGTTCGAAGGGAAGAGTCGTCGAGTCTGCCTGAGTATTGACAGAGTGTGGCATTTAGGACATTACGGACAGTCCGAATCTGGCGCTCCCAGACGCCGCCAGCGTGACTTGCTGAAGGAGCATTGAAGATGAACTCGCATTGCCTTTCTGCGAGGAAGCTCTCAATTGTTTTGGTGTCACATTGCTTCAGTGCTTCTTTGAACTCATTTTTAGCTCCCACAAAATTGGTTCCTTGATCGCAATGGAGTTGACGAACGGCTCCTCTGAGACTGATGAAGCATCTTAAGGCATTGATAAATGCATCTGTGGATAAGTCCTCAAGCATCTCAATGTGAACAGATCGAGAGGCAAGGCAAGTGAAGATTAAGCCATAGCGCTTTTGCTCTTTGCGGGCTTTCTTAGTGATGAATGGGCCGAAGCAATCGATGCCGCAGTATGTGAAGGGAGCAGAGACTTCTACACGCTCTTTAGGAAGCTCTGCCATGCGTTGTTCTTCTGCAGGCCGTCTGAGTCTTCTGCACTTCACACATCTGTGTATCAGCTTAGCAACTGACTTACTTCCACCGATGACCCAAAACCCATTGGCTCGAAGTTCTGTTAGAGTTTGATTCCGGCCTTGGTGACAGATCCTCTCGTGGCAGTGGGTCATGATCAGCTTGGTAATATGTCCTCCTTTGGGTAGAATCAAAGGGTGTTTGACTTCTAGGCTTAAGGATGACTGATCTAGTCTCCCACCGACACGAAGTGCTCCTCCTTCTAAGATGGGATCCAAGCGAAACAGAGGGCTGGAGTTTTGAAGACTTTTTCCCTTTTGAAGTATCTTCATCTCTTGGGGAAATGCTTCTTCTTGTGCAAGCCTCATTACTGATTCGGCAGCTCTCTCGCGTTCTTCCACACTCACAGGTTTGCCAGGATGGGTTTGCTTTGAATTCAGCCTCTTGATTCTTGCGATGACTTTCAGGAGTTTTGACCAGGAGGAGAACCGATTTAGACGGGTAAGAAAGTCTGACTTGGAAGGTTCAACTTTAGTTGTAAACGCCTGCATTGACCTGACCTCAGGATCACCAACAAGCAAATCAGGAGTGAGGTGAGACTCTGAATGTATTTCTTGTTCCCACAGGAATTTGGGTCCTGGTAGCCAGTTTGTTGAGGAGATGTCTACTGCATTGAGACCTCTCGACGCATGGTCAGCAGGGTTTTCTGTTGTGTCTATGTAGTGCCACTGGCTGGGGCTGGTGTGTTCTCTGATCATTTGCACACGATTGGCAACGAAGACATGGAACCTTCTTGCTTCATTGTTAATATAAGCCAGGACAACTTGGGAGTCAGTCCAGAAAAATTCTGCATGGATCGGCATTTCAAGCTCGTTTCTCAGCATGACACTTGATCTTGCAGCGACCACTGCTGCTGCAAGTTCCAACCTTGGAATGCTTGTGAGTTTTGTAGGCGCAACTCTAGCCTTTGCCATCACAAGGCTGCAGTGAACTTCACCATCTTCATTCTTGCTTCTCAGATAGGAACACGAGCCATACCCTATATTGCTGGCATCCGAGAAGTGGTGTAGTTCCCTCGTGACAGTTTTGCAGAAACCTTGTGGTTGGTAGCATCTCGGTATTGAGACTTCCTTCAGCCTTTGTAGGTCGCTCTTCCATTTCTCCCACCGTGGACTTAAGTCTTCGGGAAGTGGGTCATCCCATCCAATGCCTCGACGGCACAGCTCCTGGAGGATGCACTTTCCAGTTAAGATAAATGGAGCCACGAATCCGACTGGATCGTACAAAGAAGCAATGACGGATAGGATGCCGCGACGTGTAGAGGGCCTGGTTTGTGGGTTTACATTGAAGCTGAAGGTGTCATGTTCAAGGGACCACTGGATACCGAGAGCACGTTCTGCTGGAGCTGCATTTAGGTCCAGATTGAGGGGTTCAGATGTGACTGCTCTCTCAGTTGGGTCCACAGAGTCCAGAACTGACCTTTTGTTTGAATTGAACTTGTGTAGACGCAAACCTCCTCTCTTGCACAACTCTCGTGCTTCAGCGATCAACTCCTTTGCTTCTTCTACGGAGGGGACGCTGATGAGCCCATCATCGACGTAGAAGTTATTTTCAACGAAGGCTGCCGCTGATGGATACTCTTCCTTGTGTTGACGTGCCAAGTACTTCAGACCAAAGTTGGCACATCCCGGTGACGAGGCGGCGCCGAATAGATGAACAGCCATTTGATACTCTTGAGGCTCTGCTTCGAGGTCTCCATCCTCCCACCAGAGAAACCGTAAGTAGTTCCGTAGTTCAGGAGAAACGTAAAACTGATGGAACATTTTCTCGATGTCGCATATGATGGCTACAGCCTCTTTCCTGAAACGACAGAGCACTCCAAGGAGAGAGTTGATCAGGTCAGGACCTGTTAGCAGTGTATCATTTAGTGAGACACCACGGAACTTCGCTGAACAGTCAAAGACGACCCTTAGCTTCTCTGGCTTCTTGGGGTGGAACACCCCATGGTGTGGTATGTACCACGTAGTCTGCTGTCCTGTCACAGGAGAGGCTGGCTCTGCATCACCTTTCTTTATCATATCTTTCATGAAGGCCTTGTACTGTTCTTTATACCGCTCGTTATTTTTCAATTTTTTCTTTAGGTGCTGCAGTCGAACTGTTGCCAGCTTCTTGTTGTCTGGTAGCAGAGGAGGCTCTGTGCTCTTGAACGGGAGGGGCATTTCATAGTGTCCATCTTTCCTTTGAGTTATGTTGTCACTCAGGAGCTGAATGAAGCGAACATCGTCTTGTGACACATACTTGTCTTTGTCTGCATACTTCCTTTCATTGAAGTCTGATTCCAAGACCTTCAGCACGTCAGTGGTTGATGGCGCTGGTATTTCCTTCACTGTCACTCGATGGACGAACCTCTGGTTTCCCTGGCGATCCAGATGTGGATTGGATGAGCCTACGATGCTCCAGCCGAGTTCCGTTCTCTGGGCAAATGGATCATTTTCGCCTCCTGTGACGACTTCCTGGGGGGCTAACGCCAACGGGCAATCACTTCCAATTAGCAGTCCCACCTCACAGTCCTTCAGCAGCGGAAGTTTGTTTGCTAGATGCTTTAAATGAGGCCAGAGCAGCGCTGTCTTGGAAGTCGGGATGTAGGACTTGTCGACCGGGATGAAACCACGAGTGTAGGCTTGGCGTAGCTGAATCTGTTTTTGAGACTGTAGTCCTCGAACTTGTAGACCGTAGACACTTTTGCTTGCTATGGGTGTGTCAACAGATGTCATGGTGCTCAGTTTGAGCTGTACTGGTTTAGTCTCCACGTTCAGCTCTTCGAGTAGGTCTTCCAAGACGAATGTCGAATCACTCTGCGTATCCAGAAGAGCATATGTTATAACTTCTTTCTGTGGTTCATTTGCAGATGACATGAAAACAGGGACGATGCTTGATGTGGCAAAGATGTGCTGCGTCACTGCATGGGACGTCACTTTGATCTCCTCCTGACTAGTGCCTTTGTCTGTGGAAGTGGACTGTTTCTCTTTTGCTTCCACAGATCGGTTCTCTCTCTCTTCATGTAGACAGGTGGGGTGACGTCTGCTGCATATGCCACAAGAGTGTCGCGTTTTGCAATCCTTACTGTTATGTCCCTTTCTCAAACATCCGTAGCACAAATTGTTTTCCCTTATGAAGGCCTTCTTATTTTCAAGAGATTTTGCTGCAAAGGTAGGGCACTTTACGACGCCGTGCATCTCATCTTTGCAGATAGGACAAGGTGGCTTTGACTTGGTGCTGAACACTTTCTCAACCTTTTCCGTGGGATTGTTCCCTTTAGTGTTTGTGTGAAGTGCTCTAGCTCTCTTGGGCTGCCTGTCATCTGTGGCCTTGATCAGAAGTGGAGAGGCGACAGGGTTACAGGCTATCCGAGCCTCCTTCTGGATGAACCTTGTGAAACAGGAAAAGCTCGGGTAATCCCCGGATTCGTCCAACCTTTCTGTGACGACTCTGCACCATCTTCGTGTGATCCAGTCTGGTAATTTCTTCAGCAACTTGTGGTTCTCTTCACAGTCGTCCAAGATGGCCAATCCTTTCACATGAGGCATCGCTTCAACGCATCCTTGCAGGAAGTCAGCAAACTCTCGAAGTGCAGCAGGATCACTGGTACCAACCTTGGGCCATTTCATGAGCTTGTCTCTAAAGGCCTTTTGCAGAATGAAGTGGTTTCCGTACCTTTCTTCTAGGACCCTTAAGGCCCCTTGATATGCTTCTTCTGAGTTTCTATAGAAGAATCCCTCTACGGCTTTACGTGCTTCTCCACTCAGATAGTTTTTTAAATAGAACATTTTTTCATGAGCTGGGAGAGGCTGGTGGTCTATGAGGGCCATGAAGGACATCTTCCAGTCTACATACTTTAGGGCTTCGCCAGAGAACTTTGGTGGCTCAGGAGCAGGCAGGCGATTCATACTGAGTGAGTTAATGAGTGCTTGGGTAAGGCCATCTTTCTCAGGAGATGCTAGTGCATTGACGTATGCTTGTGGAGGCTGGTATGCTTCGGCCTTTGGATTAAGCTGGCCTTTGAATTCAACGGTGAGATTAGTCTCTTTTAGCCAGTCTCTGCAATCATGTTCAAGGCTCTCGTATGCGTTTACTCTCGCCTCTGCTATTCTTACTTCTGACTCTGCTTGAATTTGCTGTAGTCTTTTCTTTTCCTGACGCATGTTTGCCTCTATCCTTTTAAGAGCTACTTGCTTTTCTTCTTCCAACCTTTTAAGAACTAGCTGCTTCTCTTCTTCTAACTTGCTAAGAACTTCTTCTTGAGCTTGTATTTGATATACTGCCTTAACCTTTTCTTGTTGAGCTGCGAGTTCTGCTCCCGCATCTACATGTTTGCTTGAGCCCTGTGAGTGGGTTGAATTTTCTGCTAGAGAGAGTACAGTATCTGTCCTTGTGTGTCCGAAGATAGATCCATACTCATCCTTCTTAAGTGCCATCCTCACTCGTAGTTTCTCAAGTTCTGGATTGAAGACCTCATCTACAGTTTCTAGCCGCATCTCTATTATTTCGCTGATCTCTGCAGTGAGTGCTATACAAGCATCCATTTTCGGAACAATGTCTGGGGTGGCATTGTGGTTGCGTTGAATGGGCTCATAACATTCACTTACGGCACTGTGTCGAATTTGGATTTCTTCTCTGATTTTATTTAGTTCATCTTGAGAACAGAATGACTTTAGTGCGGTCCTAACCTTTCCTGCCACTTCTTTCCAAGAGCCATAAGCTCTCATGAATTCTTTCTTGTGTTTAATGGCTTCCTGTTTGTGCATCTCTAATCCCTTTTCTGTAAATGTTCTTTCGCGTGAACTAGATCTGACTGGCTGTGGGTTATCTGTTTTCATGGGTGGGTCGTGTGTGCTAGCTACTTCTTCTCCATTAAGTGACATTTTGTTGAAGTTGTGTTGCTGTTGGGTTATATTGAACTACTGAACTATAGTTTAATTACTGAAATATAGCTTAATAACTCAACAAATACTTAATATCAACATGCACTGCGCGATTATCATCAACAAAAAATGAAGGCTAACACACAAACACCTTAGCAATGAATGCTATCATATGGATCTACCCATGAATGAATTTACATTTAACAGATTCAATTAGTTCAATATTTTTTTTTTTTTTTTTTTCTTTATTAAATTACCCTTCTGTATCTTTAAATTCACCTTTCAAATGTAAGATTAAATCAGAGCATCAAACATGTACAGTATACTGTTGATAAAGGTGACTTCAGTCCATTACATAAATATCACTGTTCGCAATCAGAGTCTCTGTGATTTTATGCAGCAATCAGCATAAACGAAATAGACCGATCTTGCCTGGGTGCCGGTTGAAGTGAAGGCGTTTGAACAGAAGGTGGCAGTCTTCTACACAGAATGGCGGATGGCAGTCTTTTTAACGTCGAGTTGAGTTTCACTCCACATCGAGCAGCGAGTTTTCACTGTAGCAGCCCTTCAACTTGGAATAAACAGGCTTGGGAGTGTTTCCATACGGGTGTACTTTAATTCAGACGAGTGTGCATAGCATCAACACCGTGAAAACTTAAAGGAAAATAACAAAGGCAAATTTAGCCAGATACAAAATAATCCTTTGACAAATGCACTTTAGCAAGCTAGCATCACATTGATAACAGCATAGCAGGCAACAGCCATCATGAAATGAATCTCATTACCATTTACATGAACGTATGAAATGAATTAATGTGAAATAGTACATTACAATGAACCACATACCTCGCTCCGCATATCAAAGGGTGCTAGAAAGTGGTGATCCAGGGAAGGCTGCCGCCATTAACTTAACTTGGACGTTGGAGAGCTAGCTAGCAACTTCATAAATTATTCTCAAATTATTACTGCCAAACAAATCAAGCACAGAGTAGAATAACACTTCAAAGAACACTTTAGTTGAAGGTTACGGTAATATTTTCCAATCTCTGACTCTAAACATGCATCGTCTTGTAACGTGACCTCTTGTGTTTTAATGAACGAGCGTGAGCGAGGAGAAATTAGTCCCCCCTGCAGATAGCATGATGTCAAAATAAAAGTCACATGAAATAAAAGTATAAAAACAGAATAATCATAATAAAACACTGCTAGTGGTCATCTACAATAGATTTTAGCTAAAATAAATATATCTAAATTAACTCCGGTCCAGTAACGTAACCTTTTGCATTTGCTTTAAAGGTTGAGTAAAGCAAAAGCGGCTCAGCTGACGGTGTCACCTCGAGCATGTGTTTAATGAGGACAGACAGCCGAGCAGACCTGACCAAGACAGTCACCATGACCACGCCGTTTTCTCCTCCGCTTTATATGCAGCGATACCAGTTTGTTATTGACTATGTGAAAACCTACCGACCTAAAAAGGTAAATAAACGTATGAATGACATTAAAAGTTAAGACGCGATGGCCTTTGACGCTACGCTTGAACTATAGGGTGCTAATCAATCTTTTTACATCTTTCCGCAGGTCATCGATTTCGGATGCGCAGAATGTTGCTTACTAAAAAAGCTTAAGTTTCATCGCAACGGTATACAGTTACTAGTGGGAGTTGATATCAACAGCGGTGTTCTCCTGAAGAGAATGTAAGTTTGGTATCTCTTACCTGCAAACCTTCCATTGGTGTGTAGCATTAGATGGTTTACGCTACACAGGGGGGCTCCACGTGCTTTGGCCATATGGCTTCATTCATCTTGTGTGATTCATTTTTTTTGCCAGGCACACGTTGGCTCCACTTATAAGTGATTATCTGCAGCCAAGTGATGAGCCTTTGACCATTGAGTTGTATCAAGGCTCTGTGACCGAAAGGGAGCCCTGCACCAGAGGATTTGATCTTGTGACATGTGTGGAGTTGTAAGTGTGCCACGTCTTTGCAAATAAACTTAGTTACTAAGTTGTTTATCTTACTAAGTAGTTACTACTTAGTTCACATTGTATGTTCAACTTGAGCTTATGTAAACATCTCTACCATTTAAGAATCGAACACCTTGAGCTTGTGGAGGTGGCAAGGTTTTCTGAGGTGGTGTTTGGCTTCATGGCTCCAGGTGCCGTGATCGTAAGCACACCAAACGCAGAGTTCAACCCACTGCTGCCGGGCCTGAGAGGATTCAGAAACCATGACCACAAGTTCGAATGGACCAGAGCGGAATTTCAAACTTGGTAATTAAATGTTCAATATCTAGTGAAAACCCAATCCGGTGGTGATTTAGGATCAGATTTACATAGCTGTGTTCATGTTAAAAATGATTTATTTTTCTAGCTAAAAGCTTCAACTCTTTCTCTCCCTAACAGGGCTCACAAGGTGTGTAGAGACTATGGCTACACCGTGCAATTCACAGGAGTTGGAGAAGCTATTGGCCACTGGAGAGAAGTGGGATACTGCACCCAGATTGCCGTGTTTCAGAGGATTTTCCATGATTCCATGAGCAATGCTGAACTCTTGGAACCCTCAGTCTATAGATTGGTGTGAAACTTTTTCTTATTAGAAATTCCATATTTGTTTAAAGGAGTCATATTGTACTTTCTTAATACTTCTCACTTGTACTAAAACAGTCACAATTTAGTAGTGCTGAAATGTGCAGTAAAAGCTTGTTTTTATAAAAATGTCAAAGTTAGCATGAATTGATCCATGCAATTTTTAATTAAAATAACTTCTAACTTGATTATCCGGTGGAATGACAGCCTTCTCTCTGGCTACCAGTCATTTAGTCAGTTTAAAACCCGCCCCTTTCTTACAATGGACTGAATGGAATTTGAGAGATTCTCTCCACTCCAATCAACAACCGATACATTCTGAACAATTTTTTTCCTCCTTCCATAATCCGTTTCGCTCAGATTAACACCACAATATGGAAGCAAAGGCCTTTCGGTAGTTTCAGTGCATTGCGACTGTATTATGCAATCTTTGTAAGGATATGCAGAGCTGTAGGTGCTACACGCAGCCACGAACAGCACTATTGAAAAAGAAAAAATGTAGGGTGGGAACTTAGTTCTGCCCATTAGTTGTTGATTGAAAGTTTGGGGTTAAAATACAAAACATGCACAGACAAATTTTTGGCAGTAAAATCAATAACTTTGCACTCAAAAATATGCTGAACTTTTCTTTTAATGCTGACTTCACAGGTTTAAGCTAAAAAAAACTGTTATTTTTGTCCTAAAACTGGTGATATTTGCACTCATATCTAATCTTTCTTTGCTGTTCCTTTTTTAGATGTACAAAGTAGTGTATCCGAGCCTAAGTGATAACATCTACCAGAGAACTTTAGTTAATGAAGTCTTGTATGAGGCACAACACCTGAGACCGGAATGGCTCAGCAGAATGAACATGGATTCCATTAATAATGCACACTTCTGTGCTCCTCCATTAATGGACGTATTCCAGCATGGGGTTGAAGGGGGTACACGTGACTGTCAGCCTGTCTACCAGCAAGGCGGTACCATTTGCTGTCCTTTGGCACGTGTGTGGTCCTGTGAGAGCACTGTGTGGGAGCGTGCAGCGTCTCAGGGAGGAACTACTGGTGGACTCAAGAGTTAGGATAAGTGCTGATGGAACGGTGCTAAACCTGCCTGCTTATGATGATGATGATGATGATGATGATGATGAGGAGGTGGAGGAAGGAGGAAGATGTGAAAGCAGTATCAGGTGTAGCAAACAACGTGGAGGAGGACTGGGATAGGGAGCTCGGGTGTTACAGAAATGTATAACAGATCCAGAAAGCGTTGTAACCTGAATAAAAGAAAGCTGCACTTAAGATGTTTTTCCTTTTTGACTGCAAGTGTAGAATCACCAGAATGGCATATTTCAATTAAATGGCCAAATCTGTGATCATTGGAGAAGACTATCATTAAGCATGTCATTAATAAAAATGCAAATATGTGACACCACCTTTGAAATGCGGTTTTATTTATGGTACATACCTTACCAGCATCATAACAGAACACATGGCATGGAAGCCACTATTGGTCAAAAGTTAGAACAAAACATTTCAAGACAATAAAAAAAAAAGCAATGTTACTTTTAAACATCAGACACAGTACAATTACAAGGACCAAAAACTTCACAGAAGAGATAGAGCCACCATGTTTTTACAACATGTAACGTACCAGGACCTACTTACAGGTTATGAAAGAGTAATTTGGAAATATGGAGCGGAAAAAGTCAATCTTCACAATTTTAGTATCACTAAAGCTCAAATACATAAAAATAGACCTTCATTTTGGCAGTATATCAATTAAAAAACTTTAAAAAAATCAAGTTTAAAGGAACTCACTCACATTACTGAGTGTCTGATGAAAAGTAATGAACCTGAAATGTCGTAGATAACCTCTAAATATACTGGTATTTGCAAACATTCACAACGGAGCCCTTAAAGGGACATGAACAATATGTGATGGGAGAAAAAAGTATATATCAATGTTTTTGTATTTTCTCACAAAAGTCAGAGATACCATGAAAATAGTCATTAAAAAACCTTCATTTTAGTGATACATCAAGGAACTACAAAAACATGGATAAAAAAACTTTTTGTAGTGTTATAGAGAGGATAAGAAGAGCTACACGCTGCTCGAAAGCCTTGTGCTAAATGTTTCAAGCATTGCTGAAATATTAAATGCTTCACTTTGAGCTGCCATGTTACTAATTGTAGCTTGAGAACAGCTTGGCTCATTTTGTCCTTGCATGAAAGCCAATACATTTACATGATGTTGTCATTAATGATGCCAGAGATGTACTTATCAGATATTCAGCTGCTTGGATTTTAGGTAGCTAATGTGTCTATATATTGAACTGCAAAATCACTTAAGTAGTCCTATTCAACATATAATGTAGCTGTAGGAGTTTCATCTACATTGAAGTTCTCAAACCGAAAGTTGTATTTGACAACGAATAAAGAAGAAATACACATTTTCGTGTATGGTTTAACTCAATCAACAGCTCAACCTCAAAACTCCCAACAATGTTGGAGATGCATAGAAAGGCCACGTAAAGTCCTTCAATTCAAAATGATATTCAAATAAAAAAATTTTCAAGTTTGAAAACAGCTCCATCTGTCAAAATGCATCACGACTTCTCACACGCACAAAGTGAGATGCTGCGGGTGGATGAGGACGGTTTGATTTCAATTCTGACAGTAATGAGATGACAAAAAAATTTGTAACGGGGTCACCTTCATCTGCAGAGAGAGTATACACCTCATACGTATTGTAAAGGATGTATACAATCCATCAAATGTTACTGACAGACCCCTAAAATGGCTCACAAACATGTAAACGGGTAAAAGTAAAGAGAGATCTTACAAACTAAAATAACAATATGATATATATATATTTTTTTTTTTTTTTTGTAAAAAATCAGCAAGGAAAATAGAGAAAAAAAGCTCTTTGATTTTCAATGCGGACTTAATAGGAGACAAACTTTACCTCACAGTAAAACACAAGACACCTATATTGGCAGCCTTAAACAGAGGAGCTGTCAGTTCTTTATGTAGCCAGCAGAGGACACCATTCCATCGAAACGATGAAACAGGTTTGTGACAAACACTCCTACCCCCGGTTTCACAGACCAGGTTTAAGCCTAATCCTAGACTAAAATGTAAATCTGAGCTGTTTCAACTGAAAGAAACTTGCACTGACTGATCTTAAAATAAATCAGTTCCTTTGTTTTGTCTCAAGATGCACACCAGCAATGTTTTTTTATGAAGTGCGTTCATAAAAATTAATGAAATGTCCTAATTGAACTATAGCCTAATCCTGTTTTAGTCTAAACACTGTCTGTGAAACCGGGCCCTAATGTACGGTAGTTCTAAGCGGCCATGCATTATTATAATTTTTCTGTCTTGCGGCCATGCATTATTATAATTTTTCTGTCTTGTTTTCTCGTGATCACGACTTAATTTTGTCGTGATCTCGACATAACGAAAGTTGTTTTGTCGTTATCACGACTTAATTTTCTCTGTGTATTCGGCATGAGAAAATGCTATAGAAGCAGCATCATGGATGATCGTATTCGCTTTTACTTTGATCAGGGACTCACTCAAACTGAAATAGATTTGTGTCTGTCAGTGATTGACGACTTACACATAAGTGTTCGACACTTGAGAAGGAGGCTGTCGGGTCTGCAACTTTATCGTCGAAGACAATATAGCGACCCTGATTTTCTCACGATAGCTACAATTACGTCGTGAGAAAACGGTTTTTACGTTGAGATCAACCACTTTCGTTATGTCGAGATCACGAGAAAATTAAGTCGCGATAACGACAAAACAACTCGTTATGTCACGAGAAAACAAGACAGAAAAATTATAATAATGCATGGCCGCTTAGAACTTCCGTACTAATGTGAGAGGAGACCAACATGTCTGAATCTCTTTGTCCCTTTCTCCTCCCACGAAACAGACTTTGGTTTTTGACACTACTTCTGGCATCTCCCAACTCTAGCGTTTGATCACCACCTGTTCGTAGGCACCAGCTCCAACCCTGAAAACAGAAGAAATCAGCATTTACATACAACCGGTTAATGCACCGATTTACATTTTTATAGAGCATAGGGAAATACCACTGTTTATTTTGCTGTTATTTAAAGAGACAGTAACCCAAATGTTAAAATAGTCATTATTTTCTCACCCTCATGTCATTCCAAACCGTTTTGTCTGACTTATATGAAATGCAGTAAGAAAAGCTCAATATGTCTTCATCATACAGGCTATTGTATGGCTTTTGAAACACAAATATATTTATGGTGCCTTCTGGTAATATTTCAAAGCTTGACAGACTCAGTCCCCCATTCACTTTCATTACATGGAAAAGAGCAGCTTGGATGTTCTACTAAACATCTCCTTTTGTGCTCCAAGTCAGTCATATGGGTATGGAATGACATTTTAGTGAGTAAATGATGACAGCATTTTCATTTTTGGCTGAACTATTCCTCACCTGGCAGGAAGGTGATGGCTACCAAGTGCTGTGCTCCCACCAGGACCCACAAACAAACGCAGACCTTCCTCTGAAACACACACACACACACACACACTTGAAATAGATATCGCCTCCATTCTGCATGCACAAAGTCACGACTCTTCTCTGGGGATACAAAAACCAAATTGGTCCCATTTCTAATGAGAACCTGTCGCTAGGTCATCTAAAAATAATATGAAAACTAATAGGACACACACACAGAGATGTGCTCTGGCACAGAGACACGGCTGATAATGTTACAGCCAGGGTTACAGACACATTAATCAGGCATGCATTCAAGTCCAGCAAGACAACAGAATCACATTGACTCACAATTAAGTGATCAGAGAGAAAACAGTGGAAAGGGAAAGCCTACCTGATACTTTGGATTGCTGACTAGCGTAACTAGACGTTCGAGAGTGTCCACACAGCCCGAGCTCATCAGGCAGAGAGCCACACTTCCCTGATGTCTCTGTGGACATAAGGGATTCAGTTCAATCTTAATTAAACCTGCTTTAGCACTTTATGGGATTGAACACCAATCAAACCTGTTCCTCTTCTATTTCCAACCTTAAAATACATTATAATGTATATCTAATGTAGCCATGCTTTCGTCCATTAGAGTATTCAGGCATTTAATATGATTTGACTATTTAAATTAGGACTGTTGATTAGAAAACAAATATATGCATTTCAAGTCCAATACAATTAGAGTGGTTTAGGATCATGTCAACCAGACACTGATCAGACAAATAAGATATATAATCGCCAAGTGTAGCTCAGTAGCTCGTTTTTCAATAAATGTTTTATTGAATACAAATATATTTAATCTTTGTTGTGACTTTAACCTTTAGTCCTTACAAAAAGAGAACTGTATTATGGATATCAATATGAATGATGCTCATAGCTGGCAATGTGGAATCTGACAGCAAAATTTAAAATTTTCACAAAGGTGTTGAATTGGTTACAAAAGCTTTTTGATGATTGTAACCCTTAAAACTTGCTTGACAAGCACACAGTTTTATTCCCTGTGCTGTTAAAACAGGACGTTAGGGCATGACATTTTTAAATTAGCCTTCCATTTACATCACATCTTTCAATCAACAGATTTGTCTAAAAATTTACATATAAAAGATTAATAATTTTGCTAACAATTTTTGGTCGTTATTCATTTTGGTCTCGTGAAAAAGAATGTAAATTTTAAGTATGTTAGCATCAAAAAACTGAAATGTTGCCTTTGCCACTAACTGAAATTAAATAAATTCAAGCTGAAGTACTTGAATTACTAAATATATATATAAAAAATGACAAAAATCACGTAACAAAATGACTAAATCTTAAACTAAAATTAATTATAATTATACAAATGATTAATTATACAATTAAAACTGAAAAATAATAATATTTCAGATTAAATGACCTAATATGAATATTAATATACCTTTAATATTGTTCAATTATCGCAAATAAAAATCACTACAGAAGCTGAGACTAGTAAGCTAATCATATTTTATGAATTGTACGCATGCTCTACATCATAAGCAGTTAGTCATACTGAATGAATATGAAAGTTAAGAGCTGCATACAGCTAAATTATACATTAAAGACTGATGCTTTCGCCAGGCTCTGGACAGAAAAGGCACGCAGCATGTATGAGGGCAAAGAAAGGATAAAAGAGAGAGTGGGGGAAGAGAGAGCACTCTTTCAAGCTCCCGTTAGTTCAGCGGCATCAAATCAAACATACAGTCCTGGTCTTTGCTACAAGACTGGATGCAGAACACTGACCAGTGTGAGGTTTACCTGAGAGACTCAGAAAAGGTTTCTGTGTCTCCTCCTTTCCTGTCTTCCAGCAGGCTCTCTGCATCACCCTGAATGCCTATTACCGTTGTGGTGGATGGAGGCCTAATACATGGAGAACACACAATCAATGAACAGACTGAAAATGCTGAATTAAAGAACTAAAGCATATGCCTCCACCCACAGACGGTGGTCCAAAAGCAGCCCCCAGAATCCCCGAACTCCATACGCGCCCCACACTCCAACCCACACAAATGTTTTTAGCAGGTTTTTGTCTTCAGTTTTGTGTTCTTGGTGTCATAACCCTCCAGCAGACACCTGCGTGTGGAACTACCCGATCCTGCAAACTCCGCCAGGTTGAGATCAGCAAAACTCAGCTGTACAGAGAGCCAAAGCAGCACACATTCAGGAAGAAAAAAATATTTTTGCCAGTAGAAAAATAATTTTAAAATAAAAGGCTCTGATGCTTTATATAATAACAATAATGATAATAAATAAATAAGATGATTAATTAATCATTTTAATGCTTTTATGAACAGAAATGTAATACTCATACACAAACAGAATCACATACAAACACAGAGTTCCAGAGTGATCTATTTTCAGCGGTTCCGTTTCTATCAATATTTTATAATCCTCCTATAGTCTACTTGATGAATTACCAATGCTCTGTGTTAGTTTCTATTCATGAAAGGTCAATTTAGTATCTATTTTAATTAAATTTTTTGCAAGATGAAGATTTTTGCTTAAAACAAACATGAATGTACATGGAAATATTATTATAATATTTTAGTTTAGCTTTTTTCACCATTTTTTAAAAACAAAATCACAATTTAGGATCTTTTGTCTTTTTTTGTTATTTAAATAGTCCTGCATAGTGACTAGCATTTTAATCTTTTAAAATTTTCCACAGTCTCTCAATTAACATCATGTTATAAAAACCACATGTATAATAATTACAAAAGAATTAATAAATGCTTTTTAAAATAGTTTCAGATGGCTTAAAGAATGTCACGCTTTGCTTTTTGTCAACTACACACAAACAAATTGAATAGTTTTGGAATGTTTCATTCAAAAAAGTAGAAGAAAGTACCTTTGCATAAGGTTTTCCACATTTCAGTTCCTGTTACATAAAAAACAATTAAATCATTCTGAGTATTTTAACTCCAAACTCTTTATTGCAAACCAGAAAGAGTGCACGAGTGCGTTTGTACCTTTCTGAATGAAACTCGACACACACAGGGGTCAAGGACTCCGGTTCCAGCATTAGCGCTCATTTTACAGGGGAAGGAGAATCTTTTTCTCCAGCGTACACAGTTTGCCTGGACCGTCTCCCTGTGAAATGCAAACATACACTGGGTTGTTAATGCAAGGTATCACTATAAAGAATATCCACTCATCCAAAACAGTGTGAACTCTCTCTCGAGTCTCACCCCATCTGATCTGCATTTGCAAAATCCAACAGGGGTGAACAGTTCCAACAGTTCCAGCAGCATTGCTCCTTCTGAAATGAAACGATTTCACAACAGATTGAGTCACACAATCCAACCTCATAGCGAGTTTTAATATTCACTTCAAGTCGACTGCATTAAAAGAGTCTGACTCACATTCTGTGATAAATTAGAGCCTGGAGTCAGAAGGCCATACTGACAACAAGAAAGTGAATTCATTTCCCATCTGAAAATGGACCTCCCTTTGCAGGTGTTCTGCTTCCTAATTAGACAGATGTTTGCAGACAGGGCAGACGAGCGAGGCCCAAAGGGCTTTTGAAGAGATAGAAGTCTATAAAATGGAACTTCAGGGAAATTGTGATGCTATTATACACATCTAAAACAGTGAACACAACACTGCAAGCATGTCAATTTCAGAATAAAGCGTTTGTCCCTGTTACAGTCAAAAGACGTGGCTAACACAAAGATTGCATGTTGCGAATGCAAGGTTGTGCCCTTTTAAGAACTTAATAAAATATCAATGCTTTGGTGGAGGAAGTGTATCATATTAATAAATATTTCACTAAAAGCATATATTCACTAATGTTCGAAGGTTTGGGATTGTGAATGTTTTTGAAAGAAGTCTCTAATGCTTACCAAAGCTACATTTATTTGATCAAAAATACAATAAAACCAATATTGTGAAATTGTAATCATATTTTAAAATGTAACTTATTGATGCGATGATAAAGCTGAATATTAAGCAGCCATTACTCCAGTCTCTTCAGAAATCATTTAAACATGCTGACACTTTTCTTATTATTATTGTCAATGTTGAAAACAGCTATGCTACTTAATATAGCCCTGAAAATGTAAATCAATATTACAATAAATAACCATAAAAGATGTCAATAAATAAATAACATGTAACTTAAATTCTTCAAATGGACATTGATGTATTTATTGACAAATACATGCATATTAATTAAATGAAAAATTTATTTATTAATACAGCACACATAGTCCGCAGATTATCCTATCCTATTATGAAGAAATAAATTTGCATTTGATGCATCATTTATATTTTGTAAGGAAAAAACCCCATGCACAGCTCATACACTTGTCCTTACATAAACTCTCCTTATATTCTGTCATCTCCTAATGGTCCACAATGATGTCTTCGGGAAACACAGCCAAAACAACACATAATCGGGCACCTCCCATCCAGCTGGGGAGATTCCCTACCATAAGGCCTGCCGAGTGAATCATTGGGTGAAAAAACAGCTTCTAATGCATGAACCAGAATGAACCACAGCTGGATGAAATCTTCAACTCTGACTCTGTCACCATAGCAGCAGAGGCCAATGACTTCTCCAAACAATGCTAGCATATTTCTCCTACTAACCAAAAACTACTTTCCTTCCACTAAACATTTCTAAGGAAATAAACAGCGTGAGAGAGTTTCTTTCATGCTAACAACACAATGATACAAACAAAAGCTTGTTCAGCTGAATTGCAAAGGTTTTAACGCTCACTTTTTTATTTTCGATAGATGGGCAAAGGGAATAGAAACCTGCTGTGTTAATAAAGACCTCAGAGGACTTAAAGTGTTTTAGACTGGTATAAAGCACTAAAAAAACTTTACTGACTCACTGTAAACAACCTGCTTTTCACTTAAATTAAGCTCTTGCCATGCATATAATGAAAAAATACCCACTGACAAGAAACAAAGATTAAAATCAATGTGAAACGCATGTCGAAAGCCATTTTACTTCCGTAATGAGACAGCGTAAACAGGATAACACAAATTGTAGGATGGAACTTGATATTAATATCTTGAATGGTATGCTTAATCACATGTAAATTAAACTGAATTTTGACTACTTATAATATCACATTTTTAAATTGTCATTTTAGAATCTGCAACAGTAGCCAAAAAAATAAAGTCAAAACAGTTTGGCTGCTGGTTAACACTAACCAATGGCTCACACAGTGATGTCTGCTATAAAGGAAAGTCATTTCAAGGAAGGTCAAGCTGTTAATCAAATTAAAATCAAATCATATTACACTGCGATGTGCATTTGAATTGTTTCTCCTTAGTGCTCCATTATCAGTCCTGCTTTGCTGCTTCTTCTCACCAACACAAAGGTGGCACTGCAAATTATAATAAAAGGAGGACATGATAATGCCAGGTAATATGACTCCTTTCCTTACCAATATGATTATAGGCAAATTACTGGCAGTGAGACTATAAACGAAAAGCTGCAGACTCATAATTCAGACATACAACCCGAGCAAGGCCAGAGCTCCGATCGATACAGGAGACCTCCATCTTCGTAATAACTGCACCGCAGGTCAAATTCAGACTTTTGCTTTCTAGCTCTCTCATAATGAATAATGTTTAGCCTCTGACTCTCGGATCTAATAAACTCCACTGGCTTACTGGAACAATTCAGCAATACCTTCCCTACAAAGCACTAATGATGTGAACACACAAAAGGACATAATGAATTCAGCAGCATTAGATGCTAATGGTATGCATTACTAGCACAAATGAAAACAATCTACCATATTTGCACTCATTATCTTCCTGGAAAAATGGCAAAGTACTTTTTTTTCATTGGTCCATCAGACAATTAATGCAGCATGCATGTGCTAGAGCCATTAGCATCACTGCTCTCGCTGGAATAACGAACTGTTAAACCAATGCTTATGCCAAAATGTGCAACAGGCTTAATATTGTAATAAAGAACCATGACAAGTCACTGGTCTGATTTCCGTATTTGGAATATATGCCGTTGCCATGGCAAAGTCAGCTGAGCGAGAGAGAGCAGGAGAGCTTTGGTTCAGTGTGCTCTTTCCTTAGGTTCTCCCACAGGATGTCTGCAATGAAACAGGAGTTCTTCAAAAGGATCACCACAGGCAGATGGAGGCAAACTCAAGTGTGGATGGAGAATAAACTCACGAACCTCAGACACTCCCTGCAAACTGCATAACGGAAAAGAGAAGCACTCATGCAAACCCAAGCTTGATCTTCTAAGATGCTGTGGTTTGGATGAATAAGCTACTTGCTTATGCATTCTCAGGGATGCATGAACTGATAAATACCCTGAATGCTATGTAACTCGCTTTGGATAAAAGCATCTGCCAAATGCATAAATAAATGTAGAATAATTTTGGAAGGTCCAGCAACTGACTGTCACATTTGCACCTCTAATGGCATCATAAAAGAAAATAATAATCTGTAATAATCAACGTCAATGACATCTTCATCTACACACTGACAAATTTTGATAGCAATCCACTTATGATTATGCTTTTATGATCATGCCCTCTGATATACAAACCCGATTCCAAAAAAGTTGGGACACTGTACAAATTACGAATAAAAAAGGAATGCAATAATTTACAAATCTCATAAACTTATATTTTATTCACAATAGAATATAGATAACATATCAAATATTGAAAGTGAGACATTTTGAAATGTCATGCCAAATATTGGCTCAATTTGGATTTCATGAGAGCTACACATTTCAAAAAAGTTGGGACAGGTAGCAATAAGAGGCCGGAAAAGTTAAATGTACATATAAGGAAACTGCTGGAGGACCAATTTGCAAATTATTAGGTCAATTGGCAACATGATTGGCTATAAAAAGAGCCTCTCAGAGTGGCAGTGTCTCTCAGAAGTCAACATGGCAAGAGGATCACCAATTCCCCCAATGCTGCGGCGAAAAATAGTGGAGCAATATCAGAAAGGAGTTTCTCAGAGAAAAATTGCAAAGAGTTTGAAGTTATCATCATCTACAGTGCATAATATCATCCAAAGATTCAGAGAATCTGGAACAATCTCTGTGCGTAAGGGTCAAGGCCGGAAAACCATACTGGATGCCCGTGATCTTCGGGCCCTTAAGACGGCACTACATCACATACAGGAATGCTACTGTAATGGAAATCACAACATGGGCTCAGGAATACTTCCAGAAAACATTATCGGTGAACACAATCCACCGTGCCATTCGCCGTTGCCGGCTAAAACTCTATAGGTCAAAAAAGAAGCCATATCTAAACATGATCCAGAAGCGCAGGCGTTTTCTCTGGGCCAAGGCTTATTTAAAATGGACTGTGGCAAAGTGGAAAACTGTTCTGTGGTCAGACGAATCAAAATTTGAAGTTCTTTTTGGAAAATTGGGATGCCATGTCATCCGGACTAAAGAGGACAAGGACAACCCAAGTTGTTATCAGCGCTCAGTTCAGAAGCCTGCATCTCTGATGGTATGGGGTTGCATGAGTGCGTGTGGCATAGGCAGCTTACACATCTGGAAAGGCACCATCAATGCTGAAAAATGCTGAAAGGTATATCCAAGTTCTAGAACAACATATGCTCCCATCCAGACGTTGTCTCTTTCAGGGAAGACCTTGCATTTTCCAACATGACAATGCCAGACCACATACTGCATCAATTACAACATCATGGCTGCGTAGAAGGAGGATCTGGGTACTGAAATGGCCAGCCTGCAGTCCAGATCTTTCACCCATAGAAAACATTTGGCGCATCATAAAGAGGAAGATGCGACAAAGAAGATCTAAGACAGTTGAGCAACTAGAAGCCTGTATTAGACAAGAATGGGACAACATTCCTATTCCTAAACTTGAGCAACTTGTCTCCTCAGCCCCCAGACGTTTGCAGACTGTTATAAAAAGAAGAGGGGATGCCACACAGTGGTAAACATGGCCTTGTCCCAACTTTTTTTAGATGTGTTGATGCCATGAAATTTAAAATAAACTTATTTTTCCCTTAAAATGATACATTTTCTGAGTTTAAACATTTGATATGTCATCTATGTTGTATTCTGAATAAAATATTGAAATTGTAAACTTCCACATCATTGCATTCTGTTTTTATTCGCAATTTGTACAGTGTCCCAACTTTTTTGGAATCGGGTTTGTACTATAATTACTAATCATTTACACAGATGACATGTCAGCTTTCTAAAGCTCTTAAGTAAAAAATTAAGTTGTGTAGGGCATGCATGGTGTACTATTTTTACGCTATGAAGGTCTAAACTTTCTTAAAATATGATATTCTGATATTCAAATAGCTTTTTCAAGGTTTTTGACACCTTAAGTTTAGCTGAGGTTTCAATTTGCCTAGATATTATTATGAAATGAATTAATTTTGAGTAAACACCTTATAACTTGACATGTCACATAAAATGAAAAGTCTCCTTTTGACTTGATTTGAAATAATCAAAATACCATTTCATCCCGCAGCTCTATGTACGCGCACTTTGCTTTGACGTGTTGTTTTGGTTCAGCTTTATTAAAAAGCAAGAAAAAAACAGCCCAGTATCACCCAAGCCATAATAAACCATCTACATCCCTCCACATCTCAAGCCTCCTTACCGCGATGACTCCTCCGAGAATCCGCCGTCAAGCAGGAGGACTTTACAGAACACAACTCCCTTGACGAAATCAACTCTGAACTTAAACTTCTTGTTCTTCTTCATCTTAACGTCGAATCCCAGCAGTCCTGTTACCGCTCGATAATGCCTTTGGTCATACGCTGTGGAGGAGCTTTACTTTTATTTGCTCATCTTTGGTGAACCTCCGTTGTTAGCCACTGCTGGAATCCCCTTGTATTAATATGTCCCCGTGTATAATATAAAAACATTGTGACTTAAAGGTACAGTACTCATTTTGACTCACTGGGTTGCGTGAGAACCAGTTGGTGTCGTTTGATAAATTGTTTTGTGACCTTCAGATTTATTTACCTAAATATTATAAATAGAGTTCATAATGTATAATAATGCTAAATATTATTAGTATGCTTATAAATATACAAATTTGCACTTCTGTGGGACATGCTTTGATAATTTGTAAAAAAAAATAAATAAATTGTAATTGAAGACATTGAATTAAATGTTGATGTAAAAATAATATTATAACTACTATTATTGTTCTTGTCTTTATTTATATAATTTTCATACTTTGGAGCTTTTTGTTGTAACAGTTTGGTTCATTTGGTTAATGTGAACACAGTTTTCTTTTTCTTTAATTGTTTAAGTGACATGGTGTTACTTGTTCAGTTATTGTTTTAGTGAAATATCAGTCACACTATAGCCTACTTCATTTACTACCACCAGTTCTGGAAGTAAAAAGAGAAAACTTGACCACTAAGGGCTCCAGAGAGTGGGTTGTTTCTATGTCTCGCAGTAACAACAATAATATGGAGCAACACTGACCACTATTGGTTAATAATGTTAGTGTAACTCCTGGCACTTGCAGATAGGAAAAAGAACTTGCACTGCGTATTTGTATTCTTCTGTGTCTTAACACACACTAGGTGGCGCTGTAACACTTCAAATGCAATGCATAATCTTCTGATTAAGCTACACTTTTAGGAACAGAAAAAGTTAACCCTATGCACGCATTCAACTCTAAATCATTTGATTCACACTTCTTGCAGAAATATTTACTAAAACGAATTGAAAAAAATAATCATATTTGGGGGTTGTTTGGTCATTTTTATGTCCAAATGCAAAATTCCCCATAGCAGCTGCGTGCATGATGTCACTGTACAGGTGAGCTCCATATTATCAATGTAAATGTTTTTATTAGGCAACAAACACATTTAAGAAATTCTACATAAATAATCTAGAATTTAAATAAAGTTCACATAAAGTTAAAAAATTAAGTTTACTATGAATCATTTATATGACAGGTATATGTTGATTTTCTTGCTTTCTTTTTCCAAAAAAAAAAAGAAAAAAGTTTATAGTCTATAGTTATGACTAAAAATAAAAGTCATTTTATATTGTGTGATATTGTGGGCATTTGCGGCTGTGGATGCGTGCGCGCAACATTCAGCGCGCTCCGTGCGTCTCTCCATCCAGCCCCCTCTTTTCAGCTCAAATGTCACGTCACTCCTGCTTCTTCTCAAACCAGTTTCACGCTGAGGACCAGGCACCTGCCCTCATCTGGACCTCTTCTGGACTTTCGCAAAACCTCATCACGTTTCAGTTATTTAACCTGGAGGGCAGTGCAAATGGAGATCTGTTTGATGGTTTATCGTTTTTGAAGAAGAAAAAGCCCGATCTGCAAATACAATCTACAGTGGCATATGTTTTGCGGGATTATATCACACGATGAATGCGATGGGAATCTGGTGCGTTTTATTGCTCGTGGCATTTGCTCTCACTTCAGCCGCTCCGAAATCACACCAGCGACTTCTGGAGAACACGAATGAACAGAATGACACTTTACAAGTTGAAAGAAATAATCAAGAAAACATATTAAGTCAGGTAAGAATCTCTTCACCAGCGCTCGATACGATTATAACTGTGCAGCTTCTTTATTTGTAACACTTCATGATAACTTTCATTAATAATTTATTGACAGTCTCTGCATAATGCTTAACATAATGCGTTTCTGAATTAAATTCAAATAGGCTATGTATAGCCTATAAAATTTGATTCAACACATATATTTTTCTAATATAGTCCTAGAAGAAGTTTTCAAAGAAAAGCAAAACATTTCAGAGCATAAATATACGGTCGCGAACAGGCATTGCGTGCTCCTGAGAAAGTTACGCAACAGGTGCTGGAGAGATCGTACTTTATGAAAATTGTGTTTTGTTTAAAAAATCTTTAAGATTAAGAAAATTCTGTTCACGGTTTGAAACATTGGTTAAACTTTATTTGGTAACACCATATTTTAAAGTGTCCTTGTTACACGTTACATTTAATTACTATAGTATTAGCACAAAATTACATACGATGACCCTAAACCAAACCCTAATCCTATAGTAAATTTTGTAAATTGATATTACTCAGTACTAAAATGTATAGTTACACTGTAACAAAATAAAGTGTAACTCTTTATTTTAAGCTGTCCTTGTTACAGTGTAATTATATATTGTACTGAGTAATATCAATTAACTAGCTACATATACTTACTATATGGTTAAGGTTAGGATTAGGGTTTGTTTTAGGGTTACTTGTATGCAATTATACATAATTTATTGTTGTTATTATAATAGGAAGTACATGTAACATGTAACAGCACCTTAAAATAAAACATTTTAAAAAAGCCTTTTAAAACATACTGTTTGAATGTAAGTAGGCTAAATTTATTAATGTTATTAATGAAAGTTACTCCAAAATGTACCAGAAACAAATTATTAGACTTCACAACGTTGGTAACTGGAAAGCAGTAATGAACATTAAAATGCACATCAATATACAAACAATGCAACAAAGCTGGCTGGCTGGAAAATGCATCCGTGCTCTTTTCTTTGTAGCTGCTGGGTGATTATGACAAAGTGAAAGCGCTTTCGGAAGGCTCTGACTGTGGCTGTAAATGTGTTGTCAGACCTCTGAGCGCGAGCGCGTGCCAGCGGATTCGGGATGGTCACGCGACGCCTCAGGATTTCTACACAGTGGAGACCATCACCTCAGGACCCCACTGCAAATGTGCATGCGTTGCACCTCCGTCGGCTTTAAACCCCTGTGAGGGTGACTTCCGCTTGAAGAAGTTGCAACAGGCTGGGAAAGATAATATCAAGGTGACCAGAACATCTGCAGTTGGAGCTCATAGACCAGAATAAGTTCAAAATTTGGCAGGATATGAATGCATAACATTTCCTACCCCTTAAATAAAACCAGCTCTTGCCATGACGGAATTTACTTCATCGTTACAGCTGTCAACTATTCTGGAATTGCTGGAGGGTTCCTTCTATGGCATGGATCTATTGAAATTGCACTCAGTCACCGCAAAGATTCTTGATCGCATGGACACTATAGAAAAAGTAAGTGGTGTTTTTGTTTGCTTTCTTATCTTATACATGCTAAACATATTATTAATGCGGTTTATTATTGACAGATGGTCTTAAACAACCAGACCGAGGAGAAGTCGAACACAAGGAGCACATCTCCAAATCCACAGCCGCCCACATCTTCACCTACAACTCTGTCTCCACAACCGCAGGAGAAGAGGACCAGTCTGAGTGAGCAGAATGACGAGGCAGCTGCTTTTCAGCACATAGAGGTGGGAGGTGCTATTTAAAACAAATGTTGCAATACATAAGTATCATGTCTAATACGTAACAATGGAACAATCCAAACATGATGTTAAGCCCAGAGCCGTTGAGAAACAGAGTTGCAACAACTGAAGTTCAAAAGGCTCGATCGTCACGTGATTGACGTAGACCTCAAATAGTTTCAGGAAGTTCATAGCGGGTAATCGGAATGCATTGAGTTAGAGCGAAAGAACTGCGATTTTTGGTAATAAGTAGACAATATAATTATTTATTTGCATTATTTATAAAATAATGTATACGTAGCATATGTAGCTGTATCAGTGTTGTTTTTAAAAGATAAAATCCGCTAATATTTGAGGATTAATTTGGTCAGCTATCCTTAGCTGCCTTGTTAACATATTTTAGGCTGAAGTTACCATTGTAAAAGTCCATGTTATTTAAACGACATCGTGGTCTTTTACCAAGGTAACTTCAGACTCTGAATATATATATATATATATATATATATATATATATATGAATGTGTGTGTGTTCTTACAACTTGTATGTTGTAGTCAAGTGCAATCACATCTAAATGTTAATTTTCGTATTACTAATCTCATGGTAAATATTAAGTTTGTTCTTAGAAAATGCATTCCAAATAAGTGAAGATATTTTAAGATTGAGTGAAAATGAATCTTGTTTAATGTTTTTGATTCTTATGCACCCCTCAATTATTAATATATAAAAATATATTTGTAGTATAGTCAAATTTATAACAACTTAAAACATTTTTACACATTTAATCATATTTTATGTATGTTGACTTTTGTTATGCTCTTAAATACAGCTATTTATACATGTATAATAAACTATAAGCTGCATATAATTAAATAAATAAATTTATTTGTATAGCACTTTTTATTATTCACATAGTTTCAAAGCAGCTTTACAGAAAATTTATGTTTCTATATTACAAATAAGAGTTCTGATAACAGATGTAATGGTGTCAAAGTAATGTAGAAATGTTCTAAAATTAGGCTATACAAATCATGCAGATAAATAATGTCATGTATTCAGTAACAATGAAACATGTATGCAGAAACAATGAACAAATTAAAGCAATGGTTACATGATGTGATCATTACAATGCAAGGAAAATGTTGCAGTTTTGAATGTTTATTCAGAGCCAGCTTCATCTGAAGTCCTCTCAATGGTTGGCATCATCTCTTCACAAGTGTTGGGTCATCTGAAGTCTTCATGAGAGGCTGGATATAGTCAACAGGAGCAATCTATAGATTACACCAACAAAATGTGATGGAATCATAATTGGGAACTGGCACTTTTTCACAAAGAACAGGGAGAGACTTGCCAAACCCAATGAAGAGACTCATTGTGAGGGTGATGTCTCATTACAGGGAGTCTTCAGGTGGTTCTTGTTCTGAGCAAGATAGAGAAGGAGAAAAACACAGGAGAAATGGTTAAGTGATGCTCCATCATATTTCCGTCCTGTGGCATCACTGCTCCTTCAACACAGTACTTCTATAGTAGCTAAGACGTTTAAGAATAAAATACAGTAATAATGTACAGGTTTACTGTGATTACTTTATAAAATAATAGTGGTATATAATACATTTTTGGAAATTTAGTCTAGCATAATTCTGAAATGAAAACTGCTCACCTATTTTAAACTTTTCATTCTCACTTAGGTCCATCAGCATCCTTTGCAATAAATCCAAGTCTATTAAATAACAGCCCACCAGCAAAAATAGTATAAGCGCGAACTTCCGGGAACTATCGAGCGGCTCCACGATCCGCCATTGCTGTAAAAAAACGGTCCATTGGAGTCAACGGAGTTGTTGCAACTCTCTCTCTCTATGGCTCTGGTTAAGCCATGAAGTGAAATGGCCCACCTGCAGCGAGCGTTTATTTATTTACTTGTCTCAGAGTCAAAAGTGACCTCATGTTGTGACTTGAAACTCTCACTAATTTATCCCGCTATCAAAGATCCAAAGCAGATGATCTCTATATAATAATCTGTTAAAGGGATAGTTCACCAAAAAATGAATTTCTGTCAGCAGTTACTCACCCTTATTTCATTCCAAACCCGTAAGACTTTGATTAATCTTCATAACACAAATTAAGATATTTTAATGAAATCTCAAAAATTTCTGTCCCTCCACTGAAAGTCCAGGTACTCACAACTTAGATCCAAAAAGCATCGTAAAACGAATGAATCAAGCAGTTTAATCCAAGTTTAGTGAAGAGATATGATTGATTTATATAATTAACAGATTTTAGACTTTTTTCTTTACATTTAAACAATAATTGACATAAATATGTACATAGAGCACATCACATTGTAAACACAGAAGCTCAAATGTACACGCATGAGAACCAATTAAGTTATTTCTATCGTGTGACACAGACGTTTCCGTTTTAATATATGTGATGCACTGTATGTATTTTTATATGTGGAAAAATAACCTAAATTAAATGTATTCATCATATAAATCAATCTCATCTCTTCACAAGACTTGGATTAAACCAATTCATAAAGATTACTTTTACATTGCCTTTATGACCTTTTTGGATCTTCTAAGTTTTGTTTACCTGGACTTTCAATGAAGGGACAGAAAAATAAGACAGGTCTTATGGGTTTGGAACAATGTGAAGGTGAGTAAATGATGACAGATGTTTTTCTTTATCACATAATATCTCAAAGGCTGCAGTATCACAGTGTCATCTGATGTACTTAACAGAGTAAATATGAGGAAAAGTTTGTGGGAGATCTTCTGAAGGACAGCAGATCAGATCTAAACAAGGCCGTTGCAGCTTTGCAAGAACAAGAGCGCCAAGGAAGGGAGAAGCAACCAAAAATAATTGTTAGGGGGATCACATACTATAAATCTGACCCAGTGGATGAGCCAGACACAGAGGAGAACTGTAAGTATAACTTTGATTACACCATCTACATTTAAAGATCTCAGACGGAGATGGAAAAACACTCTTAAAAATGAAAGTTCTTTATTGGTAACTGTGGTTCCATGAATAAGCTTTAACATCCATAGAACTTTTCTACTGGGGAAAAAAAAAAGTTTTTTAGATTATCAAAATGTTCTTTACACTAAGATTCTTTGGGGAACCTAAATTGGTTCTTCAATGGCATTGCTGTGAAAGGCCTTTTTCGTTCTTCATTTCAGTAGATGAAAATCACAGTGGTGACAGCCCAATTGATCTCTTTGCCGACGAGCAGCTCCTTCGTCACAAAGCTCGCCACTTTAGGCCGGTCATCAAGACGTGGTCTGTCCGACCAAAACCCAAGAGTGAAGTCTCAAAAGTGGGAGATGGCCTTCAAACTCCATTTACTGGACTCATGGACTCTGCCTTGCTGATTAAAACACCTACTGAACCAATACCCGTTCGGACTCAAACCAGTCGTTTCACCACAGACAACTCTACAGGAGATGAAAGAGCCACACCGACACCTGCTGTGATGGATAATTTGAAGGTCACCATCCACAAGAAACATATTATACCTCAAACCATCGTCACAAAAAAGGAGGCAAGCAACATGGAGCCCTCAACTCCATCTGTAAGACAAGCTCAAAACATGCTGGTCAGTTCATCCAATCTGGGACACATAAAAACAAATGAGTCAGTCACAGCAGCTGCTGCTAAAGTGGTGGCTGCAGAGCCAACCCTGACAGAAATCACCACCAACAGGACTGTTGAAAAGAAAACATCTGTATCTCCCGTGACCGAAAATGGAATCGTTACCAAGGAAAATCTGAAAGAAAATGCTTCAGTGCTTTCAATGGAGAATTTAACTCAAAGCACATTTAGGAGAACAACACCATTACCAACTCCTCACTCTTTAACAGTCACAGAAAGCTCACTGGGATCAACTGCTCATACGAGAGCTACTACCACCATTGTGAAGTCACCTCGTGTCATTGAAAGCAAGAGAGATTCAGTTACCCACTTACCCAAGATGACTCCTAAACAGACATTAACCTCAGTGCCGTCTTTGATGACCACTACAAAAACTACCACAACAACAACTACAACCACAAGCAAACCTGGCAAACGTAAATATAGCATACGCTGGGATGAAGAGGAAGAGGTAGTGGTAGAAGAGGAAATGGAAAGAATGAAAGCTGTAAAAACTGTGGTTGAAGAGAGCATGGTAGAGGGACCTCAAAAGAAGCCAGGTATAGCTTTATGTCCTTGTTATTATTTATTTTATTATTTTGTAATTTATTAATTTTATTGTTTATTTGTTATAATATTATTATAATTGTTCAAATAAATGTAAATTATATGTGTGTGCATAAATGTATACAAAACTTTTACAAAATTACTTATTTTGGAAGTACAGATTTAATTTATTATAATTACAATTGTACTTTTCAATTTCTAAATGTTTTTTTTTTAAATAATTGTACCAATTACGAAGGAAAATAATTAAATATTAATAAATACAATACAATAAAATAATAGAATTTTATTTTCATTCACTCATAAATAGTTGTACCAATTTATGAAAGCAAAACGTTTTCCATCACTTAAAGGGATAGTTCACTAAAAAATGACAATTCTGTCATTAATTACCCTCATGTCGTTCCAAACCCGTAAGACCTTCATTCATCTTTGGAACACAAATTAAGATATTTTTGATGAAATCCAAGCGCTTTCTGACCCTCCATAGACAGCAACACAACTGAAATGTTCCCAGACTCAGAAACGTAGTTAGGACATGATTAGTAGTCCTAAATAGATATATAATAATAGTCATTGTGGCATCAGTGGGTTCAATCGCAATTTTACAAAGCCATGTGAATACTTTTTGTGCGCAAAGAAAACAAAAATAACAACTTTATTCAACAATTCTTCTCTTCCAGATCTCATCTTCTGCCATTATTGAGGGTACCTCTGCATGCAAACAGGCGTGATGCTACTGATGTAGAACACGCATGCTCTGCGTCTTGTTTACATGCAGAGGACAGCAAGCGCATACGTCCTGGTACTCTCTATAATGGTGGAATACGCGATTTGGAGAAGAATTGTTGAATAAAGTCGTTATTTTTGTTTTCTTTGCACACAAAAAGTATTCTCATAACTTTGTAAAATTATGGTTGAACCACTGATGCCACATTGACTATTTTACCGATATCCTTACTACCCTGAAATGGTCTGGGAACAGTGATTTCATCAAAAATATCTTAATTTGTGTTCCGAATATGAACAAAGGTCTTACGGGTTTGGAACGACATTAGGTTGAGTAATAAATTACAGAATTTTCATTTTTAGGTGAACTATCCCTTTAAACTGATGATGATCTAAAACTAAAACGGAGTTTTAGTCACAAAAATGAATAAAACCAACATAATTCTGGGTTTTGTTTGCAGGAATGTGTAAGGACACTTTGGCCACAATCTCAGAGCCCATCACACACAATACATACGGTCGTAATGAGGGCGCTTGGATGAAGGATCCACTGGCTCAAGATGACAAGATCTATGTCACAAACTATTTCTATGGCAACAACCTTCTGGAATTCCGCAACATGGATGTCTTCAAACAAGGTATGGCTCTTTTTTCAGATAAACATTATAAATAAGCAATTTGACTGGTTCTGTTTTCTTACTTTTATTCAAGGTCGCTTAACTAATTCCTACAAGCTGCCTTATAACTGGATCGGCACCGGCCATGTGGTCTACAAGGGTGCTTTCTACTACAACCGTGCGTTCTCTCGAGACATTATTAAGTACGACCTGCGGTTGCGTTACGTGGCTGCCTGGACCATGCTGCACGATGCGGTGTTTGATAACGACGACGCGTCCACGTGGAGATGGAGAGGAAACTCGGACATGGATCTGGCTGTTGATGAAAGCGGACTTTGGGTGATCTACCCAGCGCTGGACGACGAGGGCTTCTTGCAGGAAATGATCGTCTTGAGCCGACTGAACCCCAATGATCTAAGCATGAAGCGTGAAACCACATGGAGGACCGGGCTTCGACGCAATCGCTACGGCAATTGCTTCATCGTATGTGGAGTTCTTTACGCAACAGATAGCTGCAATCAGCAGGACACCAATTTGTCCTACGCCTTTGACACCCACACTAACACTCAGGTGATCCCTCACCTGCCTTTCAGCAACAACTATACTTACATCACTCAGATTGATTACAACCCCAAAGAGAGGGTGTTGTACGCCTGGGATAATGGAAATCAGGTCACTTATAATATTCAGTTTGCATATGTAGACCCACTGTAGACCAGAGCAAGTGTGTCCTTTGCACAAAGTAGAAGAAACCGTAAATGTGTTCAAGTGGATTGTGGATCAGTTCACTCAGCTTTTCTTAACTTCATGTAGTTTAATGTACTTATTAATATGCTGTTATGTTTTCAAAGTGTAAAACGGACCCATATTGTTACATTTATGGAGAAAACAAAGAAAAGCAACTTCGTTAATGGAATTTCTGAACACCCAAATGCTGCACCTGCCCACTTCTTTAGATTCTGTTGCTTGCTTTTGCACTATGAAAATGAACCTCTTTGTTTATAGCTATACCTCTCATAAGGCTGGCAGAAGTTTTGAGGAGTTGTATTCTTAATTCCAGTAGAATACATTGTATATACTGTAATATAAAAGCTAAAACATGAGATTGATGAATGTAAAAAATACAATTTGTATTTTCATAAACATATCTCAAAGCTGTTTTTTTTAAACTATCACTTGCATATGTGATAAGAAGTTGCAAATGTAAAAACATTTGCAATTGTATGGTTTCAGTAAAACAAGAGTAGACAGGGTTCTGGGCACATTTTCAGTGTTATTTTTTGTCATCAATACTTTTGGTACATTTTATCAGTGTATTCTTTTTTATTCATATTTTATTGCAATTTCATTTAATCTTTTAGCACTTAAGAAATTCAAATCTCTGTCAGACTCTGCAATAAAATGAGTTGAAATAAGACATTTGGCTCTGGTTTTCTTTTCATAGTAAAGATGTCAAGTGAAAGTGTGTTCTCAGCACAGATCTTCTTATTGGTCACTTACTGTGGACAAGAGCAAAGTGCTTCACTGTAAACCCCTTGATCCACAGAGCTAAATCTAGACAAACAAAACACATCCAGCATACTTTAACCCTAAAACACTGTTTACCCGTCTTTGAAATGACCTATAATCAGCACTTTACAGCGCCTCAGACCCCACATTTACACAAACCTTCAATTTCAGAGAGCAAATTCAGACTGACATGAGACTCTGTCTGCGTCCTAAAAACAAAAGATGCACATAAATCACCCACAACCTTGAGTCCAGTGTTTATTTCTTTGCATTGTTACAAAATAGCTTTCATCGCTATCACTGTGTGAAACCAAAAAATCCTTTGCAAAAATGCAGAAATTAAATATATAAAAAATAAAAATGCTGCCAGAGAGGAAAAAGGGATTTGTTGAAAAATAAATGAAACAGTTCTACTGCGATGCTAAGGACAAAATGTGAAATTCTCAGTAAATACTAATATATCATCCACATTTTGAGAACAAAGCTCCACCTGAGTTGAGTTTAAAAACTGAAATTCAAATTGTGTTTTTTTTTATTCAGTGAAAGTGACGACAGATTGGAAATAATAAGCTAATAATCACATTGCTTTCGAATGATAACTGACTACGGCATCCTAAACAGGTCAAGAAACAAGTGCACGTCTAAATAGGCTAGAATAATAGCGACAGATACACAGTGAACAAGGACGGATGAGGAACAAATTAACATTCATAATCTGTGTCTCTTCTACAACTTCAAATTAACAGCCAGTATTATGTTAACAACTGTATTTGTGTCAAGCACACCTCATTTAAAGTGCAATTAAGCCACTAAGAAAAATATGAAGACAGATGTTACATAAGATCCCCAACTGCTATTCCAATTAGAATTAGTCTAAAATGATTACCTTTCAAAGACCAAGTAAAGCAGAAGTATTATCGAAATACTTTAAAACATATTTTTGGATATATATTTACAGCATCGTCCTGAATCAGATCCATCAAATGGACAATTAAACGGAAATTCAATTACACTGACTCGTGGAAATAATCCATCTTCATACTTTTCTATTCAATAGCAATGTCACAAAAGCAAAACAAAAACAAAAAAACAGAAAAACAAAACTCACTGGCAATGCAGTTTGTTTGAGGATAGTGGTATTGAAGAATATGTCGCTGAATATGACCATTAAATGTGTACCAAACAAGCTTGATACACTTGTCAAACCTTCATAAATATTCATTTGAACAAATTTAATAAACAAAACAAGCACAATGCAAACAAAAAACAAAAACAACTCCCTGACAACTACCACATACAACAGAAAAGTGTTCAATAATGGAGCCGGATTGCACTTTGGTTTGGGAGATTTGGATAATGAATGCTCCTGTAGTTCAGCTGGTAGAGCACAAACAAACTTGATGCAATGTCACTTTGCATAAAGTACATAAATGTAAATGCCAGTTGTTGGTGAAATCAATAGCCTGGAACAAAGATTGTAATATGTATTGAACGGCTCATCAGTATTGAATGGCTTACTTGATGCATTTGGAAGAAGTGCCTTCAAGTGGAATTCTTGACTATTGTTGAATATCATGGTGATTCTTTTAGTTGATTACCAAGATCCTGGTTGACCACATGAATAAGAGTCACAAAAAAGAACATAACGCTTATTATGTAACAAAATAGATGATGGTGAAAATATGGGTATGTAATTCACAACAAAACAAGATTGATAAAATAGATAGCTGAGACTAAGAAGAACCCACGAGGACACCGACGGGGGCCGCAGGCTGCTTGTTGTTGGGAGCCGCGTGATAGAAAGAGTCTGTGTCTGTCTGATTGACCCGCAAGATGGGTGGAATAGTAGACGACTTGATGTGGAGTATCCTGGTGTCCATGACTTCACAGTCGATCTGCATCATCACCTCAAACTCTTTGTCTTTAATGATGCTCTCTGCGGTGAGACAGAAAAGTCATTGTATTAGCACAGAAAATATAATCATATAAAACTCTGTGAAAGTAATTGTTAAAGAAATGCAGGTGATATGCTGGGTGGCCTGTGGAGGTTAAGAGGCATTTTAGGGGCTTCTTTCACACAAAGGGTTTACCGAGGTCAGTCACACACTGGCCTTTATCTTCACATAGCAGTAAACACAACAGATGATGACTCCCACATGAAAGAAAATGGGAATATGGAAAGGTACACTACCGTTCAAAAGTTTTTTAGTTTAATACTTTTATTTAGCAAGATTGCATTAAACTGATCAAACTTGGCAGTAAAGAAATGTATCATTTTAAGCAATTTTGAAAGATTTCTATTTCAAATAAATCCTGTCCTTTTGAACTTTCTATTCATCAAAGAATCAAGAAAAAATTATCACAGTTGCCGCAAAAATATTAAACAGCAACTGTTTTCAACATTGATAATTTTAAGAAATATTCCTTTTAAGCAGCAAATCAACATATTAGAATGATTTCTGAAGGATCATGTGACACCGAAGACTGGAGTAAAGGCTGCTGAAAACTCAGCTTTGCCAAAGCAGGAATAAATTACATTTTAAAATATATTAAAAAAGTTATTTTAAATATTTAAAAAAAAATTACAATATGACTGTTTTACTCAATTTTTTTATTAAACAAATACAACCTTTGTGAACATTAGAAAAAATATAAAAATAAATCTTACCAACCCCAAATTTCTATGGTTTTTCCAGGCCTGGAGATCACAATTTAATTTTTTTCCCCCTGGCTATTTTTCCAGGTTTTCTATGAATGTGCGGATGATAAAACTTTTAAAAGCAAGATTTAAAAGCAACAAAGTTTGCTGTATAATTCAGAAACCTCAAATAGATAAAAATGACAATACTTTGATTAAAAAAGTAACAAGATAATGCAGAAGAGAAATTTTAGATTTCAAAAAATCCATTAAAAGGAAAGTTTTAAAAACATTGCTGTATCATACAGCAATTGTGTTGATAGGCAATAACACCAACAGGTACTTAAGTACCAGCTTGTGTTCTAAAATACGTGAGCAATACAGATCTAGCTTTGGTTTTACTGACACAGTGGGATGCCCCATCATCCTTTATCTCTGGAAGTGAAAGTCAGGCCGTGACTTCATTTCCCATGTTTTGACAGACTCATAAAAGCGCTCGTCAAACACAAGCAATGCGTATTTTGTAAGGAACAATTAAAAGCATGATGGTTTACACTCACTACAGATGTTCTATGGTCTATCTTCTATAAGGACAGCTTTCTATACTTCACATATATGCACAGCATATGGACGGCAGGAAAATAACTTTTACAGCAGACTTGTGCGATTCGCTCCAGCACTGATAAAAATATTATAGGCTGGAGAGCATCACGGTAGGTCAATCTAAAGCATTTTTCCAGCCCTTACTGGTGAATACATTTACGCATCCTACACATAATCGTTCCTGACGAGCGCTTCAGCCGCACACCGACAATGATGATCTCAAAACCGGTGATTTACGGTAAACCTTTCTGACGTGTTCCTGAAACCAAAACCTTCCCCATCTATCTCTAATGCACCACTGAACAGTCAATGTTATGGGATAAAGTTTCAATATCTCACAAAATCTGTATTTTCACAGGTGCTTAAAAAAAAAACCTCAGCAGTGCTGCAGAAATCATCAGAGACGATGGGTTACAGCAATCATCTCACTGTATTTCACTGCAAGCACTAAAATGACACTGAACTGTTGAGCTGTACACGTCATCACATATTAAAATACAATCTTTTCCGTCCTATATATACACTAAGTTTCCAACATGTCAGAAATGTCATTTTCCATTCTCACAGGCGGCTTTTCGTTAGGTGAATTCCCTTTGGATAGGTCTGGTACTGTGCCTGACTTTCCAAACACCATTTAAAATAGGCCTACTGATTAAGGCAACATGTGGACTCAAGGATAAATTCCTGATGAGGTTGTGGTTGCGAAGCTTTGAGATTGCAGCCAAACTCACTTTCCCCCATAACTGACAGTTTAAGATGAATAGTTTGCCCAAAAACTAAAGATTTTACCAAATATAAATCGAGAACGGAATTGAACTCTGATTCTATATAAATCATTCTGTCCAAGTCATGAACCAGATGAACCAGGATTTGGTTCTCAAGACTCATTGATCAGTGGTTCTTGAGTTAATGGCTCACTGGAGAGAAAGATGATGAGTAAATAAATCTTATAAATATAAATAAATATTCAGCAAAAAAAAAAAGCTATAGTATGACTTCAAAAGACTTGGAATAAAAATGCACAAATTGCACGTTACTATGAACTAGACAAAAATTCGCTTTTTGTGACCATTTGGGGTGAGACGCTGACAAAAATGCACTTTTTGGCTCAACTTTTCTTTCCTTAATTCGGCTTTTTCACCAGGCTTTTGCCTATAAAGCAATGCCTGTGACTGAAGAGTAAAAATGTTCATGATATGACTTCGAAATGTGTGCAGTTCACAAACAAAGAAAAGGGAATATGATGATCATAGTCATCTCCAACATTCACAAACGATTATAATGCTGACTCAGAACTCCCACAGGGAATATAGCGAAAGAGAACAGATAATATATGTACTGACACTGCCAAGCACTGCAACAATAGTTTCCAAACCAAACATGAAATCGATGGAGGAAAAAAAAATTGTTTTGTTATTCATGTTGTTTTCAAGATAGAAATCAACCACCTTGAAAACATTGATGAATAACAGAAAGGTTTTTCCTCCATCCCTGCATCACATGTGGTGGAAAACACCCGACCCCAAAACACAAGCTTGAACGTGTATAGACTGGAACAGAATCAGCTGGGGGCAATTTCAAAAACTAGACTCCTGTTGTCCAAAAGTTGTTCTCTTAATAAAACCATGTGAAACCCAACTTTGAACATGCATTTTTAAATCAACACAGGATGGATCCAGAAAAAAACTGATGCAGAGTACACCATGCTCGGCCATCCTCTCAAGAGGGAATACTTCGGTTACATAAACAATTTAAGTCTATGATCTTTAAAATATGTCTGGTTTCTTGTTTTCCGTCGAGGTGGTGTGCTAACTGAAATTCACTATAGCATCTATAAAAACAGCCTTCATGCTTTCAATGTGGAACTAGGCACAGCTAGACAGACCTTCTTCTCAAACCTTATAAACAGTAATTTAAACAACACTCGCACTCTTTTTGCGACTGTTGAGAGACTGACAAAGCTTACTTCTTTCTGGGACTTTTCCAAGCTCCGTGAAAACTGCAGTTGTTAAGCCCCTTCTGAAAAAGGGCAATCTTGAGAACACCATATTGAGTAACTATAGACCAATATCAAATCTTCCTTTCATAAGTAAGATCGGGTTTCCGAGCGCATCACAGCACAGAGACAGCGCTCATTAAGATAATAAATGATATTCGCTTTAATTCCGATTCTGGCAAAATATCAGTGCTGGTACTACTGGATCTTAGCGCTGTGTTTGACACTGTCGATCATAACATACTTCTAGAGAGACTGGAAAACTTGGTCGGGCTTTCTGGGATGGAACACAAATGGTTCAGGTCATACTTAGAAGGCAGAGGTTATTACAGTATGTGAGTATAGGAGAGCATAAGTCTAAGTGGATGGCCATGACATGCGGAGTCCCCCAAGGCTCAATTCTTGCACCGCTCTTAGTTGTATATGCTCCCACTAAGTCAAATAATGAGGAAGAACCAAATTGCCTATCACAGCTATGCTGATTATACCCAGATTTACCTAGCCTTATCTCCAAATGACTATAGTCCCATTGACTCCCTCTGCCAATGCATTGATGATTAACAGTTGGATGTGCCAAAACTTTCTTCAGTTAAATAAGGAGAAAACTGAAGTCATTGCATTTGGAAACAAAGATGAAGTTCTCAAGGTGAATGCAAACCTTGACTCTAGGGGTCAAACAACTAAAAATCAAGTCATAAATCTTGGGGTGATTCTGGAGACAGAGCTTAGTTTCAGTAGTCATGTCAAAGCAATATCTAAATCAGCATACTATCATCTCAAAAACATTGCAAGAATTAGATGTTTTGTTTCCAGTCAAGACTTGGAGAAACTTGTTCATGCCTTTATCACCAGCATGGTGGACTATTGTAATGGTCTCCTCACCGGCCTTCCCAAGAAGACCATTAGACAGCTGCAGCTCATCCAGAACGCTGCTGCCAGGATTCTGACTAGAACCAGAAAATCTGAGCATATCACACCAGTCCTCAGGTCCTTACACTGGCTTCCAGTTACATTTAGGATTGATTTTAAAGTACTTTTACTCGTTTATAAGTCACTCAATGGCATAGGACCTAAATACATTGCAGATATGCTCACTGAATATAAACCTAACAGACCACTCAGATCATTAGGATAGAGTCAGTTAGAAACACCAAGGGTTCACACAAAACAAGGGGAGTCCGCTTTTAGCTATTATGCCACCCGCAGCTGGAACCAGCTTCCAGAAGAGATCAGATGTGCTAAAACATTAGCCACATTTAAATCCGGACTCAAAACTCATCTGTTTAGCTGTACATTTGTTGAATGATCACTGTGCTACGTCCGAAATGACTGCACTGTATTTTATGTATAACCATCTTCTCTTAACTGTTTTAAATAAATTGTATATTTTTATATTATAATTTAATTTTTATATCATTTTAAAAGTTTAAACAGAAGGTTAAAGTAAGTGCTGTAATGGGAGAATGTGGGCAAAGAAAGACAAGTGTGTTTGGTTAATCAGTTGAAAGTAGGACCTCTGAGTTCTATTTGTTTGGTTTATGATGGTCAAAGTAAGTAGGGGGTGAAGTAGTGGAATAGTTAGGAGTTTTGGAAGTTTATTTTGCGGAAGAGTTTTAATGTTTGTTTTACATTCCTTGTTTTTTTAATTCCTTGTTTTCAATTGCTTGTTTTTATTGCTGTGATTATCATTTCACTTCCTTTCATGTAAAGCACTTTGAATGACCAATGTGTATGAAATGTGCTATATAAATAAACTTGCCTTGTCTTGCATAACTGCACAACTAATTGCAGACTATGTGCGTCAATTACAAGATCAAGCTCTTCCCAGACATCGCATTCTCACACAAGCTCACACACATAGCAACTGGAATGTTTTCCAACTGTATTAAAACCGGTTTGCAATCTGACCTTGTGTCTGCGATTAGTCTCATGATTGCATACACTACAACAGAGACTCAAATAAGCAACTGACATACCTACTAAAAGTTAGGGGCATTTGGCACTACCAAAATCATAGTAGGAATGATTAATAATTGCGCTTCTCTCAATATTCTCTTTCAAAAAAATCTTTCCCAAAAGCCTGTTCACACTGCAAGGTCAGTATATCACATTTCCCTTCCTGAGTTCAGTATGGGGTAATCTAATCTGATACTTTGACCACATCCAAGAAATTAAAAGAAAGAAATCGAATAATAGAAGGAATGGAAAGTTTACAGAAATGATTAAACACCCATCACATTTCAAAACAGTTCTCTCTTTGACTTTCATAGGAGTATACGAGAATCCTTTGTCTTAACCAAATTATATATATATAAAAATTATATTCTGACCCTTGAATCTGATTGGCTGAGAGGAGTGTGATATTCTAGTTATTACAGAACTCCAACTGTTTCACCATTTGTATCACTCCGCTTGTGGTATTTCTCACAGTTAGTGTCATGGCGGACATCAAAATCCACTATAATTTTATTGTTAATACTATTTTTGTGTCAAGGAATGCAGTTTTAAAGGTTTTTAGGCAAGAATGTACTTGTTTAAAGTTCAAATATGCAGTTTGTTAATAAAGATAATTTCTATCACAGCCGTGCCGATAATAGAGCCATATCGCACGGCTACTCGTGACACTGCTCATTTATAAACAAACATTTGTGTGTATACACACAATATACAATATCATATTAATTATTTCATATTAATATTATACTATCTATAATTTACTATTATATAAATACCGATGAATTAAAGATATTATGACATAATGAATAAATTAACGCACAAACGGGGAAAGTCGTGGCCTAATGGTTAGAGTCGGACTCGTAATCCAAAGGTTGCGGGTTCGAGTCTCGGGCCGGCAGGGATTGTAGGTGGGGGGAGTGAATGTACAGCGCTCTCTCCACCCTCAATACCACGACTGAGGTGCCCTTGAGCAACCCCCAACTGCTCCCCGGGCGCCGCAGCATAAATGGCTGCCCACTGCTCCGGGTGTGTGTTCACGGTGCGTGTGTGTTCACTGCTGTGTGTGTGCACGTTGGATGGGTTAAATGCAGAGCACGAATTCTGAGTATGGGACATACTTGGCAGTATGTCACTTCACAAACCACATAAATCAATCTTCTGCAGGGCTCATTTACTCTGGGAGCTCTTTTGTACTGGTCCCCTGTCAAGGCTCTGAGTGGAACATTCTCACCCAGCAGTTTTGTAATCAGAGGCTGCAGGCCTGCTGTGAGTGGAGACACCATTCTGGTTTTAAGGACAAGGATCTGACTGTGATCTCATTAGCTCACAGTCATACACTGCAATGGTCTAAGAGCAGGGCAAGTCTGGGCTATGGTGGTTTTGAGTGTAGGATGAGTGTTGAAATGTAAACTGAGATGCCAGCCCAAAAAGTTTTTTTTCCCCAAGTTTCACTACTGTTAATTTGACAAGGCGGCTTAAAAAGCAGTGCTCATTGCATGACATGCTAAAAACAGTGATATAGTTAATAAAAAATTTTATAAAAAAAAAAAAAAAAGAGTTAATAATTGGCCAGATATACTGCATAATATATTCTGTATGAAAGTCATTTTCAGATGTGTCTCTTTTTTGATTCAGTTCTCTTCTTTCTTCAATTCGGTTTAATTTTATGAAACATAAATAGAATATGCAATATTGCCACTTATAGCAAAGGTTCTAGATTAATACAAGGCCAAAAACAACACAATATAGGCCTAGCTTTAATATAAATTTAAGGAATTATGATTATTATTAACATTAGATGACAGTTCACAATTCTTTTCTCTTACCATTGTAATTCATAGCTGGCAGGACCAAAGACATCTTGGGGCGGCTGCCTTTGTTGTGGTTGGTGGCGGGAAGGAGGAGGTGATCCTGTAAGCAAAAGAGGAACAGTCATAAGCCAGCCACAAAAACACATGCACAACGCGAGTTTATTACATTGCTGAGGACATTGTTAAATTGCTCTGGTCACTGTTTAAGAAGTCTGACGCATCAATTTGGTTGCTGAAAATAACTGTGTTGGACAGTAAGTGAGACACTATTAAAAAAAACTTGTAATTTATCTTTATGCTTTTGATAAAAAAAAAAAAAAAACAGTAAAAAACGTAATATTGTGAAATATTGTTACAATTTGAAATAAGCATTTTTAAAAAGCCATTACTCCAGTCTTCAATGATGCATGAAAACATTTTTCAGAAATCATTCTAATATTCTGATTTGGTGCTCAAGAATCTTTCTTAATATTAATGGTCAAAGCAGTTGTGCGGTTTAATATTTTTGCTTGAAAACCATTATACATTTTTTCATGTTCCCGCATTTCATTTCATTTTCCGATGCATACATAATTATAGACCTAGAGAGTGTCATTTAACACTTCTATAATCAGGCCAGAAATTTGTCTATGTTAGTCCAACACAGTTGTACCAATTGGAGACATTCTCCAGTCAGGACACACACCCGTTGAAGACAGAAAGCATATGGAAAGGAAAGCCCATGAGATGGAGATTATAATAATACGGATGATGGATTTGTGACGTCTTTTTGTCATGTAGACTTCAGTAAATGAGTTTGTGCTTAATACCATCTGTTTTCACTGTATTAAAGATGTGCAGGAAGTTTAATTCACAATGGGACTCAAATAGTTTACCCTAAAATGAAAAAGTCTGTAATTAATTATTTGTCTTCATGTCATTCCAAATCCTTATTTTCATTCTTTGATTCCAATTCTTGAGTGGATCCTTTTTTTAACCGTTTTAACAGGTTTCTATAGGTTTTATAAAGGCAGATTTAAGATTTTTGAAACCCTTTTGAGACCAAGAAAAAAAGTATTAGTACTGTTACTTTGCTGTAAACTGTGTTACTTACAACAGATCTAAATTACTTTTTAGCTTAATGTTTAATACCTGCTCCCGACCAGTAGAATGAGTGAATAAATCATTTTTACTTTACCTTATGATAACACTGATGACGAAAAAACGTGATGATATTCTTCAGCATTTGGTCTCGTTTTCCAGTACAACTGTCTAAAGAGTTGCTGATTTGAGTTGTTTCCAGATATTTGTACTGGCACAACATAATGACCAGAAGGACAATGTCACATGATTATGACTTTTTCATAATTTCATAAGTGTGCGATTAATCACACAAAAATTGTCTTAAGAAGCAAATTTTGGGGTAAAAACTTAATTCAGTTACAAAAACACTGGAGAATTCTTTTTGCAGTTTTTATGCAACTTTTTTGGCATTAATATGAATTTAAGACTTCTGCTCTGATTCAAGACCTTAATTTGCGGAAGGTTGAATCAAACCTTTTTAAGACCCACAGAAACCCTGTGGTAAGTAAATGAAAACAAAGTGTTCACTTTTGGGTGTTCAGTTCTGTTCCTGATTAAAAAGATGTGCTTGCCACATCATAGAAGTCATTACATTTTACAAAGATTATAACATTTGTGTTACACCTTATTCTGGCTTCTTTTCCTCTTCCCCAAACCACTGTGGTTCCCTAGACTAGATTATGACAATGAGGTCTTTCAGGAAGAGCAGTGGCCAAGTTCTTTCTTTGTGTCCAGCAGGTGACCTTGAACATCTCTGAAATCTGTGGGTGCAATTCTAGTGCAGGTGAGAGGAAAGGAGAGTAAAAGAGAGTGACATAAAAGTGAAAGGCTAAGTGGCTGTGGAGAATGACATGAGGTATACCAATCTCATTAGATAGATATGAAATTCCCGCCAACTCTAAATTGTGATAGGCTCAAAGGGAGCTGCAAGGAGAGGATATTACGATCGGCTTACATGAGGATGACAATGGAAACATCTCTAGCGCAGTTTAAAAGTTTGCAGCAACTCAGAGAGATCAGAGAGCTTGATTCAATGGAACAACAAAATAAACACTATTAGTTTGCAAACACAGTCCAGAGAAAGATGCAGGGCTCACTGCACATGAAGGGGAGAAAAGAAAAACAAAATAGGACACGCAAAATCTCAGAGACACATGCAACCTAGGAAACAAAATAATCACATTTTCAAATTAAACATTATGGAATTTTATTTTTTTAAATAATTTCCTCATTGATGTTTTGATGTTCTAATTTCTAACTGAAACAATTAACAACCACTTTCCTTTATTTAAAATAAATTATGTTTAAAAAATAATGTTTTATTTACTCATATTATTTTTTATTTTGTACATCAAAAAAGGTTTTCATTTTTGGTTGAGATATCCATTTTTCCTATTCAGAATGTTTTTTGCTGTTTTGAGATAAAGTGTAATACTAATATACAGTGGGGAAAAAAATATTTGATCCCCTGCTGATTTTGCATGTTTGCCCACTGACAAAGAAATGATCAGTCTATAATTTTAATGGTAGGATTATTTGAGCAGTGAGAGACAGAACAACAACACAAAAATCCAGAAAAATGCATTTTAAAAAAAAGTTATAAATTGATTTGCATTTTAATGAGTGAAATAAGTATTTGATCCCAATCAATCAGCAAGATTTCTGTCTCCCAGGTGTCTTTTATACAGGTAAGGAGCTCAGATCCCTTTAAGAGAGTGCTCCTAATCTCAGTTTGTTACCTGTATAAAAGACACCTGTCCACAGAAGCAATCAATCAGATTCCAAACTCTCCATCATGACCAAGACCAAAGAGCTGTCCAAGGATGTCAGGGACAAGATTGTGGACCTACAGAAGGCTGGATTGGGCTACAAGACCTTCACCAAACAGCTTGGTGTGGAAGGTGACAACAGTTGGTGCGATTATTTGCAAATGGAAGAAACACAAGCAAACTGTCAATCTCCCTCGGTCTGGGGCTCCATGCAAGATCTCACCTCATGGAGTTTCAATGATCATGAGAACGGTGAGGAATCAGTCCAGAACTACACGGGAGGATCTTGTCAATGATCTCAAGGCAGCTGGGACCACAGTCACCAAGAAAACAATTGGTAACACACTACGCGGTAAAGAACTGAAATCCTGCAGCGCCCGCAAGGTCCCCCTGCTCAAGAAAGCACATGTACAGGCCCATTTGAAGTTTGTCAAGGAACATCTGAATGATTCAGAGGAGAACTGTTTTAAAGTGTTGTGGTCAGATGAGACCAAAATCGAGCTCTTTGGCATCAACTCAACTCGCCGTGTTTGGAGGAGGAGGAATGCTGCCTATGACCCCAAGAATACCGTCAGGGCCAGGGCATTGAAAATGGGTCGTGGATGGGTATTCCAGCATGACAAGGACCCAAAACACATGGCCAAGGCAACAAAGGAGTGGCTCAAGAAGCACATTAAGGTCCTGGAGTGGCCTAGCCAGTCTCCAGACCTTAATCTCATAGAAAATCTGTGGAGGGAGCTGAAGGTTCGAGTTGCCAAACGTCAGCCTCGAAACCTTAATGACTTGGAGAGGATCTGCAAAGAGGAGTGGGACAAAATCCCTCCTGAAATGTGTGCAAACCTGGTGGCCAACTACAAGAAACGTCTGACCTCTGTGATTGACAACAAGGGTTTTGCCACCAAGTACTAAGTCATGTTTTGCGAAGGGGTCAAATACTTATTTGACTCATTAAAATGCAAATAAATGTATTACTTTTTTAAAATGCATTTTCTGGATTTTTTTGTTGTTATTCTGTTTCTCACTATTCAAATAAACCTACAGTTAAAATTATAGACTGATCATTTCTTTGTCAGTGGGCAAACGTACAAAATCAGCAGGGGATCAAATAATTTTATTCCCCACTGTATTGTACTCCTGAGATTTTCTAATTGTTTTTAAGAAAATTTTTTTTTTGGACCCCAGGTCCTGTACATCAACATTAGGGAAAAACGCTCTTCAGATATTTTTTTTGAAATCTCTCTACTACTAAACAATAGGTCATACATTGGAAGTTAATGCATTTGAGTTTTAGATGGTTAAAATTGTAACATGATGGGCTAGGCTTTGAACTTTTTAGGTTCTTAAATGGAGGTCAAAATCCGAGGAAGTTTCTGGTCAGTGTTGTGAAATTCTGACTTCCCAAAAGACTGAATAAACCAAGAGACTTAACTAAACACAAAACAGAGCAGTGTCTGAATGTGACTAAATCAAGCTCAACTCATCTAAGATGGGGCTCATTGTGTTTGGTTGAGATTAATGAACACTAAAAACAAAAGACAACTTTGATTTTGGAGTCTTTAAATCAAGTTTAGTTGGAGGGAAAAAAGGGGGGGAAAGCAGTTGGCAAAACAGTCCTACAAAAACATCTTTATTTGTTGAGTCATTGACATGTCATTTCTTTTAGTTTCACAAAACAGAGAAGTGGAGACCTGTTTGCCATTACAAAAAATCATCAGGATGAAAAGAGAGAGTGATAACCATTTACGTCACATCCCATGCAAACCGGTAAAATATTTCATCACGCTAATTTAGCTTTTTTGCTTTGGGCCACTGTGGTTCATCTGAATGCGGATACGCCCGTCCGCCGTTCCCTTTGTAACAAATGAGATTTAAGATTCTTTTTCAAATATGTCGGCCAACATTATTCACATCTTCAGAGTGAATAATCAAAAGCAGGTACTGCGAGTATGGAAACATTTAATATACAAAGAATAAGGAAGGAACTAATGAAAGATGATGTGCAATTAGACAAACAGAAAAAAAAAAAATACCAGATTACTACAAATACAGTCTGACTCCAAATTAATGACACCCAGCTTGAGATCATGTACATGTGCACGAAACATTAGGCCCGAGTCATCTGAATAACTCTTGGCTGACTAAGTCTTTTCGCCTATTACAAAGATGAAAACTAGAAGCAAAAAAAAAGGCAAAAAAAAAAGACAGTGTTTTAAAGATAAAACAAATGATAAATGTGCATTAAAATAGCCAAATCACAGCTCACTTTTTGTATGTGATGCTTAGGGGTTGGTGAATCTGACAATGAAAACTAATAATAAATAATGTTACCAGCAAAGTGGTTACAGCAAAAAAAAAAAAAAAAAAAAGACGTGCCCATCGATAATAACAAACAAAAAGTCTTTAGTTGAACCAAACAAACAGCCTCAAACAAATCTCTTGAATAGATTTGAATGATTCTCTGCCATGAATCTCACAAACTTTGGCAAACCCACTGAATAATTGTTCTGTTGTGCAGGTCATCTGACAAAATCTGGGTACCACTAAATCATAAATGCCCTGGGAATGCCAGACAGAGAAGTTTAGTGCTAAATGTAGTAGGAACGCCACATTTGTAGCACATTTCAGAGTCAAATTCATAACACAGCTGCAATACTATGACAGCTACTGTAAAACTCAAAACGTTGGCTGATGGATCCATTTTTATAGCAAAACTGAGTAAAAACTAAAAATAATCATTTAAAAATATAATTTACAAATATGACGAGACCACTCAAAAGTATTCCTGTAATGGTAAAGTTGAATATTCAGCAGTCATTACTCCAGTCTTCAGTGGCACATGATTGTTCTGAAATCATAATAATGTGCTGATTTGCTGCTCAAAAGATTTCTTATTATTATCAATGTAGAAAAAGAAACCGTGATGCATTTAAGGTTTGATGAAAAGAAAGTGCAAAAGAACAGCATTTATTTTGCAACATTATATCTCTTTAGATCAAGTTCATGCATCTTTGTAAAATAAAAGTTCATTTATTATTGCCCCCAAACCTTTGAATGCTAGTGGACGGCGTAATTAGCAATACATTTTATAATATAATTAAATTTGTATTATACTTTATACAGGTGAAAAAAACTCCACAGATCAGCTTACTAGCTTGCATATATTCATCTGAATATCACAGAGACATGCCAAATACTAGTGAAGTGGCATTACAAGAATCATAGTGCATTTTAATTTAAACAAGAACGATCGTTTACAAACTGAAAAAAAACAGACCTCCCAAGATCTAACACATGCTAGAAGATTCTCTGACATGCCATTAAGGTGGAAGAGTCTCAAGTGTCCCTTTATGATGCTGTGTGGCCTCTAAAACCAATTAAGCACATCCATGTGTGGCCACAAGCCGATAGAAAGCAGATAGACAGATGAACAGAGAGATAGACAGATAGATAGGGAGGTCAACTTACCCGGCGGAAAGAGATCACATAGAATGTGTCCCCTCTTCTGTTGAGTTCATCAAAGAAGTCGTTGTAGGTGCGGTGAGGGGCGTAATACACCTGCAGCTCGCTGCTGGGAGTCCTGAATACAGGATACAAACACTTCAAACTCTGATTTACATTTTTTCCACTAACAACAACAGCCTGCGCTTGTTCTAATATTATTGCTGCAGGTAAAAACTTGTACTGAATAAGGAATTGTATACACGCCGCTTATGTTCATTTCAAAAAGCTGTATCGAATTTCCTTTGCAAACCTATTGTAATAAAATACCATGCAACCCAGAGCAAGCAAAAAGTCTATTTCCAGTTCTCACGAATCTCTTGATAAAACACTTTCTTTCCTGTGTGAATGTGGCCTTTCCCCTGTTGTCAGTGTGAAGCAATGGAATGACATCCATGTTGATTTCTGGCCCAATGCACTGCTAAGGTCAGCCAAACTACAGCAGCCATAAATATGATTTACCCTGAGGGACAGCAAGTGGCCCACCCCAAAAAAAAAAACTAAATAAAAAGACAAAACAAATGAAAAAAAAAAAAAGACATGTAGGAGGATATATCTATAAGGTGTAAAAACAGTTGTGTTTTTTTTTTTTTTGCAATAACCCAGGATAGATTTTCCTCAACAGAAGTCAACAGAAATGGCATTCATAATTAATTGTACTGTAAATGTGACACTTCCAAGTGACTTAATTTTATATATCTGGATAGGACTGTGAAAAGTGGGCATTTCAAAATGCAGTTTGCAGTCTTTTTGTGGAGGTCTCTCCTCTTAAAACACACCAGCATCCACTTGCAGGGTGGCTATTTGACTGGTATCAATTTCACAGTCGAGAAAATCTTGTAATTGTGTTAACTACTGGCAAAATATTTTATTAAAGACTGCAAGATGAATACCAACAGCCAGAAACAATGCTTCAATAGCAATTTGGCTATTGGTTAACACAAACCTGAACATTAGATTGTTAGAAAGGTTATTTGAGAGGCATTACAAAGATTATGAATGAAAAAAAAACACAACTTCACACAACTTACTTTTCAGAGGAATCAGTGTACTGGATCTGTGTCATGATCTGTGGTACCTCAGCCCGTTTATCTGCTGCTTTCTGCTGGACAAAGAAAATAATGTCACTTGCTTTTACCTATTTGATAAAGCATGCACAGTAAGACACATGGAAATGTGCATGAGCTCATATTCGCTTTTATATCTCTGCACTTGAGCTCCTGTCATTGTGTGTTATACTGATAAACAGCATCTCCCTCAGAATTTGTTTAGTTCTGAGCTCTGTGTGGACAGTGTACAGAATCTGGGAAACAGCCATCTGTCAACATTCAGCCATCTTCAATAATCCAACATCTCAGCACCCTGCATGTCGACAGTATTTATATAGTGGCTCAATCCTGGTGATGGAAAGCAAACAATGTGGCAGTACCAGAGTATAATAGTGGAAGCAATCTAGTTTTGTTTTCTTTGAGTTGTTTTTGTTGTTTATGGTGAGGACATTATTTCTCTGGAGTTAGAAGTTCCTGTTTAAGACGACCAGGTCTTCTGGGCCAGAGATTTTTCCTGACCTGAAGGTCTTTAAATGTGGTGGAAATGCATTGAAGGATTCCTGATTGGGCGATGGGAACCTATCGGTGGAAAATGGCTATCAGTGGATATGCGTGTATGTTTGTGTCTGTCAAGGCAGTTCCCAACATAAGGCAGACACTTCAAACACAGAGCACCCTTTCAAACAATCAACTTGCTGCACATTATGTTTCTCTAAATCATAACAAGCTGTCTTTCCATCTGCTTTAACTGTTAGTTACCTGATAAAAATAAATGATAAGGAACTAATGCAAACAAGTACAGCCTGATTAATTCTGCTTGCATTAATCATACAGCTTCACATTAAGTCAGAATGGGGCTAAAAGAAAGGTTTCTGGAACTAGTTTAGAAAAAATTATTAATACCGCAAATCAAGCTGGCGAAATTTTTTAAACATTTATGCGATGTTATACCACAGAAAGCAGTCATAATAATTTACAGGATAAGGCTCTCTGGAGTAACAGTGCGGTTAAGCATCTTGCTGAAGTGCACAATGGTGATAGATTATAATTTACCCCTTTTAGGTTTTGAACCTCGGTTTCCAGCCCAGAGATCTTAAGCCACAAAGCTACTCCACCCTCACCCATGCGGCTCTTATATGGTCTCCTAGATTTGTGGCTGTTGGTATAACCTATAAAATTTTAGTAGTCAATATGTTGTATAAAATACATTTGTGTACACATTTCAAGACAATTCTTTGTGACATCTTTTACAACACCTTGTCTCCTCTGACTCCTTTCATGTGAGTGTAAGCTTTCGCTTTGACTGAACCTAGACAACTAGACAAACAGAAGTAGATAACTAGATTGTGCTGTTGTCATGGCATTCAGCACTTTCTGTCTTTTGTGCAGGAGACTCTAAGCAAATAAACTCAATCCATTCATCTTTTCCCAACACTGATACCAAGTTTGATAAATATTCAATTTAATGTTTATGCAGCAAAAACGGAACAAAACAGTACTACTCATTTGAACCGCGCCACACGGACCATATCCGCTCGGTTCAAACAGCACTAAACAGCGCTGTGAGATCCAGTGAGAAGCGCTGAAATTCAGTGAAAAACACAAATGACTGGTATAAACTAGTATCAGTCGATATCAGTCAACTGATATAAACTAGTTTAAATCCTGATAAAACAGCGTTGACCAACAGCAGAAAAACACTGTGTGCAACGATATAGTCAGAAGGCTTTTCAATCTACAAATCACCATCGTTGCTCAGATTACCATGTGTGTACGTAGGGGGCCATGAAAAAAAGGTTGTAAACCACTGGTATTACACTACCAGTCAAAAGTCTGGGGTAAGTAAGATTAATTAAAAAATTAATACATATATTTAGCATTAACACATTACTTTGAACAAAAGCAACAGTAAATGCCGTTATAATGTCATTACAGTGTTATAATATAATGTAATATATAATATAAGATTTTGAACTTTAATAATCCAAAAATCCAGAAAAAAAATGCATCACAGGTTCCAAAAAATAAGCAGCACATTTGTTTTCATTATTGATAATAATAATAAAAATATAAGTTAATTATAGCATTTGGTCTCGTTCGGTCTCGCGTATCTTGTCAGTGTCTGCGCTTGCTTGACAATTTGCTGTGAAAAAAATAAGGAAAGTGTGTTCAAGCGCCAGCAGAAAACAGTGTAAAGAAATACTCTTCGAGAGAAGCAGTCTTTATCGGCGGAAGTTAAAAGTAGCTCGTAAGTGTATTTACTTGTCTTAGTGTTTAGCGCAACTTTGTCGTTGCTAGGAAACGCTTGTTTTGTTTACGGTGTTGTTCTGTCTCGCGTATCTTGTCAGTGTCTGCGCTTGCTCGGCCATTTGTTGTCAAAAAATAAGGAAAGTGTGTCCAGCTAAGTTCAATTAGTATTTTGTTAGATGGGTATAAAAAAAAAAGCTTAGTTTACTGCGGCAGTTGTCGTGTGAAGTCCTCCTTGTGTTATGACCGAAGAGTGTAAAGACCATCGACTCTACCGGGCTGGGACACCGGCAAAGGATATAAGTATCACTTTTGATTTCTCCTCTTTTCTACTACTTGCTTCACTTCTGTTTCAGCTTTTATAACCACCTAAATGACTAAATAATAATAATGAATGTTTCTTGAGCACCAAATCATATCACAATGATTTGTGAAACATCATGTGACACTGAAGACTAGAGAAAAAGCTGCTGAAAATTCAGCTTTGCTTGTTCTAATCAAATAAATGCAGACTTGGTGAGCATAACAGACTTCAAAAACTTTATTTTATTTTTTTTATTTACTGATCTCTGATTTTTGAAAGGTAGTGTAACATTATTAACATTAATTTGTTATATGAATTGTGGAAACTGTTTACTGCTGACTTCTATATAGGGCTTTTAAAACTTAAACAGAACAGGAAGGGTTTATACACACATTCAAATCAAGTAAAGCTACTGACAGTGGTTTTGAAGAGAATCACACCGTTTCAGGAAATTACTCTTAGAGAGAAAAGACAGATTGACTCAGCAGACTGGGGCAGTGGGCTGTTTACTTTCCCAAGACTACTGGATTATACTTAAAGTGGGTTAAAAAGGAGTGAAGGAGATGAGCAGTGTGAAAGGAGAGGGTGCAAATAGAGGGGTCTCATCCCTAATGTAAACATTTAGAAGACCTATTTAAAGAAAATAAACAGCGTTATATCCTGGTGGTTCTCAGCTGCCTGTATCTGAGTTGGAGGTATGCAACCCAGTGTCTGCACTTGAGCCACACCGAAACAGATGTCATGCTGAAGTTGAAAGAGAAACAAGGCTCTTCAGTCACTGCACTGGACAATGTCAAGACCCCTAGGTCTCTTGTTCGCAGAAATCTGATGTGGTTTTCAGATTCAATTTTTAGGACCGATTATCCACAAAGAAAACAACAACAAAAAAAATGAACAATTCAGCTTTATAAGAGGAGAATCTAGAAGTTGTTAGGTCATACCAGGATGGTTCTGCCTCTGTGTTGAGTGTTGCTCGTGCGGCGAGTTTTGGTCCGCTCAACCTCGTGACGATGTACCCAGCCCCTCAGCTCATGCGTTATTCTGTAGTTATGAAGAGCAGAAACATCATTTCAGATTTCATAAAGATGTCATGTGATAATAAGAATTATTATGTCATCCAAAACTGTTTAGCATTAAAAAAAAAAGTATGGTCAACAAGAATGTATCTTTGTGGTCTTCTGAATTTTTAATGAATGACTGGACAATGGATTTGAAATTGCAACCAAACTACATAATAAATGAACAGAACACAGAGAAGAATAAAAAATACTGTTTAGTGCCTATTAAAGCAATAAGGTCAAAGCAACTGTGATCCTTAGCTAATCTATGGTTACTACATCTAAAAGCAAAGCAACAAAAAAATTATAATTTTTAACAACAAAATTCAAATCATTTGTGCATGATACTGGTTAATGAGGTCTCAGGTGTGTGTTTATAGAGTATTTTACAACAGCTTCAAACATGACTTCAAAGTCGATCTAACAGATGTTGGATGATTCAAAGACTGCTACAATTATCTTTTATTACCATCACAATAGAGCTCAGATGTTTATGTACCAAAGCTGTTGTTTTGGGCTATTGTAATATTGGTTCAGATCAGACTGGGCAAATCTGGGGCACTGCGGATCAGATGTTCTGTAATCTAAATCTGAGAAGAACTGGCAGTTAATACTAACACTATTAAAAATATAAAAACAGCATTTGAATATCTTCTGATGTAAAACATGCTCAATACTGACTTCATGCACTTGGTCCTGTTGACAGGTGGATGGCAGGGGGGTGGAGTTCTGAAATACAGAGGATCCTTCACCAACATCAGTGCCTTCTGCTCTGATACCACATCCTCTAACCTATGTGGAAGAGAGAGAATAAAAACAACATTAAAGACAGTAAATTGTAAGTAAAGGAAAGAATTGAAAATGGGGGTTCAGAATCTTTAAGGACGTTTTAATTCCATTACAACATAAGGAATTTTATAAGGCTCTTGATTTAATCATCTCTTGGTGCACTGTTGACTTAATATCTGAAAGAATACCATGTGCATATGTGCAAGCCAAAAAAGTTCCTTCTTATGTGCTTAAAATAAAGCCAAGACATCATGAACGACACAATACTAAATCTCCATGATGTAGTCATTTACAGTTCAATGCAATAGGAAACATGTGGCCTCTGAAATGACATCTCAAGCACTTCTGGCTAGGAATGAGTGACACTGAAGCTCTGGGAAGCTGGATCCATGTCTCACAATTTTTGCTGACACAGAAGCTCATCCCACAGAAGAAGGGATGTCTGGATTACTTTGTGGGCTTAAGGCGCCAATAAATTAAAACAGCAGACTAAACTGTTCTTAATATATTCAATGCTCAACAATAAAAAAAAAACACTTTACATAGGACAAATCCTGGGCTATTAGAATCACAGTCTCTGCACAGATTCAAACTCAGACTGGGACACGGGCAGCAAATTAAGGATACAACCCTTTAGGAATGTGACACAAATTATGCCGATAAATGATACAGGAGCAAGAGATTTCACAAGAGATTTTAAAACTCTTGCAGGTGTTTATGAACTCCCTTTGGAAAACCAACATCTGGATCTCAATCTATATGCTTTCATTCATTCTCCACTGCTGAATTACATAATTCCATTTCCTGCTTTGCTCCTCAGAGAGCTAAACTAACCATTTCAAACAATGCATCCCTAGGATGCATTTCAAAGAACCAATTACACAGTTTAAGCTGGAAAATAAAACTTTATTCGAGTGTAGGAACGGATGTTAGTGGAAAAAAACAGAGCAGAAATGGAAACACCAGAAAGTAAAGCGCAAGGCAAGGAAATAAAAATGGACCTAACATTGAGCCTTGTGGAACACCATCTGTTTTAGCCCCAAAAAATTATCACAATCTTAGCAACGCTGGTGATCTTGTCTAGCCCAGGCCCCGGGAGGTTTGAAACATGACCCCTGGGAGTGAAGTAACTTAAATTTCACTAGATGCTTGATGAATGTCAGATATAGAATGGATGAGAAAACACAGATACAGGTTTTAAAAGTAATCATGTCTTCAAATGTCCATCTTTTCATGTGGGTTTTCTGAACTGTTGTGAGTTTTATGTTGTTGAAGCAATTTTTTTAACATGTGAAACCAGTATTGCCTTTCAAAACATTGCACTGGGTAGATAAAATAATAAACTTAGCTATGACATCTAGTCATAGTATGTAAACTCGTGTGTGGGGCAGAAAAAGAGCCTTGTTCTCTTACGCAGGCATTTGGACAGAGTAACTCAGCACCTGTACTGACGTATTTTCCAAAACATAAATGTACTCTACAAGATTTGAAAGGTAAGGGGTCTCAGGTGTTTCCAGCCAAACACGGAGCATTAAGCATGACTAGTGTTCGTGCAAATGTAGAAAACTACAGAATAGCCTTACCTGTTCACAGGGTTAGAGGGATCAGTCTGAGGCCTGTCTGACTCCAAGTTTCTCTCTGTCTCTGGGGAAAAGCCCAGCAGGTGTCTGCCACTGAACGCAGGGGCAGCAGGAAATGTAGACCCTCTGTCTCCTCCAAGCAGACTGAGTGGGACAAACAAAAGGAAACAAGTCAGGATATTAAATAAACCTTTATATAACACATTCCTTCTGGTTCCTTCAGAACAGATGCATATGGGTTGTAGTCAGGCTTTAGAAAAGGAATCTTCCAATATGGAACCACCAAGTTTTCCTTGTGCTACCAAGTACTTTCCTATACAAATTATTTAAAATGGACATTCATTTACCAGTCTTAAAGTGCAATCATTTTACAATCCATGACAAATTAAAATACAGAAATGGAATTAATATATTATTTACCTCATTGGACCAAAGTTAAAGACCAAGAAGACCATGACCGCCATAAGACACACAGCTCTCCGTTTCGGTGCAGTTGCTTTCAGCACAGAGTTCTTAAGTGAACAGTAATAATAATGAAGGTTAACATGTACTTCTGGTAAAATGGCAAGTTAAGATATTTTGATTTGAAATGATGAGGTCAACACATTATTAGAAATTATTAGAAATATTAGAAAATGTAACATGAATGGATAACCGCTCACAATATGGTCAATAACATGCATTTAGATATGGTAAATTTTTATTTCATGTTGACTTTAAGTGGGTCTGCAAATAATCTAAGATCTTTCTTCAAATTAAAGGCTGCAAAGATATCAAGGTAGATGGACACCAACCTCACTCATCAGGCCTTCCACTTGTCTTTTCAATGTGCCATTTTCATTCTTTAGCTTCTCGTTCTCTGACAGTGCCACCTTCAGACGGGCCTCCAGCGTCAACAAATACTCCTTTTTCTTCTTCCGGGAGAGAGAAGCAGACTCTCTGTTCTTTATCATGCGCTGCTGTCTCCGAGACACACTTGACTGGAAGAAGAAAAAATTAGGTCAAAACTAGTAATTACACTAGTCTTTGCTCATGAGCTGTGACACACAGGCAAGGTAGTTTGCTATTGAACTTCTCTTCCACCACACAAATGAGACCTTTGTTTCAGGCATTTGCAGCAGACACAGATCAAACGATCCTGCAGGAAAACTGTCACGACGACTGTTTGGCAACACGGTTGAGTCATACTAAAGGTTGTTTATAGTGCAAGCAAATTAAAAAAAGTGATTGAGGCTAGGATGTCAGATTTTTTCACTATCTCTACCTTTTGTCAAGACAAATGGATCATGGCTGGACATCCATATGTGCCCGTGGCCCCTATCCACACACACTCCACCTAAAGATAATAGCAAACAGGACCATCTGGCATACTGTCCAGTATAAAGGAATGTGAAAAGAGAGATCTTTTTATGCCCTGTTTTCCATTCTAAACCATAAGAATGTTTCTGTTGCTCATTATAGGCTGGAATTATAAGTGGAAAAATGAAAAGAAAAAGTATTAGCAAAATTAATGATTGAAATAAAAAGATAAGTAAATAATGATAAAATCCATGATACCACCATAAACTTAGCTTCATGATACACTACTGTAAAAAACTTTTACTTTTACCTCCGCAAGTACAAAAATAATTCATCAAAATTTTCAGCAAAGTCATTTGGGTAACTTTTTTTAAGGACCAATTCTCACTATTAACTAGTAGGTTATTAGCATACATATTACTAGCATATTAGTTGTTTATTAGTACTTATTAGGCACATATTAATGCCTTATTCTTCATGACCATATTCTAGATCTCTTAACCCGACCCATACCTAAACTTAACAACTACCTTACTAACTGTTAATAAAAAGCAAATTAGTTTATTGAGGGAAAACGCTTAGTTAATAGCAAATATTTTCCCTAATCTAAAGTGTTAGACAAAAAAAAAAAAAGTGTCATTGTTTCCACAAAAAAATATTAAGCAGCACAACTGTTTTAGACATTGCAATATTTTCCAATATCACCATTTTACTGTGTTATTGTTAAGCATGGGAGACTTTTTTTTTTTTTTTACTAACCCCAAACTTTTGAACAGTACTGTATATATTTTAGTGGTCATTGGAAGTGCTACCTAAAGCTTTGGGGTTGAGGGATTTGAACTTTCTTCATTCAAGTACATAGCAGTTGTAATTGTATATCGCTCCTGCACTGGTGTTAGTCAAAAGTTGAAAAAACAACTACATTTTCTAGGCACAGACATAACAATGAGCCTGTTTTATTACCAAAAAAACCTTTAAACAAGTAATGAATGTGTGTGTGCTCCACATTAACAATGTTCTGGAACAGGATTAAAACTCTTACCCAATTAAACAGTTAATTAAGCTTATATAAGCAGGGTCTGTACATAAATCAAACCACCATCCAGGGGTCAGATGCTTGTAGCAAACATGTCTTGAGAACAGACCCCACCCTAAAGAAAGGAGAAAGACTAAGATGCACAAAAGAACTTTACTGCAATAGACTAAAGGAAAACCGAGACGACTAGTGGGGTGGGGTTGACCGTCCTCCCAGCCAGACCATTTTAAGACTGTGGCCTAATAGTCCTGGTGATTAAACCGCTTGGATCGCCATGTGTCTGTTTGTGCTTCCATCTCATGAGAAAGCGCTCCTAAAACCGGGAACCGGGCCACGGCCAGGGCCTGGGAATGAATAACATGTTTGGTTACAAGAGCGTGGGGTGCCATCACCATGGCGATCGAATCGGGCGGGAGGGGAGGAATTGGTGGATGTTGGCACAGGTCACCAAAATTCAGCAGTACTGAGGATTTGTGTAGAAACAATGTTCATGAAATTTCAGTCCCATATATGACTGAGGGAATGTCCTTTAACCAAAACCTCAGTATATTCAAACCAACTGTCAATCACACAACACTTGATAAATTACAAATGAGTGACGTGTACAACTTAAGCAACCTTAACAGCAAAGTCAAGTAGGCTCAAAACATGTCAAACCATCTTTTAACCAACCAATTTAACCAAGTCTCTGACACATCCTTTGTGAATTTGGTAGCTCAAGGTTATTACGCAAATTCACAAAGCTGATATAGCAGTATTCTACTAAAATGACTGCTGAAACGGAGCTTGAAAGCTGCTTTGTTTGGCATAGCCTTCAGAAATACAGTTTATTTCACCCTAAGGAATCCAGTTTAGGAAAGATGTGCTAATGTGAGTTACTCAGTGCTGAGTGTCATGAGAAATAGAAAAAAAAAGATTTTACTATTCATTTCTATGTGCTTAGAAAAGTGCTTTGGAGAAAAAAAAAACTCAGTGTCAAACTCAGGAATATTTTTTTTTTTAACTTCACCTAGATCAAACAGTCTCTAAATCTGCATTCTGGAGCAATATCCTAGTTTCTAGATGGCATTCACAACCAAAACTATAATTAAAGGAACAATTTACAATTTGAAGGAGCTATAATTAAAAGGAACAATTTACAATTTAAAATGGTGTCATTTTTAACTCACCCTCATGTTGTTCCAAACCCGTATGTTGTTATTTTTCCATGGAACACAAATACATAATTTTTACAGAATCTTTTCACATATTCTTTCCATATAATGATAGTTCACAGTGACCAAAAATTCTCTATTAAAGCACCAAAGTAGTAGTCCATTTTTTTATGTCTTGGCTGATATGTAACTATCTATTAGTGGCAAGTAGGTGAATTATGGCGTTGCTCAGATCATAGTCCTTCCCTATTAGTATGTAACTGCTAGTTTAATCAAGGCATACTATGATTATCTAATATCTAGAGAGAATTTCTAGATATTTACTACAATTTACTGACAAAGACATGTATAAGGTTACAAAAGATTACCATTTCAAATAAATGCTGTTCTTTTGAACATTCTATTCATCATAAAATAGAATGTATTCATCCTGAAAAATGTACCACTGTTTTCATAACAAACATTAACCAGCACACCCAATCAGCATATTAGAATGATGATATAGAATCACGTGACCCTGAAGACTGTAGTAATGGCTGCTGAAAATTCAACTTTGCCATCACATTAATACATTACATTTTTAAATATATTGAAATAGAAAAGTTATTTTTAATTGTAATAATTTTTCACAATATTACTGTATTTTATCAAATTAGCACAGTCTTAGTGAGCAATTAAATACTGGCCAATTAATCAGTCAGGTAATATTTTGGTTTACTAATAGTGTGTAAAGGAAAAGCGTAAAGAGTCTCAGCCTACAGTCTACTGGGGCATGGAAATAAAATCTGCTCGACACTGCACAGACTGTCTTGCCAAAGATCATTAATCTTAAACTGCTATAACAAAGCATTACATACAATCTTCTACACCGTCATCAGCATTCAGCTGTTTCAAACATCCCACACCACAATAACTCACAAGCAGCCATACATAAACACACACACACACACACACACACACACAAAGACACCTGCCCCACCTGCCAGTTTTACTTTTGCACTGCAATTCCTCCTAAACCCCCTCAAACCCAAAATCTCCTCTGAGGCCAAACCACAAGCAACCCTAGTTAAACCACAGCTGTGCTAACCCTCCACAAATACACACACACACACACACACTCAACAGCTCTCTATGAGCTGTGACAGTTTCAATGGGCCTTCACATTTTACCACTGCACAATCATGACATTAGCGCAGGAAAAGAAAAAAAAACAGGAAAGATAAACAAACTCCGACCTATTTTTAATCTTAAAAATGAACTTACTGTGGTGTTTTTTTTTAACTATTAATTATATCAGTGTGTAAAACAAAGCCAAAGAAATAAGCATTAATGTTATATATATATATATATATATATATATATATATATATATATATATATATATATATATATATATATATATATATATATATATATATATATATATATACACACACATATACACACTGTACACACACACATACATACACACATATATATATAGAGAGAGAGAGAGAGAGAGAGAGTTTCTATATATTAAATAAAAACAATATACATACATATTCTAAACATACATCACATACATACACACCAACATTAAAATGTGTATGTATATATGATCCTACAAGCAGGAAAAAAATCCTCATCCTTGAGCCCGATTACATAAGATGTATGAAATGCATAAAAACATCACTTCATTTCTTCCTTTCTCTCTGCATAGAGTGGCCTGCATGAGTGTGAGAGTTCATGCATAAGCGTGTGTGTTTGCCACGTAGGAGTACAATACCCCAACTAAGAGTCTGGAGCTCAGAATAAAGGACAAAAACAGAAGCAGGAGAGAGAGTGAACATGTGGCTGCACTCTGCTAAAAAAGGTTATTTTTTTTTTTTCTGAAAGCCGACAGACGTTGAGGCTACAGAGGCAAGTCTTTCATCATATTCCCCTTAATGTCAGATCAAACCCAGTCATTGCTTACATGCTAAACACATTAGATATTCTTCAGCCTATTCACACCTCCAAACATATCATGCAAGTCTACATTTGAAACTTATTTTGGAAATGTATATTTCTAAAATGACAAGATGATTTATAATTACAGACTAGAACAAAATCTGAAACCTGCAGAATTGCAACATGCAAAGAAAATGTGGATTTTACAAGGAAACCATTGGTGTATCTGGAGACAATAACTGTTGCTATAAATGTGTGAAGTTGTTTTGCTTCTCTTTCTGCCCAGACGTTCACGACCGAGTCTAAATGACAGCTTGTGTTAACTGAATACATCGAACACTGTGTATAAAAATCACACAGGCCATGAACTACCACATAAATGTGCAGATGGGAATGAAATGCAAATGCATGGGGCTGTTGCACAGCTGATACTAATCCACTAAATAATGATAAAATATGGATCTAACTCAATGTGTCATTTTAACACTGTCAGAAATAGAACTCACGGGATGCTGCACCATGGGAGTTTTAAACATTAATTTTACATGGTCCATTCAGTTGAGCAACACCAGAGCAGTAAATGCTCATTCATAACAACTGTGCTATGCCACATTGCGTTTTTAATGGCATGTGCTGAATAATGCTTCTGTGCATGTAATAAAATTAGTTATGGGTGGATATCCTGGTGATTTGGAGCAGGTAGCTACAATGTGATATAGTATTCTATTTTTTCCCTACCATATGCCTTCAAGGTGCTTCCAAGTGCTACATAATGCAATGTAAATACTGGACTATAATGATACTATCGCACTAATAAATGCATTCATCAGTTGTCTCTCAACACTGAAGTTGCAAAACACCTCAGTGTTATCAATTTATGGTTTCAGCGAGGGGATAAACGCAGACGTAATCGCGGAATCCAGTCATATAAATGGAATTTACTAGGGCTGGACCAGAATACTCGAATATTCGTTTGGAGGGATGGCATTCGATTTTTCATTTTGAGATTCGAATATTCGAAAAAAAAAAAAAAAAAAAAAAATTAACACGTGACATCGATCCCTGCGAAACGGTTCTCATTCGCGCTTTAATGACTAGCCCTTGCAGCAACGCCAACATCGTGATTAAAGAGAAGAAGGACCTGGTCTACATTGAGGTTAGACTAACATTTTATATTAAATTATTAGTAAATAATTTAAATGTAATTTAATATGATGATTTTGCTACACTACTTCATCTCGTGCACAATGCATAATTTGACTAAGAAAATGCTAATTAATAGGTTGTCCGCCTGGCTGAACATATGCACCAGCAACAGACCGATCGGAATGTGGAAGAGCTGTCTGCAAGCCATAGAGAAGAGGAGACTGCGGCGCCACCACCAAAAAAAAAAAAAAAAAACATCAGGAGATTTTAATGCTGATGGAGTCCGATGACGAAGAGGAAGAAGAACATGGAGACGGCGCAAAAAAAGAGATGGAGCAATATTTAAAAGACGCTACAAAAGTACAGTCGGGCCCGCTTGCATGGTGGAAGCAAAATAGTGACCGCTAACCTAAACTGGCATTTGCAGCCAAACACCTCCTTTGCGTTCCGGCCACTTCAACTCCGTCAGAGCGCATTTTTTCAAAAGCTGGCTACATCGTTACAAGACCCGAAGTTCGCTTTTGCCCGAAAATGTAGACAAGCTCATCTTTCTTGCACACAACTTGAAAAGAGTGTAGCTAAATAGCTTTTCTAGCTTCAGCTTGCAACCTGATTTTATTTATTTTAAAGTTTGATTTGTAAAATTGTTCGTTTATTGAAATGTGAACTAACGTTAGCTTATTTTATTTAGCCCATTACATTTTGTTTTATTGTATAAGGGATTTTTTTTCTTTTATTTAAACACTAAATAATGCTACCTTGTCATTTATTTATTACAGTTCGTTGAACTTTGTTAATTTATTTGTTGTTATTTTATTTAACTAGCATACCTTTTATGGTGTCGGTGTTACTCTGCTGCTAATTTCTGATTTAAGAGTGATTTTGTTGGAAAAATGTTAGGCTACCTTATTTTAAAAAAATGTGCTGCTAATATCCGATTTGGGAGTGATTTATTTAAAAGTTTTACTTTGTAAAGAATATTTTGTTTATTTTATTTAGACTATTAAAATGTTTTTATTCTATAAGGGAATTCGTTTAATTTTATTTAAACTGTTCGTTAATTAAAATGTGTGATTTTATTGAAAGTATGCTGCTGCCGTGTTCTTTATTTATTACAATTCGTTGAACTTCGTTAATTCATTTTTCGTTCTTTTATTTAAATAGCCTACCCTTTACGGCGCCTTACTGTGCTGCTAATTTGGGAGTTATTTGTTTGTTTGATAAATGTTGGGCTATACCTTATTTAAAGTATTGCTCTAACAGACCTGTTATTGTTTTGTATTATAGTGCAGTGTTCGTTCTTAAATAATATAAACCCTGCCCGGGCCGCATGTAGCGCCCGGCTTTCGGCTTGTGCTGTTCTGTCATTTATTAAAGTTTTATTCATTCTGAATGTGTTGCGACTTGCCTGTATCCATATTACACAAAAATGCGACTTTGCACTCCCTTGCGTCCCCAGCAGTTGGATGAACGGTTCTCGACATAAAAATGCAACAGACAGACACACACAGAGAGATTCCTGCCTTTATTAGAGATAAGAATATATTCAGCCCCCTCCCACCGAAGCTTCGAATATTCGATGTTGATCACTACCGAATACTCGAAGCTCAAAAAATGGTATTCGGACCAGCCCTAGAATTTACTGTATAACGCCTGATGTCACGGAATTTGCCAAAGTTTGGATGAATGAGTCAGAAGTAGGTCAGTACACTTAAATCGACTATGGACTAGTATCTGTAAACATTAAGCCGCAAAAAGACTATTTAAATATGAATTCTGCATGTCTCTGTATGTGTGAATGGCACAGACGTGCGGTTTTGATTAACACACACACACTGAAGAGCGCGAGGTTCGCAATGTTTTCAGCATCTGCCGTCTCACTAAATAAGGACATAAATACATGGACAACATCCCCAGAACTGCTCTGAGAGTTACTTCATGGGCATTTGACCGTTTCATTTGAGTAAAACGATCGTTATCATATCATATACATAGGCTACAGAAACTTCATGGCAACCCGTCAAAATAAAGGTTCTGTTTATCTACTACTAACTTACTACAATTACAAAATTAGTTTAAAATAATAAATCACACAATTCGCCATTTCTTCCATGTTTCATTTTTAATAGTAAACCCATTTGTTTGCCAAAAAATTTAGTTGAACTCATTTGATTAAAAGATTAATTAAATTAATGTTTTATGCCTTCATTTGCACTGCACTGTACATTAAAACTAATGGAAATTACTGGCACATAGGCCATGATTAAGATACTGGCACATAGGCCAAGATTAGGATAACAGAAATTGTGACATTTCAATAAGAACCAAGTGAACCAAGTGTGCCTATAACAGGCTATTAGTGTTATAGTTTCATTAAAATAGTTGCGATCTTCTTTGTAACTTCTACAATGGAGCTATGAAGACAATTAAATTATTTACACTTATATACATTGTGCTTTTTAAGTTAATCAATTGATATGCATTAGACGATGAATTGAATAGTCACCTCTTGTAGGTTATGATTTAGTCATCAGAAAAGAATTAATGAAGAATTATGAGAGGTTATGCTATTTGCATAACCCCTGCAGTTTGCTTACCGAGCAAACAGGTCTGTGGATGATGCAGTCAACATGGGACTACATTACATCCTGCAACACCTGGACAAATCAGGGACTTATGTAAGGATCCTGTTTGTGGACTTTAGTTTGGCCTTCAACACCATCATCCCTACACTCCTCCAGACCAAACTAATCCAGCTCTCTGTCCCTAGCTCTATCTGTCAGTGGATCACCAGCTTTCTGACAGATAAGCAGCAACTAGTGAGATTGGGGAAATTCATGTCAAACAGCCGCTCCACCAACACTGGTGCCCCTCAGGGCTGTGTTCTCTCCCCACTGCTCTTCTCTCTGTACACCAACGACTGCACCTCTAAAAGACCCGTCTGTCAAGCTCCTGAAGTTTGCAGACGACACCACACTCATCGGCCTCTTCCAGGACGGTGACGAGTCTGCCTACAGACAGGAGGTTAAAGAGCTGGCTGTCTGGTGCAGTCTAAATAACCTGTAGCTAAACACGCTAAAAACTGTTGAGATGATAGTGGACAAAGGAGAACCCCCCCCCCCCCCCCCCCATCCATCCTAAAAATGCTGATGGTGTGAATATGCAAATACCATTAAAATGTGTGTATAGTTTTATATTCTAAACGGTCTTAAAAACATGTAAACCAATATGCTAGAAGCTAACACGCAAAGCAAGAAGACTTCACAATAAAGCAATGTCTTAACAATAGCGAATACTTTCACATGCTCAATTTCCACATGCTGTGTATGATTTCAATGTTTATACATGACCACATTCTTGAACATTCGTGTCATTTTAGATAGTCACTAAATGAAGCATTGTATTTTTTGACTAAATTTAATATTTGCCACGTGTCAAATAATATTACATGATGAAATACGGACTAAATTTAAGGCACATTTTCATCTAAAGACATAAACAATGAGTAAAACTGTATATATAAAAAAAAATAAAAATCTACATTTCACAGTCTAACAACTCGATGGTTGACATGAATTAAAACATTTGAAAGGTGTTTTATCTGGCTGACTGTGATTCCGCACACAACTGTTGTTAAAAAGTCTGATGTTTAGCAGTAATTCCTGACATTACCCAGAAATGTTTTTACTACACGGCCCGTGTTTATCAGTACTTCTATGGAGGTCTGTTCCCTCACTGTTCTCTCCCAATCAATGCCAATCAATCTACAAATGAACCAAATTTATGTACACATAGGTGCTCTGTTTTTTGTTTTTTTTTAATTCAGAGAATTTCAAAAGAGCTGGCAATGAAAGCTGTAATAGCCCCCAATGTGGAAAAGACAGCACTAAATGCACAGGAATTTGGGACTAATCCTGAACTCTATTTAATTAATCTGAGGTCAGTTGAATCTACAGTATGTCGGAACAAATACTTTAATGGAAAATAATGAGCTCACTGTTGGTCTGTAACTAAGGACACAGGGACTGATGCTAAGATAAAAACAATAATATTATGAAATATTTTTACAATTTAAAATTACTGCTTTCCATTTTCATACATTTCAAAATGTAATTTATTCCTGTGATGGCAAAGCTGAATTTGTCATATGATTCTTCAGAAATCTACTATTACTGCCACAGAAAAGGGGTTTTCAACAAGCTTCACGACCCCCAGGGAGTCCACAGCAGTACTGCAGGGGGTTTGCCAATTATTGTTTGATCTCAAAATATTTTTGTAAAAAGGGGACAAAATACAATAAACACCTTTATATGGTACATTATAAGACAACTTAAGATTCTAGTAACTTTTTAAATGTAAGCATCGTAGAAGTACTTAAATACATCAATATGGTTCTGTATGTTTGTTTAAAATGCATCACTCAATTTGATACAATATGTAATAGGGGTCCCTTCTTTGCCTCTTTATCCAACATTATCTTTACTATAGCAATACGTGCTCTTCTCACCTAGAGGGGTCCTAATGTGTGTCTCTCTCCTATTTCTACAATAACACCCCCTCCTCCTCTCTGAACTATAAACAGAGTCTAATTTCTCACATCTGGGCAGGGCTTTTCGCTGATGTCAGGACAGCACATATGGAAGAACACATGCTTTTGATTAAGAAACCATTTGATGAGTAAATACTATCAAAGTAAGACCAGATCCATGGTCATTCAAGTTCACTCTCTATATTTCGTGGTCTCCATATTTATTTAAAGTCGCAGTGAGTAATTCACACAACTAGCACTATTAAACTATAACTATTATTATCAAACAGGTTTCCAAATCACCCCATTCTACTGTAAGGAAAACAGGAAAGCCCCACCCCAAACTCATGCTATTGGTCGAGCCAGTGTTGCCATGTCGAGACACCCAAACAAACAAAGCAATGAAAGTACTGCACAGTCACACTTTTTGGGGATGTCAATCAATTAAAATTTTGGGAGAGGAAATATAGCAGCAGTCGTAAAGCTTTGAGCAAATCCACTAGAATTAAAGACTGATGCTATACTAAGTATTACTGAGATGCAGTACCATTACTGAGTTTCTTGCATACTGAAATAGCACATTAAACGTCTAAATAAAAATAATCTTTTATCACAATTACAAGTTACTGTTACAATATAATTTCTTTGCCAGTTTTTGTGTGTGTGTGTGGGGGGGGGGGGGGGTTAAAACTTATTTGGCAAACATGCTTTACATAGATCAGAGGCAACAAAAGACATTTATAATTTTTTGATAATATTAAAGAATACTCCAAGTAGAAAATTATTGTTATATTGTATTATATGTAATATATTGTATTGTATTTTATATTGTAATATTTAAAAAAAAAATGTAATGCAGTCTTTGTGAGTGTAAGAGACTTCTTTTAAAAACAAACAAAACAAATCTTACACCAAACTTTTGAACATTAGTGTAACAGTGTAACTAATTATTTAATCATGAATATTAGTGTATAATCACCACAACTTGAAAAAATACTATATTATTACAAAAAGTGGCTGATGGTTTTTTGGTATGTGGGCCCAAAGTGAATTATCAGGCCAAAATGTTCTGTAACAAGGTTCTCCGGATGAGAGCAAGTTTTTGTAACCATAACTTCACTGACAGCTGATATTTAAAATTCCTCTTGAAGATCATTACAGATCATTCACAATGAGACCATGCAAAAGTTATTGCTATAAAAACTGAAATATTTGCAAACACTTCAGTGAATGTTTGCATAGAGATTATTATGACTGCAAACCACATTTGCCATCTAATCTACAAGCCAAGGCAAATCATGTTGGCTTGTACATCAGTCCATTGCCGTTCAACAAAATTGCTGCTCTTCTTGTCATTTGACACCAAAAAACAAATTTTACATTGAATACCACGAAGTCTTTTACTTTCACTGTCAAGCATCTGGCTTTCTGAAAAACTGAATCCTCATAACAGCTCTTTCTTGATGCAGATCTGGACCTGGGAGAATTGCACACTATATTGGGATACTTAGAAAAAAAAAAAAAAAAAAAAAACTAGTTGGCGAGTTGCCATAAACAAATTGGTTTAGCAATCTTACACAATTTTTTAGAGATTGTGCCATCTTAAAACTGCAGCAATGCAAGCTGTCAGAACATTAGCTCTGCTGCTAAAAATATAAAAACTGAGCTTGTTGAACTCTGTTGAACTAGCTGAATGACAGTTGACTGGAACCTATATGCAGTGATGATTTAGAAGTCACAAAATACATCAAAAGCACCCTTAACCAATTTAATACCCAGTGTTTTGCGGTCATGTAGAAACTTACATCATCCTCAGGGGTGGAATTCTGCAGTGTCATGGCAACCACAGGAGATGCTGTTACCGGTGCAACAACAGAGACGGATCTGTCCTGAGCCAGTGTTGGCACTGTGACTACATGCGTGGGCACCGCCTGAGGCGTCTGAAGCTGTACAACCTGAGTAGCCTGAGATAGCAGCATTCGCTGACCTGCAAGAGAAGCATACACTCTTTATACACTTCACCATTCAAATTAAGAAATGTGTTGAGTCCCACTTGTTGCTATTTTTCTTCACTACGGATTTTACAAATCACTAATCTCAACACTCTGAAAGTAAAGTTTCCACAGCATAAACTGGTACAATAGCCATAAGTAGAGAAAAAAACAGTTTTAAACAAAAACGGAAATATTTCTTTTTTTTTTTTAAGTCTACCAAGAGGTGGGATGGGTTGATGTGGGTTCTAAATTTGTACAGCTGCTTTTTGTTTTGCACTACTGTTCCACAGAATAAAATTCAATAAACAGTTGTTTAAAAAAAAAGGAAACAGTTGTGCTAAGCACCATCCTTCACTTAGAGCCAAACATGTCACCTCCAGGTAACATGGACAAACACAATTTGTCAGGCGTGACGGGTTGCTGTTGGTGTTGAGTTAAATGAGAGGAATGTGCGGTGGCTCCCCAGCAGGGGTCATTCCGAACGACTTCCATTCTCTCAGCCACCCACTGACTTACCCATCAGTCTCCCAACAAACTACAATTAACCTTGCATCAAAACCCTGCGGTTAGCTAGAAAATAATTACTGTAGCAGAACGCAATCTGTTCAAAGTGCACTTCCACAAGCTTTCGCACAAATGGATTCAATACATATATAAGCAGCTTGTGGCGGCTCTCTCTTTTCTCAAAGGACTCCTACTAAGAAAACGAGAAAAAAGAAAATTACAAATAGTGCTTTGTGCCATTTATAAACCAAACTGCACCGAGACACAATGCCTTATTCTAAGAAACAGGTCATACAGTTCTCAAAAATTGAATGAGAAGTGACTGTTTGGACACACTGGAGTACCAAGTCTCTAGTGTTTCAGAGAAGATGGGTACAGGATAAGATTTCAATTCAGGCTGCTCTTGCCTTCTGCTCCACTCGTGTTTCCAGGTGTGTGAGGTAAATGTTTATACTACGCATGAGGAAATGGATACTGAAGCTCGCGGATTACTAACAGCCATAGTTTAACACTCAAGCAATTAAACAGAGTCACCCATTTCATCAGAACTCAGAAATCTTTTTCCTATTGTGCGCAATCAAAATAAATCAACACTGACTACACTAAGAATGAAAGCACAAATTTAAACATACAAATATCTTATATATATATATATATGTGAATTAATTTGGCGACTGTTAATTCCTCTATTTGTACGTTTACATTGGCACATTCTTTCTTAGTGCAGTCAGTGTTGATTTTCACACAGATTTTGTATATAATGTTGAGTTCACACATTATGTAAACAAACTTTTATTTTGGAATCTGTTAATCGCAATAAACTGATTTGACAGCACTAAAATATATATAGTATGCATTTTATTTTATAACAATTTTAGAACATTATCTTATACCAAAATAATATTGTATCATATTAAAATAATAATTATTATTTTATTTATTATTAATTTTAATAATATAATAATAAATCGTATGCATTTTGTTATTATGGTACTATGGTTATCATGTCTTTGCACATGATATTAAAGACAGTATTTCAGTTACAAAATATAGCAATTCCCAAAGTTTACAAAGTTCATGGCACTAAATATTAGATTAAGTATTTTGTTTGAGGCAAATAATCAGCAAATATGTTATCAAATTATATATGATATGATGATATAGCACTTTATTGTCAGACGGGTCTGAAATTTTATCTATCTATATTTACTAACAATCAACATCCTTTAAACAACAACATACACTTCATCCACACAGAAACAAAACACATTATACATTACACATCCTTAAACATTACATTATACCTTACGGTAAGGTCCTTACCCTTTTACTACACTTATAAAACCACACCATGTTCACAATACTCTTGATTTTAGATTAAGTTTCTTATTCAACTCCAGGATTGCCTGATGCACAAAAGAGTGTTTCAGCCTAACTTTATTATATCTTGTATAACTCTGTACCTCTGGTTTGATGGTAATAATTCAAACTCATTATGCAGGACATGATTAGGGTCGGAAACTATATTATTAGTCAGTCTTAACAAATTATTACAATAAGCTGAGTCATATAACTTCTCAAGGGGCTGACCTACAATTCTTGAGCAAATTTTCAATTGATTGAACAACTGTTTTTAGCGTAACAGACAAACTCCTATACCAAATGGAGTTGCAATATTGCAGTACACTCATCACAAATAGCAACAACTAACCGTAACGTAAAAATGTCACATAAAAACCAGCATCAAGAAATCAAAGGGTGATTGGCGGTTCAAAAATGATCAGTCATTCACATCTACTTTGATTCTGCTTTTTTCTAGGGCAAGCAACAAGGCAGACTGCACTGACATAAAGCAGTTCAAGAACAATACCCTGTCTGCCTGAAGATAGACTTTAAAATGAGACCCCAACCAATAGCACAAACAAAAATTGATGCATAGTGCCATCTGCTGGTTTTTTATAAGCATGCAGCGAGGGCTGCAACACAACCTAAAATACACCACTCATTTCAACTTGCAACAAAAACGTGATCAACAAAAGTAATAAAAGTGATCAAACATACCAAGACTTCCTATTACAAATCAGACTTTATCAGATTAAAGTGTGGTAGAATGGGTTTTTTCATTACCTGTAGGGGGTGCTGGTTGAATGGTGACTGGTGGAGGTTTTATTACAGGCAGAACTGCAGTCTGAAAAGGCTGGATGATGATGGTCTTAGTCTGAAGGGGGGCTGCAGCATGGGAGATGGGCACCGCGGTAATGAGTGGTTTAGGCTGAATGGAAACCTTGGGGCTAAGCTGAATGGGCCTCTTCGCTGGTTGGAGAGGCTTTGCTATGTGAACAAATGTATCATCTTATTACAGATTAAAGACAAATGATTCAAAAAAAAAAAAAGTACTTCACCTACCTTTTGACTGACTGGTCCTCTTGGAAGGCTTTGTCTCAGCAGGTGCCTCAGCAAAGCCGCTTGAGTCAGAGCAGACAGACAGCGGAGAGGGCTGAGAATGCCAGGAGACTGGAGACAGTGCCTCATCCTTAAAAAAAATGAATATAGAAAATAAGAAAAAAATAAATTATTGAGTATAGCAGCATAAGGTAGGAATATCATGAAAGCCCGTCAGTGCCCTTACATAGAAGAAAAGAGAAGTGAAAGTGCACTCAAGCATGGGAATCCTGGGGTGTGAATCCAGATGGTCAAGAAGTCTACGTATCATTACTTAACTGTTTGCAGACTTTGCACATATCAAACGACTGAAAAATAAATGCATAAATACCTTCAGAACACCAGTGATACCACCCACTACTACCTTGTTTTAATGCGTAATCAATCATTGCCTTGCTAGTTATTACCAGTCATGTTTCTTTAAACATGTTAAAAATAGTTAAACTTATACGCCCCTTCCTGTACATGTATATGCCCCTTTGCAGGATGTTGCATCATACATTATAGTTCTTTGAAACCTTGAAAGGGACACTTTAACACACATATCACACAATACAACTGGACACTTCTCAATGTGAGACTGATTAATTAGTTTGATGTTGTGCCGAGAGCCGATTAAGACATTCATTATCACACTGGAGTCTTAATTAGACACCTAATTCACATGGGTGTATGTGTGTGTCTGCCCTCTTGATCTCTGAACTACAGCAGCTGGCAGGATCAGTGACGCTCAAACACACTCCATCTGCACCTCTGACTGATTAAGTCAATAAAGACAAAAAAATTTTTTTTGTGTGTATACAACAAAAAATAAATTAAATAAAACAGATTTTATTTAAAATTGTATAAAAAAATATTATATTTGATGTACCTTATAATACACATTATATTATAAGAAACGTCAAATATACAATTTTGTGTCTCATTAACTATTACATATATCTTTGCATATTGATATGTAAAAAAAAATATTTGTGTGCAGGTTAGTTTCTCTGTGATTGAGTCAAAAACCACTGAATTTTTCAAATCACTCCCTGACAAATAAGATGCAAATTTCAGTGAGTAGAAATGCTGAAGGACTGCGTATTTGTTCTGGGGTGGAGTTTGACTCACGTGTGTGGAGCACGGCGAGTGGGGCTCCACTGATGCTGGTGAGGACACTGAACTGAGCGTGTGGTTTGGTGACAGTGAGTCCACGGTTACATCTGTGAGAGCAGATAGAGAGAAAAAGGATAGAAATGCTTTCATACATTTCGCTTTGGTTATACTTGAAACAATTCTCAGAAATATCAAGTTATTTATTGCTGCTATAGACATTTAGGAACATTTAAAAAGATTGTCCAGTCCACTGAAAACTTAAAATTAGTACCTGATCGAGGGCTACAATTTTTTCTCCAGCCATCCGAGTTCCACACTGGTGGCTCAATGTCAAAGTTCAGGTCAGGAACAGAGGTGTCCTAACAGAGAACAGATCCAAAATGCTTAAATTGCTTACATTTTTCTACAAATCTCTGGTTAAAGCTACTGTCAAACCAAAAAAAAGCAATAACAAACTTGTTAGTCTTTAGAAGACGCAATCTGATTTTCAAAATGCAATTTGAAAAAATAAAATTAAACCCATATTTGATAAACATGCAACACATTTTGACAGATTGTCTTTGCAGGGGTTTGACTCACATAGCCTACACTTTCCACCAGAGCCTCCAGAAGCTCATCAGCATCCCCAAGATCTTCCAGCTCATCAAACAAACTTATATCTACACAAGTAAAAGACACTGTTGTGAATTTAAGTATGACCAAAGGCAGATTGATGCAAAACAAAGCAGCAAAGCCAACAAACCAAGTGCTGAAAGCAAGAGAGCAAGACAGGAAATCAAAAATGTATCAATAGCATAATCTTCTTTTGAGTTGTGGGTTTGTAACCAGGTCATACTGCCTGCAACCATCCACACTGAGGTGTTATGTAACAAATAATTTGGTTTCAATTCCAGTTTATTTTATATGTTAATCCAAACCCTAATTGAAACGCTGTAATTTACTAATGTGTATTCACAATACGATATACGAATAAATATGAATATAAATATTATATGAACATGAAAACAAAGTATAATCCAAAATAAATGTGTAATGATAGTTAAATAAACGAAGTTCACAGTTTTATCATGTTTATATTCTTGATTCTACTACATTATCCTCAAATTGAAGCCATTAAAACAACACGGCGGATCGATGAGTGGGAGACAGGTTCACCAATCAGTTATCTAAGTTACAGCAAATGGAAAATTACTATATAAATCGCTCCATAAAGACACACTTTACGTACAGACACTTTTCTAGAAGTAAGTTAAATACAGAATTTGGCGTTTATCGCGAGCAGCACGCGCAGTGATGGATATTTCTAGAGAGCGTATCTTACCCCACTCTCCATCCTGATCGATGGAAATATCCCCCGCTTCCTTGTTCATCATCGATTGATTTACGAACTCTAACATCAAATTTGACGACATTATGCCGCGAACACATTAGTAAGGATTAAAAGTGAGTCGGATGAGGAACACTAGATATCGATGAGTTCTGCGTGAAGCTGAAAACACTCGCATTTCCCGATTCTGATGAAACTACATAACAACAATGCTGCAAATACACGTCTAGCTTCACGGTAACTCTACGGGTGCCGGAGTGGGTCATACACAAGCCTTCTAATAACCGGCTTGTTGTTCATCTCTACACCACATGGTGGTAGTAGACAGTCGGTTTTCCAGAAATTTCATCTCATTTTGGCGAATCGGTTCATTTAAAGAGTTCAAAAGCTGTTCCAGCGATTCTTGACGCCACCATTCCTGGCGTGTTTACATGTTCTGAAACGTCTCAGTAAAGACCCCCCACAGCCCCGTTACGGCACCCCTGTTTATTAATAACAGTGTATATAGTAATTTCATGTGTTCCAGTTCCGTTTGTTGCAGTTATGCTTCAACTAATTTAGAACCTAAAGATAGAGCTAATTTGCATTCAAATTAAACAAAAAATCACATTGTATCAAAAATGTCTTTTTTATGCGTGCTAACAAAGCTGATATAAACATAGGCCTATTTCCTGTGCATTTTATTTGTAACTTTTGCTCAAATAACTCGATTCATTAGAGATAGTGTGGGCTATTTGCAAATATAGACATGTAATCACTGCTTGAAAGATGACGCTTTGACATGTGTTACCAAGCCAAACCTGGCAACAGAATATCTTATTTAAAGCATCAGTGTTGGATAAATACAAGATCTGTAGCTTGTTATGTATTCACACAGTAAGAATAATTGTAATTCTTTATTTGAGTGACAATAGAACACAATAAACAATTAACCTGTTAATCCTCAGCCTGTTTGTGGGAGGGGGCTGGTGGGTTTACACACAATTAACCTGAATAGACCATACTGCTTCATGATTGGCTGAAACAGAGAAAAAAGCCTCAAAACCCTCTTACTCAAATAATTTTATTTGGATGCTTTTACTTTAAAACACTAAGAAGGAATGACTTTAAAAGTGATTAACATGGCTGTTTTTGCCATAAAACCTATGTTCACATAAACTGGTGAGTACAAGCAAAAAGATCATGTTATTTGAATCTGACTTGTTGAACCACACACACTCAATCTATGAAGGTTTTGTTGAAATTTTTAGTAAGCAATGGCTACATTTCAAATCAAAATTTTAGGTTTAGGTTTTTGAAAACACAAGGACATGCCATGGGTAAATTGTGTAGGGTCAGATCCAGCCGAGATTGTTGTAGACCACCTCAAGTTAAGATGACAATGTCCTGGGAAGACCAACAGGATTATAGCTATGAACACCTGTTCCAGATATTTAAACCAGCTAGTGAGACCTGATGCTCTGACATTTAGAAACTTAACAAGGAACATGAAGAGCCTTTGAATAAGCAACCTGTTTTACCCGTTCAGATGGTTGGTTTTACAAAACAGTTTTAATATTCCTAGATATTTTTATTGCATGTTTTGTTCAGTTCCTATTGTCAGTTTGATATAATTAGTAGCTTCTGTGTCTGTTAATATAACACACGTCAAGAACATCCATTTGGAATTGCTTAGAGCTTTGATCACCATGTCTTTATGTTGCCACAGAAACTTGTTGGTTAAAAATTGTGCTGACTGCACCTAATTTAAATCGACAAGCAGGCAAAAGTTAGTTTGAGAGATCTTATATTGGACTTAAAGCAGCGAGTAATGCAATAAAAGCAAAGCATAGTACAATTTTAGAGCTTCCTGCTGGAAAACAGATGAACAACGATGGATATCTAAAACTGAAGGATTCCTGTCATCACAATTCCATAAAATCACTCCCACTCCTCAGTTTCTGTGCTCCAATTGCACTTGCATCTCTGTGGGTTTTTTGACTCAAGAGAAAGCAGAGGTTTGAATAAAAAATGGAGGTTAAAGATAGAAAAGAGCAGAAGAGAGTAAGCAAACAGACATTTCACAAACATAGCCCCCTGCTCACTTCATCTTTTGTTAGTGTGATGGATGTGCTCTGAGATTGATGATGTGGAACACAGTTGTTGAGCATTGTCTCCTCTAAGCGACAACAGAAGAGGATCACTTATCATCTCAGCTTGTGTGAGGGGGATTTGTGGAGGATTTGGAGAACATATGAGTGGAGTGTAGAGAAGAAGAACAGACTGGAAGGAGAGTATTTGCACAAGGGTTACCAGTTTCCTAATAGAAAGACAATTCAGAACATGCACGTGTGTCAGAGAGATATGTTAGAGTAAATCACACACTGACACAAACTTGTTGGTCTTCATCCTTTGGTTTGTGTTTGTGTGGATGATGTAGAGTTAGCAGGTGGCCTAGGTCTGGTGTGCCGGGGGTGGAAAGTGGCTGGGAGACAATGTTTGTCTGGATGGGTTTGTGAATACAAAGGGATTACTGCATACGGTTTGGCTCACTGACAGCTCTGACTGTGAGTGTGTTTGTTAGTGTGTAAGAAAGAGTGTGTGGCTGATTAACTTAGAGATAAGGTGGCAAAAGCAACAAGATGGAGGTTAAAAGAGGCAGAAAAAATAAAAACAACAAATTAAATGAAAGGGATAGTCCACCCAAAAATTAAAATTATATAATTTACTCAATGTCATTTTAAACCTGTATGACTTATTTTCTTCTGTCAAACATAAAAAAAGACATTCTGAAGAATGTTGGTAAGCAAACAGTTGATGTTCCCATTGACTTCCATTATGATGGGGGAAAAAAATACAGTAGTAAATTTGAAAATGAAACTCTTTGGTTACCAACATTCTTCAGAATATCTTCTTTTGTGTTCAATAAAAAAAGAAAGAAATATAGGTTTGGAATAACGGGAGGATGACATAAATTACATTTTTTGGTGTACTTGGGTGTATACCGTCAATAACACCGAAATGATTGAGCAAAGTGTATAAAAATGTATAAAATGTATTATTATCAGACAGTTATGCCACATAAAAACTGAGTGCAACTTGATTTATTTTCATGTTTACCCCACAAAATGGCTTAAAAAGAAAATAACATTAAGAGCAAAAAGGAGAGAATAACAAATTGCAGGCCTTACACCATGTGCCACCATTAAGCCCACACAAAGAGAGCAGTGATAAATGACCATTTTAATTCTTCGGTTTGACTTTAATAAATTAACATGATCTAATAGACTTAAGAAAGGGGGTTCAAACAGAAAGCCTTGATTGGTGTGAGATGGGTTGGAAAAAAAGCTATTCATCTTGTTTACCATGGTGTTGTGTTCTTTAATAGGTCATTTACAATGAGGGGACAGAGTATGTGGGGGTTGTGGGATGGGGTGGGCTTATCCTCAAACCTACAGGGAGGGGCCTTGTGAAGTCACTGGTCATCTTGAGCACTAACCCCACACTAGTTCAAGACTGGTGAATGCTGGTGACTTCTGAATAACCTTCGGAGGTAGTGAGAGCTCACCCTTGTATGACCCCACACTCTGAGAAACAGTCTGGGGGGAATCGCAAGGAATCTTTGAGCCACCACACTGAGTATAAACAGGCGGACAGACAGATCTCAATCTCAAATATCATTATATTCCTCAAAATACTCATAAATCTAAGGCACTCGAGTAGTGAAAAAATTAAAAAGCCTTTATTCACATGGCTTTAGAATTTAAAAACAACACATTTGTGCACCGACGCATTGCGGCTAACTCGCCTTCATCAGGATGTCAATTTACAAACACACTCAGAGTTCATTTAAACAAAAAAAGAAAAAAGAAAAATCCAATTCCCCATTTAAACCTGGAAATTGTGTTGCTTTCAAAGTGTAAATTCAGAAAGACTCTCTCTGTTGTAAACTTTTTATCCTATCTCCTCTTCTTATTGACCTCGGAATATGCTCTATACCCACTATTTACTGGGTAGCTACTGGGGTTACCATGATTTTTATCTCTATAAGGCCATGGGACATTGAGGATTACAGATTCGTATAGCATTCTTATGTTCTGCTAATCTCAGTTTTAATGTCCTTATAGTCATCCCTATGTAAAAACAACCACATGGACACTCCAACCTATGTTACCCTTTTTCTGTTAGTAAACATTGGGATGTTTTTCTGTGGGCGGAGCTTAGCTGGAGGCAGAAAGATTCCACTGACCGCTTCACTAACGCTAGCTATGAAGTCTGTTTATCTTGTTTTTTAATAATAACTGGAGAAATTCCAATTTTACCTGCATATGTAAGGTATAGATGCACTGTCTAGGACCGCGATTGTTATTTGAAAAGGTTAACTTTAATGGACAAACCAGATTATGACGTATAGACAGATCCAGATATACCTTCCGCCTTTGACAATAATACCCTCCCAAATATTGAGATGTCCCTCATTAACCACAAATTCAATTTCTTTTTAGTTTTCTCAATAATTGGTTCAAAATTTAACTGACTCTTTTGTTTTTCATTTTTTACAAATTATTACACCTAAATATGTTAATTTATTTTGAACTGGAATGTTCTCTATTTCTGAAGAGGAGCATCTTTGAGGGGAAATAATACAGATTTATCTAGATTCATTTTTAGGCCTGAAACACCAGTGAATTCCTCAATATATCTAATTATTTTTGGTACTTCAAATTTGTTTTTCAAAAATACTGAATACTGAAATACTGTGTCATCAGCAAACTGGCTAATCCAGTTTTCACTTTGTTTTGCTTCCAGCTAGTGCTGTGATGTAATTGTGACGTCAGCCCTAAAAGGGTTTATACACCACATATGAAGTATTGCAATTGATAACTGAATTTACCTTAAACTCACGGCCTGATTTTACATCAATAAATATATTTGTCTTAACCATATTCTCACAATGATTTTGTTTTGCATGATTTTTAATGTATCATTATATTCCTGTTTGTTTTCTACTTTAGTTCTTAATCTTGACATAATACAGGTTTGCATTAACAGTTAATAGTGAATGTAAACAAATATACTTAAATATACTCAACTTAAAATAAACAAAATATTTTGCCAATTACATATTATACAGTTATGTAAACTTATATTTTGGCAAACTGGTGACTAATTTGTACAGTCACATTCATACACTTTTATACCATCTGCTCACACCCCACTGACGCTTAAGTTTGGACTGTCATGCATACATAAAAAAAATAATAAATCATACTTTTTGCTGCAAATCACATTGCACAAATTCATATGAATTTTCCACCATAATAATTATGTTTTCTTATAACGGGTAAATTGCTTAAATTCTACCCTTTCCCCGACTGAAACAATGCTATTCCTTTTGGCACACACTGTGAAAAATAAAATTGCTCAGTTTAAGAAGGAATTTCTACTTGATTTGGGCTGCATTTCCCAAGCGTCAAGCCTAGAAAAACTGATAGCAGTGGTCTCTATGATCTGCTTAGGATTACAATGGTTTTGGGAAACAGCCCTGATTCTTAGAAATTACTTATGCTGGTGTATCTAAATTTAGTTGATTCAGTCATATTTAATAATATTTTTACACATTTTTAGGTTCCTGCCAAGACATTTTACAGTGTCCAGCTCGGTAGTGTTGCTACTGATGGCTGCCTGAATGGTTAAGTATAGCTATTTAAAACCAAGTCTTACAACGCTTTTGGGAAACACAGCCCTGATTCTTTGAACTTTTTTTTTATGTATCTACTTAATCTTAGTTGATTCAGTCATATTAAATATCATTTTATCTGACATTTTTGTGTTCATCTTGATACTGTTAATGTTGATGGTGGAATGGTTCATTAGCCACTGAAACCAAGGTCTTTGGTTCAATTAAAATGTATAGCCTAAAAAATACAATGCAAGACACTTTGTTCAAAAGGATCTGTCAAATGCATAGTTATAAATGTAATCCAAATTGTTGTTTTTTGTTGCATGTGTGCAGGTGAAGTTATAAAGAGCACTGTAATATATGTTATTACCATTGTTATACAGCTTGAATGTTTATTCTGTAAAAACACTTTGCTCACATGTGCTGAAGTCATCTGCCTGTGTGTTTTCTGATTGTTGTCGTTGGTGAAACCCCTCCTCCCGCCTCCCCCTGAGCGGGGCCCCAAGCCAGCAGCAGCGCCGCAGAGTGTAGTTCACTCGAGCTGGGGAGAGGAATCGAGAGGGGTGCCGCGCGCCTTTAGGACAAGACCCGACAGTAAACTGATTCGGAATGGATACTCACGATACATATTTACATCTCCGTAAGTCGCCGTCTTTCTTCATCTCCTGTTGCTGCTCTTCTGTGTCATATTTGCACAGTTGTCAGTTTAGTTTGACTTAAATGTGCATGCCGTTAAAATAACTTCGCTGATGAACTTCAGACAGATTATAGTCCTATCAGTCCGCGTGCTTTTGACATCGGCCAGGTGATCACGCCGCGGTTTTACAGGCATGGTTGGCACTTTAATTGTGTTTATGTAGTCGATCGCCTTCAAAGCACGCCTGTTGTGTCGGAATCGTTATTTAGCCTATTGCTTTTGAGACTGTTTCCAGCCGGGTATAGCATGTACACTTCACAGTATGTGAATAGGCTTGTATTTCAACGCAAACTTTGTATTTGAACGCTTGCAACTTGTTTCTGGAGTGAGTGCGAATGACATGTTATTCTAAGCAAAGTCAAAGACAACTCTAGGCTAGTGTTAGTGCTGAGTGTAAGTCATAAGACTCATATAAAGAGTTGCCCATTTGTCACACCTAATTATTAAAGTGCTTGATGCTGTTAACTTTTGAAGTCAAGTTGTAATGAGTTTAATTATTTTGATTAAAAACTTAACTGGAAAACAATAGATTAGCACATTATTGCATTATGCCTTGTTTGGAAATCCTATTTAAGATATTTGCTTACAATCTGGTTGATCATATTCCCAAAAACAGCTTGATCATCTTAAGCTAATATGACCAATTGGTAGCTGGTCCAACATGGTTTACCAACTTACACCAGCTAATGACCAGCTTGAAACTATCTTCCATGTTCCACATCTACTAGCTTAAGCTGGATTTTCCTGCAGAGCAAGAATTCAGCCTACTGTACATGCTTTAGAGGTAATATCAGATGCATCACGTATTGTCGATGAACAATATGTACCCAATGCAATGTGGTTTTACTCCTGGTCAGTAGTTTTGTAGTGCAAACAGACAAATTATTATGTTGTATTAATAAGTAATGTTAAAGCTGTGAATAATATAAAGCTGTATTAATGCATGATGCAATTAAAATGGGAACTAACAGTTAAAAAAGATAGACTTATACTGTAAACATGATTTATTCATGTGTCACCATGATGTCTGGGTTGCTTTTAGAACCAGACAGACACACTAAATGTTTTGAACTTTGAACATTAACCAGGTTAACAAGGTTAGATTAATGACAGTTAATCACTTTTTTGTTTTTTTGTTTTTTTTGCTTTTGTAGTGTAGTGTAACATCTGTACACAACCAGTTCCTTTTTAATTACATTCACAGTACACTAATGCTTTTGGCAGACACAGCTTACATTGCATTTAAGGTATACATTTTATTAGTTCATGCATTTCCTGAATCTAACCCATGACATTGGTGTTGCTAGCACCTTGCTCTAAACTACATACATTTTTAATGTCAATGAAGGGATCATTGAGCCTTCGCTCTCAGCTCTTGTAACTATAGGCTTTATGAGAATTGCCTATAGCTGACAACATTCCTCAACCTTTAACAATGCAAACCCACTCTGCAAGTCCAAAGACACATGAACGAGAAAACAGAAAGAACACGTGTATTACAGACAGTCAGGCAGGAGTGGCTTTGAGACCTTTGTTATTGTCAGCGGTACACATGCTTTCAAACCGCTCACAGTGGTTTCTGTAGATTTCCTATATGTGCTGTGGGCTTTCAACGTGTTACTCGCTGTGCAGCCTTGCCCTTACCATCACTTTCATGACTAGGAGAGTCAGAGAAGCCCAACCATGAGATACAGAGGATATGTAGTCCATGAGAAAAGAACGTATTGGAAGGGTGAGTGTATACTTTTCGCAAATGTTAGCCATTATGTTAGTCATTAGATGGCCCATATTAAACCCTTCAACTTTTTATCAGGGTCAGCATCACCCTGTTGGGGTGTATGCATTCCATTAAAATGAAATGATTATTGAGATTAGTCCTTTTTAGCAGCAGTGTAACAATTCTTACGCCTAGTAATAACCCTGTGGAGCCACTACTATAGCTGCTGTAGATAAACGAACTAACAGAGATGCTGTTTTGGCCCTTAGCTTCTGTTAACTCCGTGTTCTGGATTTATAGTCATTCTGGGGTAATTTAAGTCTGGGGTAAAGTAGACTGGGGTAAGGGTGGAAATCTATTTTGATCTATGGATGCGTTCGTGCCCTAACTGCTTCTCAGAGGACATCCTGCTTTGAAATGTTAGATGTGGACCCTTACATCACAGTAGCGGGGTTGAACTGTGTTCACATGCTTGTTAACACGGGCTAAGAGTCACATCTTTGACCCTCGAAGTCAGCTGTTTTATACACTAACATTTAGAAGTCGTTAAGATTTTTAAAATATTTTATATTCATCAAGACAACAAACTGTTTTCTTTTTGAATATTTTAAAATATAATTTATTCCTGTAATGGCAAAGTCGAATTTGCAGTAGCCATTACTCCAGTCTTCAGACCAACATTTATTTGATATAGAAATATTTTGCAACAAAGACTTGTTGAGATACTGTCACTTCTGATCTCCTAGACAAAACAAAGACTCTGTACTGTCACTTCTGATCTCCTAGACCTTTGAACGGTAATGTAGACATACTGAGGCTGAAGGCTTATTATAGATGAAAGATGGTAATAACGTTTAATAAATTATTTTTTTTAACCTTTATTGACACAGATTTTCTTAAAGGATACATGGTTAGGTTTTTAAAAGGGATAAGTTGCTGTAAGAGAGATATCAGTGATGTTTTTGTTAGCAAAAGAAATAGAAAACCTAATACAGATGTTTTGGTGATGAGACTCTTAATATCTCTTCAGGCAGCTCCAATTGTGTCAATCTTCTGTGTGATCGCAATTCTCATTTCATTCTGACTGATCCATGTGGGGCATTGCTTTTATAGGATGACATATTAACGAGGCTTTTTTAGATTCACCCTGAAGGCATTCTGTCATGAAGTCAGCTCTCTCTACTGCTTGGCTGTCTTTCAATGAAACTGTAATGGCATCAGGATTGATATATTGTATGATTTTAAGGCATCACTATATTGAAATATCTCAAAGCTTCTTTTTAATCTTTTTCTGCACAATTAATTTGACTCAAAATCCCCTTGACACTGAGATGAGTTGACCCACATTGATACCTCAGTCAGTAAATAAAAGGTTATTTATCTTCATTATTTATTATTCATTATTGTTTTTTTATAGAAGTCACAGTAATATGTTGAAATATTAAATACAATTTAAAATAACTTTCTATTTTAACATATTTTAAAATAATAATAATTTATTCCTGTGATGGCAAAGCTGAATTTTCAGCAGCCAATCTTCAGTGTCACATGAGCCTTCAGAAATCATTCTAATATGCTGATTTGCTGCTTCTTATTCTTATTTCTTCTTATTGCCAATGAAATGATTAAAACTGCTTAATATTTTGGTGGAAACTGTGATACTTTTTTCAGAATTCTTTGATTAATAAAAATGTCAAAATAACAACATTTGTTTGTTTTTGCTCACCTTTGATCAATTTAATGCATCCTTGCTGAATAAAAGTATTAATTTCTGTCTAAAAAATATCTCCAAACATTTGAATGGTAGTGTATGTAATATATAATATAATATCATCTTTTGTATTTTTCAATTTTTTTCTTTTTTTGGTTATTTGTCTTTAACCTCTTCATTGCTAATGATAGTACATTATGCAGCATTGCACAAAAACAAGATGTGTCTGAAGTTAGAAGTGCTTTAGATAATGAATATACAAGCAGGTGTGTGAGAGGAGGCTGCCAGGCTTGGCTGTAAACTGTGCTTATAGTGTGTGTGTGGATGTGTGAGAGAGAGCTGTCATTGCCACTTCACTGCTCTAAGCACTGATGTGCCCATCTTACTCTGATATTGTGGTCAATTATAGAATGTTCTTGATAATCAGATGTACTGTAAATTTACAGTAATCTTAAAATCTGAATGTAAACAAATTGCTTTTTTTATTTTGAACCTCACAAACACTCAAGCGCTCTTCATCCCTGGCCGTGCAACAGGTGGCCCGTTGGGGCTGATAGATTTAATGACACTCAGAGCCTCTGTCCGGGCAGACCGCAGTCTGTGCAGAAGGAGTTTTGTCAAAGCTTGGAGAGAGGCTGATCTTTGTGGCAGTAAATGGCTCCTGCTGGATTCAATCGTTGATAATCCGAGTAATCCCATAAACGAGCAGACTCCTCCCTGCAGATCCTCCTCCTACGGCCCTCCTGTTTCGCTCATATCCCATCTGTTCCATCAGCGGAGTGAGTCTTTGTTCGGACAGGTGCTCTGCTGTGCCTGGTGAGGTTTGGTCGAGTGGTGCTCACAGTCATGTGGCATCCGGCGGCGTTGCCTCTTCACGGTCAGAGTCACGGCAGAGAGGGCGGTCACTACAGCCGCTGTGAGTATCTGATAATAATATACTCCTGTAATTATTACTTCCTGTAAGTTCCCAGGTACAACATCGAAAGGGAAGATGAGACAATTGTGCTTTTGGAAACAACTACAGAAATAAAATTGACTGATTTCAAAATTGTACATGGATATGTGCATTTTAGTGATGTGTTGGTGTGCCGTGTGGTTCATTGTGATGAGTAAAGAGCCTGACTATCATTTGTTATTTCTAAGCAGGGAAATACACCGCTCACATCCATCTGGAATTGGTGCTGGAATTGATTTTACATTACCAAATGGAATTGGGAAAATCTTTTTTTGTCTGCAATTGGTTTTACGAACGGATAGTTCCACCCCAAATTCATGCTGGAGACATAAGTATTTGAACATTGAAAAAATCTGCCAAATCTAACCCATAAAAATACTTTGAGTGGCATATCTAATAGGCAGGTTGATTCAGTCATCTTTAATACTTTTTTCTACAGTGCACATGGTGAAAGTGCTTTGTTTTTAATTTCTTCTTTTTTTTTTACTGTATATTTTGTCATACACTACAGTGTTTTTGAAAGTCTCGTGTTCACCAAGAAAGCATTCATCAATTTTTTAATCAAAAATACAGTAAAAAATTATATTGTAGAATATTATTATAATTTAAAATGCCATTTTTTTTTAAATATTTTAAATACAAATTTATTCCTGTGGTGTTAACGCTGAATTTTCAGCAGCCTTTACTCCAGTCTTCAGTGTCACATATTTTATATTTATCATATACATATTTTGAATCATGCATTTTATCTGCACAGCCTCTGCTACACGTGTTTTAGAAGCCATACTAAGTACGAAAACAATTTTAATTGAAGTATGCCAACTGCTGAACAAATATGACGGGAAAAAAATCACTGCTGCATTATTATAGGATCAGTATTTTTTAAAAAGACACATCTAAAAGCAATACGACCGTCTCAAATAACTCAGTCAATTTCGGGCATTGCATTTGAGCATGAAACTAAACACTAATATCACTATGTGACTTCAAAGACAAGCTTCTCTCTCTTCTCACGTCTATACTTTGAATCACATGCTGTTGCAAGCTAAACAATCAGAGCCCAGCCCAAAGTGCTGCTATTGCCAATCAAAAAAAATAAAAAATTCTCACGATCATCGTTTTCATGATCGATCATCGCTATCACGGTCGAGTACTCGATCGCTGTTCCACATCCCTAGTTGAAAACAATTAATACTAAACATAATATTTTTGTGGAAACATCCAGTTTTTTTTTTTTGATGAATAGAAAGCTCAAAAGAACAGCAAGAAATAGAAATCATTTTGAATCAATTTAATGCATCGCTGCTTAATAAAAGATAAAAGTATTTATCTTTTTCCAAAAGTGTTATATATGTTATGAAATATATATGTTGATTTGACACTTTAGACACTTGCTTGGCTTGTCAGTCGTAGCTTGTGTGTAATTAATCTGTAACCTCTGCTCTCAGCCGTTGGCAGTGAGAGTACTTGGCAAGCCTCTATTCTCTAATGCTGTTCAGCTGTTATAGATCAGGGTGAGGTGGCACTGGAGTATTGCGGATATTTTAGGAAAGTCTGCTTGGATCAATCTATTTCAGTGTATCCCTTTATATCTCACACACACGCGGTACTTCACCCCCTCACTTCTTTGCTTCTCTTCTGTTTCTCTCTGACAATAGTTCTGTTGAGGGGCGTTTGTGTTTGTGGGTGTGTGTAAATACTTGGACTGACAAGGACAAACTCTCATTTGATCGCACAATAGAAAGAGGTGACGGAATTTGTCATCGCCGATTGACGGTCACTCTCTGTTGTTCTTTCTCTTTCCGTTTCTATCTTTCTTTAAGAGGTCTCAATGTTGACACAACAAATAAAACTTGCACAATTATGACATATAGTATGTAAGCCTGGATGGAAGTTTGCATGTGTGTCTCATTATTCAAACTAATGTTATGTAAGATTACTTTAATTTACCTTGGAGTACATCTAGGTGTCTTTAATATACCATATACAGGTGCTGGTCATAAAATTAGAATATCATGAAAAAGTTGATTTATTTCAGTAATACCATTCAAAAAGTGAAACTTGTATATTAGATTCATTCATTACACACAGACTGATATATTTCAAATGTTTATTTCCTTTAATTTTGACGATTATAACTGACAACGAATGAAAGTCCCAGATTCAGTATCTCAGAAAATTAGAATATCAATTAAGACCAATGCAAAAAAAATGATTTTTAGAAATGTTGGCCAACTGAAAAGTATGAACATGAAAAGTATGAGCATGTACAGCACTCAATATTTAGTTGGGGCTCCTTTGGCCTGGATTACTGCAGCAATGCGGCGTGGCATGGAGTCGATCAGTCTGTGGCACTGCTCAGGTGTTATGAGAGCCCATGTTGCTCTGATAGTGGCCTTCAGCTCTTCTGAATTGTTGGGTCTGGCGTATTGCATCTTCCTCTTCACAATACCCCATAGGTTTTCTATGGGGTTAAGGTCAGGCGAGTTTGCTGGCCAATCAAGAACAGGGATACCATGGTCCTTAAACCAGGTACTGGTAGCTTTGGCAGTGTGTGCAGGTGCCAAGTCCTGTTGAAAAATCAAATCTGCATCTCCATAAAGTTGGTCAGCAGCAGGAAGCATGAAGTGCTCTAAAACTTCCTGGTAGACAGCTGCGTTGACCTTGGACCTCAGAAAACACAATGGACCAACACCAGCAGATGACATGGCACCCCAAACCATCAATGACTGTGGAAACTTTACACTGGACCTCAAGCAACTTGGATTATGTGCCTCTCCTCTCTTCCTCCAGACTCTGGGACCTTGATTTCCAAAGGAAATGCAAAATTTACTTTCATCAGAGAACATAACAGCAGCAGTCCAGTCCTTTTTGTCTTTAGCCCAGGCAAGACGCTTCTGACGCTGTCTCTTGTTCAAGAGTGGCTTGACACAAGGAATGCGACAGCTGAAACCCATGTCTTGCATACGTCTGTGCGTGGTGGTTCTTGAAGCACTGACTCCAGCTGCAGTCCACTCTTTGTGAATCTCCCCACATTTTTGAATGGATTTTGTTTCACAATCCTCTCCAGGGTGCGGTTATCCCTATTGCTTGTACACTTTTTTCTACCACATCTTGTCCTTCCCTTCGCCCCTCTATTAATATGCTTGGACACAGAGCTCTGTGAACAGCCAGCCTCTTTAGCGATGACCTTTTGTGTGTTGCCCTCCTTGTGCAAGGTGTCAATGGTCGTCTTTTGGACAACTGTCAAGTCAGCAGTCTTCCCCATGATTGTGTAGCCTACAGAACTAGACTGAGAGACCATTTAAAGGCTTTTGCAGGTGTTTTGAGTTAATTAGCTGATTAGAGTGTGGCACCAGGTGTCTTCAATATTGAACATTTTCACAATATTCAAATTTTCTGAGATACTGAATTTGGGACTTTCATTAGTTGTCAGTTATAATCATTAAAATTAAAGGAAATAAAAATTTGAAATATATCAGTCTGTGTGTAATGAATGAATCTAATATACAAGTTTCACTTTTTGAATGGTATTACTGAAATAAATCAACTTTTTCATGATATTCTAATTTTATGACCAGCACCTGTATATGTTGTTTGGGAAATTACAGCTGAAACATACATTACAAGTATGGGTTCATCTAGGCCTCTTAATTCCAGTAATGACAAATCTTAAAGGGATTGTTTACCTAAAAATTCCATTTCTGTCATCATTTACTCACCCTAATGACTTTCTAAAGTTGTATAACTTTTTTTCTTCTGTAGAACACAAACGAAACTGTAGCTATTTCACCATATTGTGAAAGTCAAAACAACACTGGACCACATTGACTTTCATTGTATGGACAAAAAAAAAATTGGGATGAATTGCAACACTGACTCTGAACTTGACCCTATCATCAGTACCTGACCTCATTGATGCTTGTGATTCCCTAGTTTCATTCCAAGGTACGTGAACACCTTTCCAGAAGAGTGGAAGCCGTTAGGGAGGACAAGTATTAATGTCTGGTTTTGTGATTAAGAAGCGCATATGGGTGTGGTGTCTATATGCTTTATCCATATGGTGTGTTTAAGCTATAGCATGCTTGCTTTTTCTTTGGATAATTTCTGTATAAGTTACTTGCAGGCTAGAGCATGTTGTCATGCAATATGGCGGATGTCAACAGTGGTGATGGTATTGTTTGAGTATATTTTTGTGTGCTTGTGCTAATATATTTTGTTCCAGAAAATTGCTTTCAGAAATTACTGTCTATAGTGTTCATTTCACCTGGAAACTGTACATTTTTGTAGTTATGCAAAACATTAGGTAGTGGTATGTTTTACCGGTGAGTATGGGTTGTGATTGGCAGTAGGTTAGGGTTAAGGGTCAGTATTAAGAAAACATCTTTTGAGGGTCTTTAATCATTGCTGAGATTATCTGGAAGGTCTTTCAGCATTGGTTAATATATTTGATATAAACACTAGAGACCGAGCCTCCCTCATCATTTTTCCTTCCTAATCCTTCCTTTTACCAGTTCTCTTTGATTTCTTTTCACCTCCCTCTTTTGCTGAAGTTACTCAAGGTTATGTGTAGGGCTGACTACACTGTGGTTTCTCACATGTCTTATGCTGTTTGATCCCATTTGTAACCTAACATCTAGTTTCCTTTGATAACACTTTATTTGTGTGTAATTGTTGCCTTAAGGAAAAAATGCTTTCTTTAAGTAGTTAAATTTGTTTAAATGTTACCACATTTGAAGGTTCCTCTGTTAAGAGGCCTCTGAGTAAAACTGGAAGGAGAAATTGTCTTTTTATGTTTTGATTGAGACAGCTGGTTTCAAATATCCCAAGACAGCGTGTTTTCTAGGAAGTTTATTTTGAAAGTTGAGAGTGAGAGGCATTCACATGTATTGGGGTGAATGTTTGTGACTTTATCTGTTTCTACTTCTCTCTTGTCTCTCTCATGTATCCTCTGTTAAACCCTCGAAAAAGTTCAGTTTCAGGAATTTTGGAACAGAAATTGTTGTTGTCTTGGGTAATTTGCTTGACTTTCAAGCTGGCTAGTGTGACCCTTAATCTGTTTTTCATACAGATAGGGTGTTTTTTTGTTTGTTTTTTGCAACAGGATCGTCTTATACACCACTGCTTAAACGTTTGGGTTCAGTAAGATTTTTTTTTTAATGAAATTAGTAACTTTATGTAGCATGGATACATTAAGTTGATCAAAAGTTACAGTAAACACTTTTGCATTTAATAAAAAATATTCATAATTTCCACAAAATTAAATAGCACAACTGTTTTCAACATTGATAATAATAAGAAATGCTTCTTGAGTAATGGCTGATGAAAATTCAGCTTTGCCATCACTGGAATAAAATAACATTTTGAAATACATTCAAATAAAAATGTTAAACTAGAATAATATTTCACAGTATTACTGTTTTTCCCTTGTAAAGAAATGCAGCATTGATAAGCATAAGAGACTTCTTTTAAAAACACAAAAAAGAGACCAAAAAGTAAATGACCATCTTACCAAAAAATAATCATCTTAGACCAAAACATTATAGCAATCTTATACCAGCGAGTTCATTCAGCTGCTGCTTTTGAATAGTTTTCACACTCACTCAGGATTTAAAGTGTTTAGAATCTGTTACTTTTAGTTCATTTTGATAAACAAGATGTCTGGCTGAACACAGTTACTTCATAAACTCTTGTGCAATGTTTAGTGGAACAGTCCCTGCTGATCTCTGCTTGTTACATTGTGACATTAACAGGGGTCATCAAATGTATAATGTCACAAACATTACTCAGGGTTTTTTTTTAAACAAGTTCATCCTCGGTGCTTCAGGATATCGGCTGTCATATGATCACGATATGATAGGATGTTTTGAAACTGATTAATGTTCCTTCATTTCCTGTGAAATTTGTTTCCAAATATCAGCTTATCAACCCAGTCTTAGACTGTAATGTGTACAGTATTGTCTCTTACTTCACTTTTTTGTGTGACTATAAAGCAATCGTCAGCGTAAGTTATTTTAAATGAGTGATGCATGTGACAAAATGTGCTTGTTTTGAACACAATAATAGAGAGGTTACTACAGGACACACTCAGAGTTCGTTGACTTAATTTCTTGTTCACTCGATGTCTCTTTACTCTTTACTCTATTATTCTTTAGTTTTCACTTCACTCTCACTCTACAGCAGCAGTTATAGGCCTATGTCCTTTTTGCAACAGAACACACACACTCAAAACAAGTCCTACAAAAAAATTACATTTCATCATTAAGAAAGCACTCAATATTGCCGTAAAAAAAAAATCCCAACATATTCCAGACAGACCTCCTGATGCCTGCATGAGTCCAGCTCATTTTCACCTCTGTCAGCAATTCTAGGGACACGAGCATGAACATAATGCATTATTACAGCAGTTCTAATAAGAAAAGCATGAGCTTTTGTGTCTTTGTTCATCTGTGTGTGTATGTGTGTAGCATAATTAATGCTTATTCATTTAAAGCATGGGGAATGTGATGTTTAGGTAGTAAAGATAACATTGTTGCCAGCTACATCATTTAATTTCAAGTGTGTAGGTTAATTATTCACATATAAATGACATTGTTGGCTGAAAAACTAGTTTATGAAATGGTTGATTAAGCAATGGTGGTAACTGAAGTGTGAGGTGTGTGTGTGTGTGTGTGTGTGTGTGTGTGTGTGCAGTCCTGGAGATTATGGACACATGGTGGTATCAGGGTTGATTTAATGTCCTGCAGCTCTCTACTGCAGACTTGGATAGAGTGGGACAGTGTCCCATTTCTCCATCACTTCCACCTTTTTGTGTCTGTTGCCCTCCCCACAACCCCTGTCTTCTTGACAGGTGGTTGAAAATATTTGTCAGTGATGAGAAGAGGGTTTAGTGTCATTATTGATCAGATGTCAACTTCGTTTAGGACAGAATTAAGTGATTCAAGAGATTTAGTTTAAAATAGGGGGGTTGGAACCTGTTGTCATAACCACTGTTTATTTCACGCAGTGGGTGTGTGTTTGTCTATGTGGTTCCAGCCAATAATATGCTGCTAAATCTCAGAACTTACTTTTGGGGATGTCCTGTTATTTAGTATTATACAAAAACCAGCACAGTCCAGTTTAATGCAAGTTTTTGCATTTCGACTTTTTTTGGAATCACATTCAATATTGTTTTATTCTGAAAATGCTAAATATTTCTTGTATTGTTTGTAGCTAAAATTAATGAATAATTCTAATACATAATGTTAGAATTAAATAATTAAAATAAAATCAATAACTATATGTATTTTTAATTTTCTCTTAGGAGACAACATTGATTGTTTTTCTCTATTTCATGTTTTGCATTTGTTGGGTCAGTCAGTGGAACAATATTAACAAACCATCAATTAAAAAATAGTGACAGAAAATGTTTAATATTTTAAATTACTGTATGCAAGACAAAAATAATACAATAAATACAATGAAATATCAAATAAAATAAACATTAAACAGTAGTTTGTGATCTTTCCCTCTCTGTATCATGTCCTTTCAGTCAACATGTTTTACAAGTTAGTGTGTGAGAGGCTTAATGAATTAGGGCCCTGCTGGAGACTCCACACCTCAGCTGACCAGTAATTAACAATTAAAAGATTTTAACTATCCCTCTCCAAATCCTGTTGTGTTCCAGCTCATGGAACTGATGTCACAGGTCTGCTGTTCAGTGAAACTATACACAGCTTTCTCTGTTTTTATTGTACAGAGTATCTGTGAGTATATTGATTGCAGTTTGTTGCATCAAACATGCTATGGCGGTTTATGTATGTGATTGTGCCTGCATTGACCTGTGCGATTTCGTGTGGTCTCCGCTGAACTTGATAGCACTCTACCACAGGCTGCACTTTGCTCCCAGACAGCTGTACAAAGGTCATGGGCACTGCCGAGAGTCATTGTGAAATCCTGATGAATTTCTGGCACATGAACCGTCTCGGAAGAATACGATCTGAATTATCAGCTAAAGGTTGAAGCATCTAAACAAAAGTTTATTATAGACCATATGAAATGTAAATCTGCAGAGCTAGAGCTATAGTGACCTTGCCGTATATGGGGTGTCAATTATACTTGTAGTCAACATAAAACAATCTCTAAAGTGAAAGGTTGAAAGCATATATTGTGGGGGAGCCTTCGTGTTGATTTGATTGTGAAAATTAATTTGTAATATTATGATTTTTTTTTTCAATGTCAAGTTCAGCTCTGTATAAAGTTGCAGTACCAAAGCCATAAACATTCTGTGTGACGCCCCTGTTTTCAGCCTTAGGGAGTCTGTCTTAAGCATCAGACTTCTGTGGTCTGTTTTAAATGTAATGGATCAGGTGGGTCATTTAAGGATAGGACCACAGTATGACCATGTTTCCGCCCTACCAAAGGCATCTTGGCCATCTGCCACAGAAATTCCCCCTTCTGCCCAGAGTCTGGGACACACACACATGCAACCATGCAGCTTGGAAGAATACAGCCATTGCAGACTGTTTGTTTATAACATAGTACAGTGTTTAAGTGCTGAAATTGATGATTATGTCAGGTTAATAAACAATAAATTGTGGATTTGGTCAATTTTAAGGAAAAGAAACAGCAAGATAGAGAATTATATTACAAAAGAAGCTAATTTCAGACACTTATAGTGCGTGTCCCTGTAATAAGGTGCAAAACTGTAACTGGGGCAGTATGCATTAAAAAGGTACTAATATTTACACTTTAAGTACTAATATGTACCTTTAAGTTAATGATATGTACTTTTTAGAGGTAAAGATGTACCCTAGGGTACTGCCCCAGTGACAGTACTTTCTCATTTAGTTTATGAAGTTCATGCTACTACATTTCCCATCATTCTCTGCATTAGAAGGATAAAACACGCATGACTTGAATTACAGATAATGATTTAATGGTTTTGTCTTTATTGTTGTATATTATGGTAAAGTACTTTAGTTTTAGCTTGACAGCCATTTAGTAAAATACAAGACCTAAAAAACTATATTAATGCACTATTTTGACTGCTAAACTCCATTGTCCAGTGCAGTGACATGGTAGTTTCATGTATCTTGTAGCACTCTGTTGTCTCTTTCTTCTCATTTACTAAAATAATTTCAGCTCAAAGCAACATCATATGTTCATTTATTTATTTGGTAAGCAGTCATATAATAAGCAAGAATCGTTGGTGGAATTGTTAGCTAAAAATAAACCACTGCAGGGTGACTCAAATCCCCTTCACTTCATGCCGGGGTCTTGATCGCCCTGTCTGGGTTTATTTTTCAATAATACATTAGCAGTAGCCTATATTGAGATAACCTGCCAGAGATAAACAGTTACAGTCACCTTGTCAGAAGACCTGACCAAATCATTGATAAAGCTTTTTGTGTGGCATATCTCGATAAAAGCAACTGCTTGAAGCTGTGTTTGTGTTATTTTAATCTTAGATGAATTTGATTTGATCTTCATCTTGATGAATGATGAAACAAGGTAACTGATTGCAACACTATCAATATTGGCAAAAAGGTGCAACCTTTGCCCTGCGTGTGTCCTTGTACTACGTTAGATAGATTATGTGTTTGTGCCGGTACAAACTACCATTACCAGGTACTCGTATGTAGCATCAGCTTTGAATTGAATGGTTAAAGCAGCAGGGCTTAATGGATTCTCTTAGTGAAGTGTCCTCTTACATTTATGTACTTAAGCAGCATATTATTTAATTTTAGGTCTTAATGGAGGTAATTGATGTTCTGGAAAGTCACATTTTTTCACAAGTACTTAATGTTCCTGTGGGCACATACTTATCCTGTTCTCTGATGTCTGTACATGCCAAATAAAAACATAGTATGCGTCATGATATATTTATAGAGACCTGTTACACTGACCTGTATGATTGTTTGGTTGATACAATACAAGTCAAAAGATTTGGAATAATTAAGATTTAAAATTGTTTTTTAAAAACAACGTCTCTTATGCTCACCAAGGCTGCATATATTTGATAAAAAAATACAGTAAAAAACATGAATACTTTGACATATTATTACAGTTTAATAATAGTAATAGTAATTTAATATATTTCAAAATGGAATTTATTCCTGTGATGCAAAGCTAAATTTTAATTAGACGTTACGCCAGTATTCAGTGTCACATAATTAAATTGTCAAATTAGATTTCATAATATTACTGTATTTTTGATCCATAAATGCAACCTTTATGAGCATAAGAGACTTTATTCAAGAGCATTAAATATCTTAATTAATCCTTCTTTTTTTTTTTTTACCAGAAGTGTGTCTATGATCAGTGATGTCATCAGCAATCATTTTAGTGCTCAATTTTAATGGCTCCTGTCATGTCTAATATTAATCTCTCTTTTTGTCTCTTCACAGACACTAGTGCTCTTAATTCACCCCCCTCTCAGCCGCCACCCTTGAGCTCCATGGTGGGTCATCCGTCCGTCATTAGTTCGTCCCGCCCACTGCAGTCGCCCGTGAACACCTTGGGCTCATCCATGAATGGCCTGGCCTCACCCTACTCGATCATTGGCCCATCTCTGGGTTCACCGTCCATTTCCTTGCCCTCTACTCCCAGTATGGGCTTTAACACTCTCAGCAGCCCACAGGTAAGACACTTTCCATAATTCTGTGCTCTCTCGGACTGACACCAACCAAAGACAATAAGATCTGTCCTGTAAACTGAAGTGTTACTTTCAAATTAAAATTAGCCTCTTGGCAGTAATAGCCTATGTGCCATTTAGAGACAAGTGAGGTACAAAGATGTACCTTTTAGCTTTTGTACTTTAAGGTGATGACCCAGTGACAGCTTTGTACCTTTATTTTCTGAGAGTGTATGGATGCCCTGGTGTTAAAAGAGGTCAGCTTATGTGCGTCTGTATGTGTGTCTCATTTCTCCCTGGAGGCCAGAGAATACCATTGACTCAGACCAATGTTACAGGCTTTTAGTCCAATGAAAGAACATCAATAACTATGAACTTACAGTATATGGGACAAGTAAGTGAGTGTGTGTTATGAATCATGATAGACATACAGGGTCTAAATGTACTTGAAGTTAATCTTGTTGAAAATCTTGTAATGCTGGTAGCATGTGGCATTAATTGTGCATGGTGATTCTTACTCTGAAAGAGTAAGAATCTTTTCTTTTACTCTTTCTTTTTTTTTTTTTTGTCCCATCCCAGGTGGATTTCAATCTTACCAAAATAAAGGCAAAATTCCCTCAAAATAAAATAAAATAACATGTATTAGATTTTCTAAAACACTTAGTGATCAAAGAGTGTAAGAGAATCATATTTATTGTGTGAAAATGGGTTTTTACTTTAACCAAATAATATCAGACAATGCTGTTGTATTATTTCCAACCAAGCTGAAATTTTGTCAAGTTATTAAAAAGTGAGAAAGTTTCATTTTGAAAAGTGTTTAGAATTAAGCATAAGCGGTTAGCTTTGAAATTTGCCATAGCGAAACAAAGGAGTTAAATATTTAAAATGCCATTTCCATCAAAACCATTGTTATTTTAATATAATTTATATGCTTCTTTACTATTACAGTATTTAATAATATTTTGATTGAGCTTTTTTCAGTTTATATTTTCATGTTGTTTTGTCATTTTATTCTAATTATTTATTCCTATAAAACTTTGGTTTTATTTTTAGTCATTTTAGTACTTAAACAGCTTTATTTCAATTACCAATTTTTTTTTTTTTAAGTTTTAACAATACTGTATCAAACATTTGAGATATGGCGGAAATTACAGTGTGAAAAGTGAGTGTATTTTTTTTTACACTCCACAAAAGAAGCAGCCATATACAAACACATAAATTAACAAACATTTATGCCAGTAATTCACTGAAAATAAGGCTCACTGAATCATATTCCTGATTCGACTTGCTTTCTTTATGCCTGAGGTATGGCCATGTAGCCACCTGCAGGCTGAATGCTGCAGTGCAGAAAACAACGTGATGGAAAAATGGTGAATTCTCCTGAGAGGGAGAGAGACACAAATCTCCCCTCCCCTTTGAAATGTTATGTCAGCGCTCTCAGCTACGTGTGAAATGCCCTTGCAAGGGTGGAGTCTGTTTTTGTTTGTTTGTGAGTGTTTTCTTGGGTTTGTGTGTGCGTGTGTGCGTGTGTGCGTGTGTGCGTGTGTGCGTGTGTGTGTGTGTGTGTGTGTGTCTGCTGTGCTGGAAGGACACAAACAGTCTGCTGCTGTATTGTGGCATAAAGTCTACTCCTGATTACACTATATAAGCTGTTTCCATCTCCTCTCCTCACATCTCTTCCTATCTCACAGATGAACTGTTTAAATGTGAATAGCTCAGAAGACATCAAGCCTCCACCAGGATTGGCTCCACTGAGCAACATGAGCAGCTATCAGTGCAGCAGCCCTGGATCACTCTCCAAACACATCTGTGCCATTTGTGGGGACCGATCTTCAGGTACAACAACACAGGGATGTTTAGATGTTGCATTTTGTTTTGGTTTGGAAGTTAATGCAAGATACTTCTCTATCTCTTCTGAGGTTCAGTATGGTTGTGTTTGCAGGGAAGCACTATGGTGTTTACAGTTGTGAAGGTTGCAAAGGCTTCTTTAAGAGGACCATCCGAAAAGACCTGACCTATACGTGTCGAGACAGCAAAGAGTGCCTGATTGACAAACGCCAGCGCAACCGCTGCCAATATTGCCGCTACCAGAAGTGCCTGGCCATGGGCATGAAGCGGGAAGGTTTGTGTTTGTGGGTTTTCTATCCATATTTCAATTATTTTTGAAATGCCTTTTAAATGGCTGATTTTGTTTTGTTTTGATTTGATTTGATTTGTTTTGTTTTATTTTGCTTTGGTTTGGTGTTTTGTTTTGTTTTTTGCTTTGTTTTGATTTGATTTGATTTGTTTTATTTTGCTTTGGTTTGGTGTTTTGTTTTGTTTTTTGCTTTGTTTTGTTTTGCTTTGATTTGTTTTGTTTTGTTTTATTTTGCTTTGGTTTGGTGTTTTGTTTTTTGCTTTGTTTTGTTTTTGTTTGGTGTTTTGTTTCGGTTTGTTTTTTTCCTTTTGGTTTGTTTTTTTGTTTTTTTTATTATTATTTTTTTATTTTTTTCAGTTTGATGTTTTCAAGCCTTTGTGGCCAGAAGATATTTTATTTTCAGCACATATTAATATCATGCTTTAATATTATGCTAAATAACATAAATATTATTATATTATATTATATTTCTATATAATCTTATATTATATTGAAAACATCATTTTGTACATTTGTTCTCTTTATAATGTCTATAATAAAATATAAAATAAGTACAATATCTAATATAACAGATAAAAGGTATAAAAATGTGGGATTTCTTAAATCATACGTGCCATAATCATTAATTACAATGATTTATAATGTACTCATTTCCTTGCTCTGCTGGACCCCACAGCGGTCCAGGAAGAGAGGCAGCGTGGGAAGGAGAAAGGTGATAATGAGGTGGAATCAACGAGCAGTTTTAATGAAGACATGCCTGTGGATAAGATTCTGGATGCAGAACTTGCAGTAGAACCTAAGACTGAGACATACACAGAGAACAGTCCAGGCAACTCAGTAAGACAAAGACATTTATATTTATTCATAAACAATTTGCACAGTACATACATGCTGACTTTAGCATTCTTTGAGAAAGTAACAACTAAAATACTCTCTCTCATTCTTTCTCTGTCCTTTTTTTCATCTGGTCTCCTTCTCTAGACAAATGACCCAGTCACTAATATCTGCCATGCAGCTGACAAACAACTGTTTACTCTGGTGGAGTGGGCCAAGAGAATACCTAATTTCTCTGATCTGCCTCTGGATGATCAGGTCATTTTGCTTCGAGCAGGTATGTGACACTCGTACACATAAATAAAACATATATAGATAAGTTGCTACACTGTAAAAAAAAAAAAAAAGTTGAGCCAGCTTAAAAGTTTAAGGCAACCAGCTTCAGCAGATTTTTAGGAAACTTATTTTTAGGAATTTTAAACTTAAAACAAGAAGTTGAGAAAACTCAAAAATCTGCTGAAGCTAGTTGCCTTAAACTTTTAAGTTTGCCCAACATTTTTATTTTATTTTTACAGTGTATTAAGAAACAAGCACTCTATGACAACACTTACTGGTTCTTCTGTCACCCCCTATAAGAACAGTTTTAGATTATCATTAAAATTGGGTCATTTGGATTTTCAGTAAAAGTTGTTGGTTCAGGAAAAACTTGGGAATTGACAGAAAATATGATACATTTTAAAGAGCTTGCCTGATTTTATCCATTCAAATGGCTGACTTTGTCTTATAAAGCACAACTATGCTAACAAATATAAAACCTGTGATCAAACAGGAACCAGTTTCATCAGCATCATTGTCTGAATGTCTGTCCTAGTCACCTAGTCCTTGTGCATTGATATACTGATAAAATACATATTTTGCTTTTATTTTGAAATCATAACTGAAGTAGTAACAGAGAGGATATTATGGCTGAAGTGTGTATTTAAGCAGTGAAAATGCATATTGCACACCTGGGTTTATTGTTTGTCGTTTATTGCCACATGTCATCACAAGTGTTTCTTGTAAAGAAACAATCACAATAATATCATCTTTATGAACATACATAAAACTACCACCAATGTTGTGTTAGTATTATTTATGTACTATTGTTGTATTTATTAGTATTTTAAATTAGCTTTTCATTTTCATTTTAGTTTGTTTTAATTATTACTTAATTTGCCTCTGCAATTTTTTATTATTTTAAAAAAATATTTCTATAAAACTTTCCTTCTACCTAAACGTCTTTATTTCAGTTATTCAGTTCATTATTTAAAAAGTATTTTAAGATTCAAGATTTTTATATGTCACATACACAATTATACAGAGTATAACCAGCAGTGAAATCAGTGACATTTTTCATCTAATATTGACGTTTTATTTCATGGCAGCTTTATTTCAATTCAATTTCGAAAATGTTTTTTAGTGGTTTTGTCTGTAATAACTCCAGGTCAAAGGGTCAGGCAGAACTGTGTTGGTTGTGTAAGTGGGAATGCTGCCCTCTGCTGGTCAAACACTTCACATGCATTCATGAAGTAGCCACCGCAGTACATCACAAAGCCTTGCTAATGAGGAACACGGTTGAATTAAGAGAGGGAAAGATACAAATGTTTTTTGTTCCTGCTGTTCATTTCATTTATTTTCTTCACGTCATTTTTCTTCTTACAGGATGGAACGAGCTCCTCATTGCTTCATTCTCTCATCGCTCAATCACAGTTAAAGATGGCATCTTGCTGGGCACAGGCCTCCATGTCCACAGGAGCAGTGCTCACAGTGCAGGTGTCGGCTCCATTTTTAACAGGTGACTATTTCCACCTTCAACACCTCTGGATTAATAAACATCTTTTGTTTGTTGAGAGAATGATCATAAAATATGTATCTTTATTTTTATTACAACTGTTGTATTCAAATGAAAGCTTTGTGTGTTTGTGTGGCAGGGTATTGACTGAGCTGGTGTCTAAAATGAAGGATATGCAGATGGATAAGACAGAACTAGGCTGCCTTAGAGCCATTGTCCTCTTCAACCCAGGTATGCCGCTCATTGCCATTTATATACACTTGTCGGCAGTATTGATAAACAAAATTATTTTAAACTCTGTTATTATTTACAGTACATTCCAAATCACCCTCCCCTTGTTTTGGAATGCCTTGGGAATTGACAGATTATAATGATAAACTCTAAACTGACCTTGACTGATTTTTATGTTAAGCACATCTAATATTATATTATATTATATTATATTATTCAAAGAGATAGTTTAACCCAAAACTTGATATAATGTAATGTAATGTAATATAATATAATATAATGTAATGTTTTATATTATAATAATAGATCAGGAGATACTACATGTTTTACCCCCCAAAAATTCTGTCATTATTGACATTTTCTTTCTTTCATGAAACACAAAAAATACTTTTTTAAAATGCCTTTATGCACTGCAAAATGTAATTACAGTGAATGGAAACTTTAATAGATTAGATGTAAAGACGTGTAAGATGTTTTGATAGATTGAGTATTTAGTTAATCATGCAGATTGTATCTTCTCATAGACGCCAAAGGCTTGTCCAACCCAGCGGAGGTAGAGGCACTGAGGGAGAAAGTTTACGCCTCACTGGAGACCTACACTAAACAGAAATACCCTGACCAGCCTGGCAGGTACAGTCATGTACATGTTTGTTCAGTAAATTTTGATCATATCTGTGGCACATACTCAATTTCACCTGCTATCTTGCTCCCTGCCTGCTTTACAGGTTTGCTAAACTTTTGTTGCGTCTTCCTGCCCTCCGATCCATCGGACTCAAGTGTTTGGAGCACCTATTTTTCTTTAAGCTGATTGGAGACACACCCATAGACACTTTCCTAATGGAGATGCTGGAAGCACCCCATCAGATCACGTGACACAAGTTCCAACAGTCCATTTTTTGTACATATTCTTATGTAATTAATATAATAACGAACTTGTTAGAAGATAATGCAGTATGCTGCATATTTTATACCAAGCACAAATTATTATTCTTTAAAATATATATATTGGCAGGAGAACGAGAGGAGCAAGTCTCAAAATATACAGATGAAATAAATTTTACTGGTTTTGAAAATAAATGTTTCTGTAAATAGCTAATATCGGGTATTAATTGTGGCAAGACAATGCAATAAAGAAATTATATTTTATTCAAGGAATATTAATAATTTGTAAAATGAAGTTTAGAATTCTGTTCAAATAAATGTTTAAATATTTAAATATTTAAATGCTATGTCCTTTTTCTTTTGTGTGTTTTTTTTTTTTTTTTGGAATAAAAACAATGAAGAAGCAAGTTGTTATTTTCTGTCATTATTTTACTGGAGCATCTAACTTTTTTTTCACTGTAGAACCAAAAGCCTTTAAAGAGCAGGCCATTGTTTGAGATGTGGTGTTGTCCAATTTTAAATATCTCAATCTCAAATAAATGACTTTATAGCAAAACACTGCGTCATATACCTTCTCTGGTGCAGTGTGTCCCGTCCACTAGATGGCGCTCATTTTCAGTGGAAAGCCTTTGATTGCTCTGAAGCTAAAACAAGTTTGAACTGTCATGTGGGAAAGTAGAGTATAAGATTTCTTGTCCAAACTTTTGATATCTTAAATATTTTTTATAAACGTATTTCTAAAATATATACATCTAAAAAAAAAACATAGCTTCATTCTCATTAGCTCAAATCATATAATCTTTATGTAATCTGAGTTCGTTATACGTTTAAGAACAGAACATATATAATGTTTTTTCGAAAACAATATAAATTGGTCATATAAATCTCAATTAATCAATTTTCAAATACAAGTGATTTGTTTTTCTTTCATGTAATTATTTTTTTCAAAATTCAAATAAACTAATTGTAGGTAGCCTTTATGGTCTGTTCTGGTCATGACACTATAATATGATGTTTAGGATTTACTTCACTGTTTGGGTTGTAATCACAGAGAACCAAATGATGTGCATGTAAAAATCATATTCGTTTAGCAATTACCCTCTTTTTCAGATTATTTTAATATGTTTATTTGACCTAGCAAAAACAGTAGCCAGAAACTTATTGTTTAAGCTTAACCTCATATTTGGTCATATACTACATTTCAGAACAGCGAAATATGAAATAGTGAAAAATGCAATAAATCTAAATATACAATTAGCATCATTTCCACCCCATTGTGAATCTATGTTAAATGTATTTAATTAGTTTTTTTAATGCACATTTCTGGACCCCAAGCAGAATTAATATAACATTTTTTCAGGGCATGTTTCAACTGTCAAGTTTATTTATAATATATCGTATAAAAACAATAATAATTGTAATCAATGTTTAATCAGTCAGTTTTTGTTTTTTTGTTTTTTTAGCAACTGAAATTGCCTTGGGGTCTCTTAAAACCAAACAGGGCATTATTGTTCAAAATTCATGTTTTTTATTTTATTTGATTATTTTTTTAGAGTTCATCACAAGTTGTAAAGAAATGGCTGTATACTTCTCTCTACCTGATGGGAGGAGAGAGATTTGTCTGTGTGTGTGTGTGTGTGTGTGTGTGAGAGAGAGAGAGAGAGAGAGAGAGAGAGAGAGAGAGAGAGAGAGAATGACGCACAGGTTTATTTTCATATGGAGCTTTTGTGTGCGTTTACAACCATCTAAGTATCTGTGGAAAGTTACACGGGGCGGCAAAAGGATATTTTCTCTTCAATGGTAGGTGGATGTATGTCTAATTCCATAGCATTTTTTTTTTTAGTTTTGGTAAAGTTTTGTCATGTAAAAGTAGGCTATATTAGAACCCTTTAGTTACTGCTCTTGATAAAACATGCTGACGTGACAGTAATTCATGCTATGCGCATTAACGCACTGTGTTATTTTGATCGTTTTATGTTTGAATGAATAATCTTAGTAGAGATGAGAAGTAAATGTTAATGAAACTCACAAACAAATCTCATTTGTTCACACTGTTTTTCTGCTGGTCTTTATCGTTTTTGTTATTTTGTAATGCTCGTGGTTGAATTGTTTCTTTCTTTATTTTGTTTTTCGGTATTTATTTGTCCAATTTTAAATTACATTAAACTTTCTTTTATTTTAATTTCACATCTGCTTGGGATAACTAGAATTTTAAAAGAATGGCAGCTAAAACAATATATTATTAATTCTGTAAATTACACATAAAACAGGTTTTTGTTTAAATACAATCGCATGAAATTACACCCTGAGGTTATGGATTATAAATGTGTCTTTTTTTCCAGACATGTGGAGAAAGAGCGTGTGTGAAAGGTGTAATGAGCTCATCCGGGACAGGTACCTGCTCCGCGTGCAGGACGGACTGTGGCACGAGCGCTGCCTGCACTGCGCATCATGTCGCGAGCCTCTGAAAGACACCTGCTTCCTCCGCAACAAGACACTCTACTGCAAGCGAGACTATCAGAAGTAAGACTCTACATAACTACTGTTTGTGTAAACAGTGATTTCGTTTTATTCAAACTGTCTTTGCCATTTATTTGTATTTTTTTTAACTGAATGTTTAAGAAAACAAAAATTGGACGAGATTATTGCGAGAAATATGTTCGCTTTTCTCTGTGTATAGAAAATTACAAAGTCACTGCTTGAATTTTCTAGAAATGCATTTGAGAGTGCAGTGGATTATTTTCCCCTTTGTAAACATTTAGCCTAGAGTTTACAATAAATAAACTATATCAGTTCTATTTCTCAACGAAATTGAGGTGACAGACCTATTTTGAAAAAAAGAGAAATAAATCAATTTTATTGTAGCCTACTTAATTTAAGCACTGCAACAATCACTTACATTATTCTCCAAAGAACATTTTAATGATTAATGCACAGAAATAATCAATATGTAAATATCTCAGTGGGTAAAGATAAAGCCAGTAAAATGTTATTGTTAAGGGTTCAGTTCACATATCTAACCACTCATGATGCAGTAAATCACTTTAAATCTATATAGCAGATGGCAGTGTTGTTTATTCGCCTCTAATGTTTGGATGTCACAGGCTGATTTATTTACTTTGTTAAATTAATTTTGCAAGGCAAATTTGTGGCCAAATATAATTGTGATTTCTTTGCAACAAATTTTAGTCCTGAAATGTTATATCTGCATGCAATATAAAATTACATGTGCACTATTCTGTTGGCACATAATTGTATACTTTACACAAACAATATTTTTTATGGCCCATTTTATGAGTGTTGGTGTTTTGTGAGTGAGAGAGAGACTTTGCGTGTTGGGGAGCTTGGCACAGAACTCCTGAAAGACAAGGTGACTGCAGGAGAAAGGGTCGTGGTGGGCCATGGAATGCGAGGAGGCTTTCACACACAAACACACACTGTTAGATCAGGAGGACAGCACTACTGACACGCTGTCAAGATGTGTTAAATTAGCAGGACCCATCGGTGTGGCAACGGCAAGCTGGGGACAGCATATGGCCACATCGACACGGTGCACGGACCCCCTACTACCCCCAAAACTCACTCTGATTCTCATTCACACACTCATATGCACATTCTCACCTCCATATAAAAAAAAAAAAAACAGAGTGCGAAATGACACAGCACAATGACCTGGAAAATACAAACGAGTGCAGTTATGGACACTATTTGAGTTCTGATCACCATCTAAAATTCTCAAGTTTAATTTCAATGGCTGATGTATCTGTCAAAAAGTTTACATTTTCAACAAAAAAGCTCTGATTTCGCCAGATCCTGTTATGCACACTTGCATTAGGAGTCTATCAGCTGAAGTAATAATGATGGAGAAGAGACCACTGTGCTCTTAATAATAAGGCTGAGGCTGAGTGGAATATTGGGCCATATGTTCTGGGTAGAATATGAGTGTGTTTGTGTGTGTGTGTTGGGGAGGGGGTGTATGTAGAGGGGATCTCTGTGTGTGAAGTATGTCAAGGCATCTGGATAGGTTGGTGCCCAGTGGTGCCCCTGCTTGATGCCCGTCCGACCGTGAGATATCTGACCTGACCAATTAGCCACATACGCAGTGCTTGGCTGGCACTCCTACCCAGTTGCCCAGTGCTTATCTGTGGGCTCAGGGGTGGAGAACACGCTGACCCAGCACTTACTGACCAGGTTAAGGAGCAGCTTTACTATAAAAGGGTCAGCAGGCAGGTACTTCACTGTTTTATAATGGCCATCAATGTAAATTGGATTTAAAGTGATGCTTAGACTTATAGGACTAGTAACTTAAGTAGTAATATTTCGTTCCACTGTATGTCCCCACATGTAGCGGAATGACAATAAAGCTCAACTTGACTTGACTTGACTTGACTAATAGTAGTAATCGCCAGACTTACTGTTTTATGATGAGAAGAGTGAGTGCATTTCTTTAGTGATTCCCAATTCCTTTTTTTCTCTCAAATCTTATATAAGTTTACTTTGTTAAACATTTACAATGTTGCTCAAAAGTTTGGGGTTAGTAAGATTTTTTTTCTTATTCTCAAAAGGGCTGCATTTATTTTATCAAAAATTAAGTAAAAACAGTAATATTGTATGTAAGTATTATTATTTTTGGTATTTTAGTCTAATATATGTAATTTATTCCTGTGAGACCAAAGCTGATTGGGTAATGGAAAGTAGCCATTAGGAGCATAAAATATAATTTACTGTGACTTTTATTATTATATTAGGACTATCAAATATTAAATAATATTTTTTTTATTGTTAATATCACATTTTTAAAGATAATTAAATTCTAGCATTAAAAAACATGCACTTCTGTCAAACATTCCATTTGGTGTCATTTTATAGAGAAAAGATTGCCTTCAAAACAAAATGAAAGCTCAGGTGTCTTGTTAAAAGTAGAAAACACCTGTCAAGTGTGTTTTCACCAGAAACATTTAGAAGTAATTTTTTTGTTTAAAAATTATTTCAAATAATGTAAAATTGAATCATATTAATGATAATGTGAAATTATGTAGATTACTATTCCGTGGAATACATTTCTAGTTTAATGTCAAAAAAAGGTTTGAGAAATGGATTCAGGCTTTGTTTCAGCAAGTTGCAATAATATACCAACATAAATGCTTCCAGATCTAAATATATACATTTTTTATCTTGTCAATGCAACCATTAACTAAACTGTAACTATGTATACTATCTCTTTATATCTATAATACACAAACACGCAATTGGCATATTTTGTTATCTGCATTCGCATACCACAGATGCTCTTGAGTATAATGAGCAGTACTTTTTTCTGTCCCTCCTTTCACCTAAAGAACTGGCAGCAGTTTCCACAGCAACCCCAGGGCAACACTAATAGTTCTCAACAATGCAAGGCTTCGAGATGTTTCAATTCATACTTATCAGAAGAGGAATTTCTGCTGTCTGCATGTGAACACACTGCAGTGCTCCCATGCAACTATGCATACCAACAATAACACCCACTGATCTATAACCAAAAGCTTATAATTGATACAAATTGTAAAAGAGAAACACAGCGGAAAACTTATCTTAATGTGTGAATATACATATTGGTGTTATCGTTTAAAGAAAGAGAAGTTATCAGTATTTCAATACTGTCTGTGCATGAAATTGAAACCTCTAATCCTATGTAAATAAAGGTGACTTGACTTGACTTGACTTTTTAGAATTAAGACACCACAGGTAAATAGGGTAAAATTTTTAACAGATATCAACACTTTCCCCAGTTGATTAATTACAGTACAGAAATAAGTTTTCTGAATTGTTATGTTTAAATATACAGTTTGTGTTCTTTTGTTTCACTAATTTGCATACATTTCCAGACAGAAATCTGAGCATTGCTTTTGTGTTTATCTTTTTTATCACTCAATAAATCAGAAAATGCTGAGAAAAAAATTATTTTCACCACATTTTTAGAAATACAGTCAGGAAAATATTATATGAACAAACCTGTAAAATTCTACTAGAATATTTGGTGTAAGTGCTACCTTTTGGTGCATTTTAAGAAAACAACCTTTAGAGATATGTATTGTAAATGAAATGGGAAATTGAAAGTATAATAAATAATTATTCAATGTGTGTTTTGTCTTAAAAAAATATATTATAGAAGCAAAATAATATCAAAATTGACTAGTGCAACAATTGTTTTGCCTAAGTGTCTTGTATAAAGGAGCATCCTGTCAGCCCAAGTCTGAAGCTGTCACACCTCTAGGGATGATTCTCTCTAAGCCTCCCTGTCATGCTCACCCCAAACCTTAAACTACAGCTCCACTCTCTACCCCCCACCCCCCCTCCGGGCGCGGAAATCTCAGGCCAGTTTGACAAACAGAAAATGTGGTGTCTGCCAGGCCAGGACAATGGCAGCGAGGCTCTGGGCCAGCTCCCTCCTTTGTCTGGGTTTGGTTAAGTCGAGTTAAGATCATTCCCTGAACCGGCCTTGCCCACCGGGAGGCGTGATTCTTTCCCTCCGTCTGGAGCTATGGCCTGCCGAGTTCCTTTCTCCCCACTCCCCGGGAGTCCTGCCCCAGACACAGTCGTGGAGCCGGCCGCCTCTGTCTAACCCGCTGAAACCCAGCTCTGGTTGCCAGGCGCTAAGATGCACATTCACCATGCTGGGGGGGTATGCGTCTGCATGGCTTTTTTTTAGGTGGAGGGGACATGGCAAGTTCTTGTCTCACTCCTTGATGGACGGGGCAACTCAGCAACATTCTTGGAATCTCTGATGGTACATCAACATAAAACATTCCGAAATAACAAAATCATTCTTTGTACTCTTCATCGAAAGATTTTAAAGCAACTATGTGTAGTTTTGTGGATTCTTGCCACCCTACAGTTAATATTTTGTCTATATATCACTGTCATAATTACAGTACAGCTGAACCAGTGATGGGCTTCGTCTGAAATAGCATACTCTCTGAGTAGGTACTTCTTTTGAATAAGTAAGAAGCGGCCATTAAAAAGTATGTTCTATATAGTATGAATGTGATCCGGATGTACTACATTAGTCATGTTGTCATTGTTATGTGACCTACCAGAATCAGTTGTGTTGATTCACAGCCATTCACAAGTCCTCTCTCTGGGCGCCATGGGATAGTAAAGTGTCCATCAGATGCGCACTTCAGAATCTCACAGAAAACAGTAGTACAGGTACATCTAAAAAAAAATAGAATATCGCGAAAAAGGTCAATATTTTTTGTCACTCATTTCAGAAAGTGAAACCCATATATTATGTAGATTCATTACACATAGAGTGAAATATTTCAAGCCTTTATTTCTTGAAATTTTGATGATTATGGCTTACAAATAATGAAAACCCAAAATTCTGTTTTCTCAGAAAATTAGAATATTACATAACATCAATAAAAAAAGGATATTTTAAACAGAAATGTCAGGCTTCTGAAAAGTATGTTAATTTCTATGCACTCAATACTTGGTTGGGCCTCCTTTTGCATGAATTACTGCATTAATGCGGCGTGGCATGGAGGAAATCAGCCTGTGGCACTGCTCAGGTGTAATGGAAGCCCAGATTGCTTTGATAGCGGCCTTCAGGTCATCTGCATTGTTGGGTCTGGTGTCTTGTCTTCCTCTTGACAATACCCCATAGATTGTCTATGGGGTTCAGGTCAGGTGAGTTTGCTGGCCAGTCAAGCACAGTAACACCATGATCATTGAACCAGCTTTTGGTACCTTTGGCAGTGTGGGCAGGTGTCAAGTCCTGCTGGAAAATTAAATCAGCATCTCCATAAAGCTTGTCAGCAGAAGGAAGCATGAAGTGCTCTAAAATTTCCAGGTAGATGGCGTTGACTGTGGACTTCAGAAAACACAGTGGACCAACACCAGCAGACGTCACGGCAGCCCAAATATCACTGACTGTGGAATCTTCACACTGGACTTCAAGCAACATGGATTCTGTGCCTCTCCACTCTTCCTCCAGACTCTGGGACCTTGATTTCCAAATGAAATGCAAAATTTACTTTCATCTGAAAAGAGGACTTTGGACCACTGAGCAACAGTCCAGTTCTTTTTCTCCACAGCCCAGGTAAGACGCTTCTGATGTTGTCTCTGGTTCAGAAGTCGCTTGGTAGCCCTTTTCCTGAAGACGTCTGAGCGTGGTGACTCTTGATGCACCGACTCCAGCTTCAGTCCACTCCTTGTGAAGTGTTTGAATCAACTGAGAATGACAGTATTCTCAAGCTTGCGGTCATCCCTGTTGCTTGTGCACCTTTTCCTACCCAAATTCTTCCTTCCAGTCAACTTTGCATTTAATATGCTTTGATACAGCGCTCTGTAAACAGCCACACCTTTCAGTAATGACCCTCTGTGACTTACCCTCTTTGTGGAGGGCGTCAATGTTCGTCTTCTGGATCATTGCCAAGTCAGCAGTCTTCCCAATTATTGTGGTTTCACAGAACAAGAGATACCCAGAATTTATACTGTAGGGATGGTCATTATTTGAAACTCAAATGTAAATATTCTAATATTTTGAGATACTGATTTTTGATTTTCATGAGCTGTAAGCTCTAATCATCAAAATTAAAACAACAATTTTTTTAAAATGTTTTACTTTACATGTAATGAATCTAAAATATATGAAAGTTTCTCTTTTTGAAATAAGTTACAAGAAAAAATTAACTTTTTCACGATATTCTAATTTTTTTTAGATGTACCTGTAGTTTGCCTACTGTTTTATGAATACTGTGAATTCGAACATACTACTATGTTCACATACAGTTTTTATTATATTTCAGATGCAGCCATGGTCTTATTATTGGGAGATAACAAGGTCCATGGCTGTACCATTAGAGAACGCGAAACAGCTGACTTGGATAATGTTTGCCTTGATAACCAATCACATCACGGCTTTGACATCTTTAATTTTTCTGCAAGAGTTATGTGAACATCAAATACTGTTTGCAGATTCCTTAGAAATTAATGAGAAATACGTTAACAAAATTGTCCATGTCTTCTATTTTAAAACCAATTGAGTTTTTTCAGTGTAGACACTAAAAATTGATCTATCCAAAGCAAATGTATGATGGCAAATTAGCCGATAAGCTGTCAATTCATTAAACGGTAGGTTGTTTTTTTCCTCAAAAGCAGTTTATTCTGTATAGTGAAGTCTCTTCTCCATTTGCATCCATTCAAAAAAATGGGCCTCTGGTCTCCTTCTTTGAGTACCTCTAGGCTTTTCTTTACTAACCATGGAGGCTTGCTTTAAAGCGGCTTTGTATTTGTGCATTTGTTACTGCCATAAAGCAATCCACCATTTTCACAGAATTTCGTACACACTCACCAAACATACAAACTCACAGAACAGACATTTAAAAGGAGAATGTGGAAAATTAACAGAACACATTCACCTTATTAAAAGTCAGTGTACCATTTGTAACTGATGTTTCATATACGTATATAAAATTGTTTTGAGAAATGCATATTAATTAATTCTTTCTCTCTTTTCCTGTCAGGTTGTTTTTGGTACAGTGTAAGGGCTGTGCAGAGGTCATCTCTCCGGCCGAGCTGGTGATGCACGCAGGCACTGCGGTTTTCCACCTGCGGTGTTTCTGCTGCTGTGTGTGCGGCTGCAGGCTGCAGAAGGGAAACCACTGTGTGCTCACAGGGGACAGGCTTTTCTGTGCCAGAGACTATCACAACCAACTGGCCAGGCCGACCACCTCCGACTCAGGTATTGTTTTAAAACAATCCTGGTCCTGGAGCACCACAGCACTGCTCATTTTGGATGTCTTCCTCATCTGATACACTGAGTAAGGTCATGGTGCCTCTGCTAATGATCTGATGATATAAATCAGGTGTGTTAAATAAAGGAGACAATCAAAATGTTAAGTGCTGGAGTCCTTCAGCACCAGGATTTGACATACAACCCCACTGTTTTTACACACATTTGAAAAAGGAGACTTCTACTGGTACACCATACACTCATTGGCACTGCAATGCTTACAGCAGATTTAAGAATGAAGCATATGCATTAAAATACTATTAGTAGTAATAAATACAAATAGAAAAAAATTAAATATTGTCAATAAATTATATGAATAAAGCAGAATATTATAACGCTTTAAAATACTTAAAAATATGAATATATCTGAATATATCGAGAGAGAGAAAGATAGAGAATGGCAATATAAAATATATAATATTGCCATTCTCTATTGAATGGCAATATTATATACCTTTTTATATAAAAGTCAAATCTTTTGTGACATTACAAATGTCTATACTGTCACTTTTAATCAATTTAATGCATAGTTGCTGATTAAAAATATTAATTTCTTTAAAAAAATCCTACTGACCCCAAAGTAATGAATAGGAGTAGATGGCCATTCATAAATGACTATTTTCATGGTATACTTACTGTAAGCCAGTTAAATCATTTTTACTGTTCAAACAGATACTGGTCACTTGTAGCGTTAGTTTTTTAAAATAGTTTTTATTATTATTTCTAGTAATTATCTGTTTGCTATTAGGCATTACATACCTCTGTTTCCTTAACTACAGGTAAAAGTGAAAATGGTGAGGAGGAGGATGATGATGAAGACAACATTAAGACCAAAGGGGAGCCTAACACAATAGGAGACATGGAACAAAAAAGACCTAAAAGGCCTCGCACCATCCTCACAACACAGCAGAGACGTGCTTTCAAAGCTTCTTTTGAGGTCTCATCCAAACCATGTCGAAAGGTCAGCCATTTGAATAATAACTGAATGTAAAATATTTAAAAAATATAACAATAATTAAACTACTTCAGATAAATTTGTCTTGTGTAATAGTTTAAGAATCTCATTAAAGCATCAAGCTTTGTTTTACTTCTATACATTAACCTTTTTTAAAGGTATCTTTTACTGTAACGTTTGTGAAGGAGATTTTTGTGCAGCCACAGCTGTTCTTGACTGCATTGCTGTTTCTATCTTTGTTGATCTGATACTCCAGTGTGGGTCAGTTCATCAGTTAGCCTACATGACCCGTAGACCATGAAGGTCACACTATGACTCTCTCTCTGTCTGTCTCTCTTTTGTAAGGTAAGGGAGACGCTGGCAGCAGAGACAGGATTGAGCGTACGAGTCGTTCAGGTCTGGTTCCAGAACCAAAGAGCCAAGGTAATGTGATGCTCACCGACACAGACAAACACACTCATTGAAAGAGCATCAACTTATGCAATTGATAACAGACCTCTTTCTGCAGTATATGAGCTTGCCAATAAGGAAACAAGCTGTGTTATTGCCTCGTGTAGGAAACTGATGACATATTATGTATAGATCCCCTTAGATTAGACTTGGATTTCCTTTCAGGGTAGCGCTGTGTGTGTTTTCTGCCTTCCTTCGCATTATAAAGGAATATTCTCTCTTATTAGTTTTCTCATTACTATATGTGAACATGTTTTTATTATGTTAATCTTTTTCACGCTCATTGTCTCTGTAGATGAAAAAACTTGCAAGAAGACAACAGCAACAGAAGCAAAGTGTGTCCCCTCAGGAGAAAATGGATTGCCAATCACAACACACTGGTATACAAAGTTCACAAAAGTATCGTGCTTTGCTTTGGTTATCGTCCTTTTAAACACCACTTAAAAAAATGTTTCATGCTTGTAATTAGCACTATAACCCTGGGTTATGTAAACAATGCCATACTAGAATCTTACAGCCAGTTGTTTAGTAGCAAACAACCGAAACTGAACAGCTCATGTCTCATTAAATATTCTTAAGCTTTGTACAAAGAAAGCTAACAAACATTGTAAGGACATTGCTAACGTTCCCATTAGGTCATGAAAATGTTATCATGTTCGCTTAAAAAAATGTTTCTTGGTTATGCGAATGAATGTTAGAGAAAAGAATGGAGAAAGGGAATGTTAAATTTCATCTTCTTTTTTTTCATTATGAACATTAGGCTTCTTTTGGGTGTTTTCTTAACATTTTGAAATAAGCAATAAGTAATCATTTTTAAAAGACGTGAGATCCCTGCTAAAAAAAACAATAGAAGCCCAAACCATCACAGAAATTCCAATGGTTTCCATTAAAATACAATATAAACCATTAGCTTTTTCCAGCAAAACCATTACAAAATTCCTTTGTGTAGTGTGTTTTGGGCATTTTTCCAATAGGATTTAACATCCCAGCAATAGAATCCATCACATACCAGTTGACACCATTATAGTTTCCATTAAAACCAATACAATTCTCATTAGAACCATTAAATCCATTACATTTTCTATTGTGTTTTGGGCAGGGTTCTATTGTTTTTTTTCAGCAGGGATGTCCAGCTAAAACAAACGTTCTGTTACTGGAGGAACGTTTGTCAAACAGTTGCGAAAAACTCGTTAATTGGGATGAAAATCATGAAATTGTATTTATCATGAAAAGTTTATTTAGGGCAAAGTTGAAGGTACAGTTGGGAATAAGCAACTGTTGCGCAAATTCGACACTTGACATGCGAAAATTAAAATTAGGTTTTACGAATGTACAGTGTAAAATATGGAAAAATATCTAACGCAGGATTCTGTTAAACCAGAGATTAGGGTGACCTGGGGTTAAGAAGTTTATATGTGAAAAGACTTTATGTGGCCTAAATCCATCCTTTAGCCAAAGATATGTAAACATAACATCTACACTGCAGTGCACTGAAGTGTTTTTCTTGCCATTTATGTGACCACAGCGCCCTCTTGTGGAGGTCTGCCTGCTGAGCTGGAGTGTGCAGGTTCATATTCACTTACCCAGCAGAATATCAGTCTAGACTCACAGAGCTTCAAGCTGGACCCCTTCAGACAAGGCCTCACCCCTCCTCAGATGCCTGGAGACCACATGCATCCCTATGGTACAGAACACACACTAGCCTCACAAAATACACTGAAAATGCAGTGACAAATACTCTTTGCCCATCCCATTTCTCTCTCTTTATAGGTTGTGACACACTCTATGACGATACAGACAGTGACCCTCTGTGTCATTTTGGAGACTGTATGTCATCCAGTGAACCCTCCCTTTTAACACCCATTGACCGGTTGTATTCAATGCAAGATTCATATTTCACCTCTTGAGCATCATTCAGACAGCTTGGGAAAGATATAGCTACTATGAGGAGTGTGTGTGTGTGTGTGTGTGTGTAATGATATGTGTATGTATGCTTGTGTGTGTATTCTGCTTTTGCATGTTTTAGGGTAGAAATGGTGGTGACTGTTGACAATGAAAATGTACTATGATAAAAATATTCTTTGTGTAATTTGTATTTATTATTTTATGTGTGTAACTGAATTACAATAAAATGCTTACTGACTGCACAACAATTGTATTTTCAGGCACCTGCTATTTGAAATAGCCAAATATCAGGCAAGATTGTTTCTTGATTCATTTGATTTTGTTTTTAATTTGAATTGCCAGGGACATATACACTTTTTCCTGCACTGAAATTCCTGACTTGCTCCAGTAAAATATTAGTGATAAATCTTTAAACTGTATGTCAGTGATGTCAGTGCAAAAAGATCTAAAACTGTTGGCTCACTTTGATTCTTTCGGACAGTTCACTCACGCACTGAATCTTTGTAGCAGTTTTTTCACATCAAGATAGTAATTGGGTATTATATAAGACAGAAAACACTAAGGCCGCTGGATGAGGTGGATATTTATCCATAATCCTCAGCAGAAAACAAACGTTGCAAATGTTTTCTGCAAAGACTCTGTGGTAAAGTTGATTTATATCCATTTACATCCAAAACAGCATTAAAAAAAAAGTGTATCAAATGTAGGCACACTTTTGGGATAGAGGTCCGATTCCTGAGCCCCAATACTGATGAAAGGCTAAAAATGGCATTATTTGTAATTGGAGCCCAATTTACTTCTTTAAATTGAAATATTAATTGAAAACAAATGTACAGTATAATTTATTTTATTTATTTATCTTGCAGTTTGTTTCTATGAGAGTGAAACTTTTAATATCCACAATCACACACTGTATTGCAGTGTGCGCTAAGAACTGGCATACCCATCAAGGTTATACCTAGGCTTTCATCACCTCGCATCATGATGCATATCTTTATGGCACTTTACCAGAGCCAGATGGTGGTCCACCACAGGGCATAGCATCACCCAGATCTTTAGATTCACACTTTAGTATCAAAATACCCATAAATATGCACCATATCTGGTCATGGTCTCTCATGAATAGTGGTTTTTATATTGTGATTTTATTAGATCAAGCCAATCTAAATTCTTGCATTTTTAATATTTGGGCTTGTATGTGACCACCCATAAAGTCAGACCATTGGGGCTGTCCTTCTGGAATGTGCCCATGTTACAGTTTGTCGACTGTAGCGATTGAGGATGTCAGGTGAAAATGTAAGGCATGCTGCAAAGATAGGAAGCCCGTCATACTGTGCCTCTTTGCCCCAGCAATGAACCCTATTTCTGTCAGTACCAGGTTCACATTTCTAACTCTGGTATCAGACCTCCAGATGTAAGAGGCACAAGTCACTGGGCAGGAACAATTTAACTGTCTGTTCCTGTCATGTGGACCTGTCAGGAGAGGTTGCCGAGCAGATATGAGATAAACCATTTGATATCATGAGCAAATGTTTGTGTAAAAGTTATTCGAATAAATAATATAACAAATAAATAAATAGCATTTTCTTGTAGAGCTTACTGGTTCAGAAATGTTTTAGACAAACGGTCTAGTCAGAAATACTTTGATAGTTGCGCATGTAGCTTGTGAACTATTCTGCAGGTAAAGGCAATCTATATATCCAGTAACGAGTATCACAATATAGTAAGACTTTTTGATGGGGTGCTCCAGTAAAAGGCTAGAAACACCATGACTCTTTATTAATCACAGTTGCCACTGAAAAAAAACTGACTCACTTATAGTAGCACAGCAGTTAGACCTAGTTAATAATAGCCTAGTGCACAAAACTTTTGATGCAATCAAGTCTTCTTTACTCTTTGGTACAGAGTCAGAGACACACACGTTTTTAAAGCACTGCGCATTAAACCAATCCCATACGATTCTGTTGAGTTTATGAATGCAAGGACCAATCCGATGAGTCACCGCGCGCGCTGGCTGACTGTCTGAAATCTCTGGTGAATTCTGTCATCAGAAACAACAAAGTGAAGATGTACGAATGTAAGAAAGATATTAGTTTGACAGTGTAAAAGCTTTAGAGATTATTATGGCAGTTTTTGAGAGTGCTTGAACTCGCTGTACTGAAGTGAAAATGTTCTTTGATAATGTAAACGTTCTTTGCTCTCTTTTTGTATAATGAAAGTGTTATGGGCTAATTAGTAGCCTAACTTACAATGTTTTTATTAAATCCACATAAAATACAAAGTCAGTCGTATTAAAAACTCATATCTGGTACTTAAGTAAATTAAAGACGGATTTTTATGCAAAGTTAATAGATTAGCCTACACTATTAGGCTACTTTGCCCATCACCCATTATAGATCAACTAACATAATCTATAAAGGTGCAAAATGCATTTACTTACACATAAATGTCAAATAAATTAAACATGATGAAATATTAATTTTAGTTGAAATTGTTATAGATTAGCCTACTTCTAGAGCTTGCAATGATACGTCACGTGGTGAAAAATGACTGAATGAATAATACTTAAAGTAGGTTAGGATGAATTTTAAAATTGCGCCCCCTAAAAGCACAAGTGCCCCCCCCCCTGGTGAACCCGTCAATGTATTCCGCACTGGCACGGGCATCTCCGTCTCTCGTGAATTTTATTGGCGCGAGACTGGCCTTTGGCAAGCCAAGCAGCCAAGTAAACGAAAAATAATCAAACGGCTATCATACGGTCACAGCGGGTAGCAATAGCCTCGTTATTATTACGATAGCAGCCAAGAGGCATCCAGTAAGCTGATCAGTTATTTATTACGCATTTGGTGCCAGGATGGGCTGCAGACCCGCTCCTTCTTAAGCGATATAATTGGCGTCACGCTGCGTGAATGCCCGGACAGATGCGACTGGTTAGGCACCCGTGCTTCTCTCTCCTTCTGCGCTGAAATGCTGAAGAGCTCCTACTGACCATCAGCAGAAATAAACAGAAGGGCCCTGAACGTGTATATTAGCAATAGCCAAGAATGCATTGAATAGGTCAAAAATATCGATTTTTTTCTTTTATGCCAAAAATTATTAGGATAGGCTAAGTAAAGATCATGTACCATTAAGATATTTGGTAAATTTCCTAAATATATCAAAACTGAATTTTTTATTAGTAAAATGCATTGCTAAGAACTTCATTTGGACAACTTTAAAGGCAATCTTCTCAATATTTTGATATTTTTCTTGCACCCTCAGATTCCAAATATTCAAATAGTTGTATCTCAGCCAAATATTGACATATCCTAACAAACCATACATTAATGGAAAGCTTATTTATTAAGCGTTCAGATGATGTATTAATCTCAATTTTAAAAAAATTACCCTTATGTCTGGTTTAGTGGTCCAGGGTCACTTATCGGCTAAACAAACTCCCGATTGAACAAAAATCATTAATTTGTCCCCCCCCCCCCCCCAAAAAAAACCTTAGAACATATTTTGGCATGTAGAGACCATGGCTATAGAAAATCCTCATTACCTTCTGACCCCAAAGCTAGAGGCAACTAATGGCCAGAGTCTGGATTTTGGGCCAGGGTGACAGTGGGCACAGTGCCCAGAGGCAGCACATTCTGGCCCGGGTGTCCGTTCTGGAGCAGCACATCTAGGGCGATGCTATATGAAACAGTGGGTGTGTGAGTGGGTGGAACAGTAGTGTTTCTGACAGTATTCACACTGTCCCTCTCACGCCTAGTGAGGGTGTCACAAAGATAGAAATTACCCTACTGATATTACATTATTAGCATATGACAATGCTGGAAATTATAAATGTATATTTAAATTGCGCAAATAAATGCATACTAGCCTACTGACATGGATATTTCAACACACAACACAGTTCAGTTCAAATTTTAATTTATTGCAAGCACAAAACAAGATGGAAAATATCAGTTACTTTACTTAAATTTGTATTTTAATTCAATCCAAATGTTGGGTTCAAATTCTCTTCCCATAAAGAGTCAGTAGTGCAGTGGAGAATAATACATTAAGATACTGTTAAAACTAACAGTTAAACTGTTCATGCTAATCATGTTGTTCCAAATCTGTATGAATTTGTAGTTTGAGAAATGCTGGTGCTGGTTACCATTGACTTATATTGTATGGACAAAAAGAACAATAAGAAGTATTTTTTTTTATGTTCCACAGAAGAAATAACATCATACAGGTTTGGAACAACAGTTGAACAAGTACGTTTTAGTGCTAAATTGTTCCTGAAAGTGACTGGATTGGCGTAATTTTTTACAACAGTAAATGCTAAAGTGACTTACTAAAGCTAAACATTTATACAGTTTGCAAGAACTAAATATTAAAATATAACAATGAAAGTATGTTGTTAAATACCAACCAACTAATGTTGTTGTCAAATCCCAATAAATTATAATTTTTATTAGTTTAATGGTTTAAAAACTGTGGTGCCAAGAGTGGAACAGGATCATTCAATTTTTTTACCTTTTTGGAGAATTGGCGCATCAACAGAAAAATTAGTCCTCCAAGTAGAAGTAGATCAGCTGAAGAAGTAGCTCCCACAGCTGCATACATCAGCATGCCAGCACTCACTGACATCTCCTTTACTAAAACACATAATAGATGTTGTCACAAAGTTTTGGTGGTCTTCCATTTTAAGTGCAATTAAAACTCAATATGTGCAATATTAAAATGCAATATTTTTCCACTTAATTGATGCACAAAGGATGATGGGTTAGGGTTAGAAAGAGTTGGCCTTATCAACACAACTGGGTGGAGAGTTTGTCCAGAACCCACTGGAGGTGCAGGTGAGCTGACTGGTTCCACTGAGCTCCTGGCTCTCGGCACACTGGAACATACACTGAGATCCAAAGCTGAAGTTTCATGGGGGTGAGAGCACTTCATTGATGGTGGAGGTCCCAACTCAGGAACATGAGAGAGTGAAAGGGGCACACAGCGAACAGTTGCCATTTCAAAGAGAAATGTAAGGAGAGTGTTTAGTGAAGAATTTTTTTTACGTTCCATGATTCTTAATAAGATCAGTTTTAAAGGTCTGATCAAGGCCTTTATATATTAATCAGTGTATAAATAACAGGGGAAGCCCAGCTAAAAATGTTGGTTCCAATAACATTCTGAAAACATTAGTTACAACAATAGAACCTAAAGAGAATATACCATGAATTGAAAATGAACCAAATTCAGCATTTGCCAAGAAATAGATACCAGCACAAGAGGGCATCTCCTGACTCCAGGTCCCAGAGGCAGAGCACTCCACGCCTGGCTCTCCTGTAATCTCAAAGCCAGTCTCACATTCCAGGAAGCATTGTGAGCCATAGCTAAACAGGGAGTGAGGATGAGAACAATTCACCCAGCCATTTACTGGAGCGGTCAAATGGGGGAACTGTTGAGCTATGAAAAAAAAAAGGTCTGTCCAGTCGTGATGTTCACATGTCATGGTCTTCGCTGACATTCAGGGCTGCGTTGTGGTAATCTCCAGGTGCAGGTCCATCATGTGGTCTGGATACGGACCCGCATCCGGCTGAGTAAGCTTAGTATAACCTAAGTGCAGTCGTGGCCTAATGGATAGAGAGTTGGATCTGTAACCTGAAGGTCGTGGGTTTGTGTCTCAAATCCGGCAGGAATTGTAGGTGGGGGAATGAATAACCAACACTCTCTCCACCCTCAATACCACGACTGAGGTGAGACCCTTGAGCAAGGCACCGAACCCCCAACTGCTCCCCGGGCGCTGCACCATTGGCTGCCCACTGCTCCGGGTGTATGTTGTGTGTGTGCACTTGGATGGGTTAAACGCAGAGGACAAATTCTGAGTATGGGTCACTATACTTGGCCACACACCACTTCCTTTTCCCCCTTTCCTGAGGACAATAGCTTTTCCATATATGAGTTTTTTCTTTATTTGTGGTGTCAGCGCTCACAGTTTAATGCAAATCACTGTATCTATAATATAAATCTCCAGATATCAATTATAAGGCCACATTTTATTTTAGTTGTTTACCATACTGAATTTCAGTTTAATTTTCTTCTGAGTTCCGTAGTGAATATAGACATTTTTATAATATTTTATGTTTATATGACTCAACAGATCACGTTGGAATGATTAACTCTTACTGTATCATTAATTGCCATAGCCCTTGACTATGTCTGCACAAAATTCCTCTGCGTTTTCAGCTTTCTATCACGGAAAAAGCTTTTTTTTATAACTCGGCTGTGAGAAGGGCTATGGCAGTTGATGATACAGTAAGCCTTAACCACTCCAACGCAATCTTAATTAAAATAATATGCAAATGCAATGCAAACTAATGTTAAAACTTTGGTGGTGGAAAAACAAACGCAAATATAAAAACAAATATGAATTGTACGATCATTAAAATACTGCTGTAGAAATTAAAAAGCCATTGTCTTACCTTTTTACTTGGGCTCCTCACAGGTGCCCTATTTTTTTTTTTTTTTTTTACTGTTTTTTGGACTCTGCAGGGGGGCACACAGTGATGACGTCATAAACTTTGATTAGCTGAGGCAGTTTTTGTCCCAAGGTCATCATAAAAAATATTGGTCTCAGCAGGACAATTAGGACTTGGCAAAATCAAGATGTGCTAACCGCATGGTGAGTATATTTGCAGCAAATTAAATTTTTTGGGTGAAATATTCCTTTAAGTAAAGGTTATAATAAAATTATTCATGCAGTATTATATATATATCATTAACATAGCCCCCCCGCATCAGATCTGACCATGAATCATGTCATGATCCACAAGCTGAAAACCACCAATAAATTATAATTTGTTTCACTTCCTCAGCAGATATTTCACCACAATGGTGATTTTTGTTTTTACACTTTGCATTTGTTTATCTGTTGAAATAATGCTTGTTCTGACCCGTTTCCCACTTTGGCCCAGAGAAACCAGGTTTACGCACACAGGTAAAGCTGTTGACTTGCTCTTTGCAGTCCTCTCTATCAGTGCATGTATCATTTGGACAGTGTGCTGAAAGAAAATGCCAATATATATATATATAATCTTTTCTGGACTATTAAAACACTCAGATTTTCTCTCTCAGAATTGTCTCTATAAGACACATAAAGGTTATTCACATAAAAATATGTGCTCAAACTGGAAATGGATCAACTAATTGAACAAGTAAGGTACCTTTCATCTCCAACTCCTTACCTTTTTGGCATAAAGGATACTTTTTCAATTGACAGTTGTCATCGTTCCACTTTCCACTATTGTTTGTCCTGCTGGTGTACAATTCCACACAGTTTTCATTAGACTTGTTGTTGGGCTCATTGAGTGCCCAGTTTTCATATTTCATGGGTTGTCCATTGGCAACCCACGTCCAAGTGTCATTGATCTTCTGCATTCCAATCCAGTAGTAGGGAGATGATTTGTTTTTCACATTTTCTTTAAGGAAGTGTGTTACATTTTCATTGTGGACCATCACAATGTCTGTGTAATGATTTTGACACCACTCTCTTGTCTCATTCCAGGACATTAACTTGTTGTCTTTCCAGTGATACGTCCATCCTTCAACACTGACTAAAATGTTGTCCATCAAAAGTTAAAGTTAAATTTATTTCCCAAATTAATTTTATTCTGGAAGGATGATGAATGTAGAATTTACTTACCCAATACGAAGCCGAGATGTATCAAAACTCCTATGTGCACCACAACACCTCCAGCCTGAACAATAAAAACAGCCACTTAATTGCTAGTATAAATGGATAGTACTTTTTTAAAGGCTTGTATTGAACCAAAAGGTTCAAAAGAAATGCAAAATTTCATAATAGATGCATACCATGGTTCTCTTTATCCTCCTTTCGACGGAGTCACTTGTCATTAGTAGAATATTGTTCATCGCAGCTCTAGTTGCGTTTCAACGGTCTGTTCTCACATAAAGTCTCTTTTGCCCTGAAAACTGTGGGCAAAGTGGGTTTTCCCACCATATATATAAGTCATTAGCATTAAATTACAGGATGTTTCCTCACAGGTTCAAAAGAATAAACATTATGTAACAACCTGGGAAAGAATGCCACTTTTTGGAAATTGCTTATCTTTTATGTTCTTTTATCTTTTCGTAAAATTCTGTCTTGCACAAATAGAATGTTGCAGAGATGCATATGATGATTAGATGATCACTTTAACCTCTGAAAGGTTTTTCAGTAAAAGCTAACTCACTAAAAATATATAACAAACATTCAATCCATGGTTATACGCAGCTTCAGGGAATGCCACAGTCACAGGATACGTCCAGATGAACATGACCTGGGTCATTTAAACAAAACCTTTCACTGCATTCACAATGCTAATGGCTTTATGCACTTAAAGGTGACGAAAGATGAAGAGGACAGAGACTTCATTCCCAGCCTTAATTTAGGTGTTAAGATTCAAATATACGGCTAATCATCCTACAAATGGAACGATCAATCACACTTGCTATTTATTTTTTATACACTGGTGTTGAAAAATTATACATTTATGCTTTTGCATTCAGCTAAAAGTAGAAAATGCATTGAAACACCCATGATGTCATGAAAGTCAAACTATATTTATTTACATTTACAAATAGATTAAAGATGTAGTTCTCCCAAAAAAGAAAATTTCCAGATTATTTACTCATCCCCAGGCCATTCGAGGTGTACAGTGTCTTTCTTTCTTCAGCCTAAGAGACATGTCCCATCATATGTATTAGTCAAGAGATGTCACTTTTTAGAAATTGCTGGTTAACTTATATGTTCTTTTATCTTGTCAAATCATCACTTGCACAAAGAGAATGGTGCTGAGATGCATATAATGATTAGATGAATACACTCATCATAAAAAAGACTACAAATAATTAAATGTGGGTAATTTATGGCAAGGATTATTCAGAAGACACTTTGACCTCTGAAAGGTATTTCTGAAATAGCAAAATATATAATAACACAAACACTCGATGATTATATACAGCTTGAAGGAAAGACCGTCACAGGATACGTCCAGATGAACATGACCTGGGCTGGGTTATTTGAACAAAACCTTTCACCGCAATAACAATGCATTATGCACTTGCAGAGTATGTGACCTCAATTCTATCCTTTATTTAGGTGTTAAGATTCAAATATATTGCTGATTATTCAGATGGAAAGATAAATCACATACATGTGATTTATCACATGTAAAGTTGTTCACAACGTTGAAAATGCACTGAAACACCCAAGTCATGACATTATAAAAGTCACACTTTATTGGTGTACATGTAAAAATAGTTAAATAGGACCAATACAGTTTTGGAACAATAAATAGTGTGTATATTAATAGCATAAAAACGAATACATTTATACAGTACAGAACAATATGTTCAGTCAAGTAAATCATAAAAGCTTCCTTTGGGAAGTAAAAATCACATTCAGTTAGGACTGTTGCCTAGTAACTGGTAATGCCCATCAAATATCCAAGTGCCTTAAATAGTTTGTGATGACATCAATTTGTATGTCCAGTGAGGCAGTTGTGAGTCCTGTGAAGAAGAATTGAATTTTTCAATGAATGGCTCACTGGAATAAGTTACATCGCTATCGTTACACATACTGGCCTGTATATGTGCATGCGGAATATATGCTCACCGTATATGCTGTATGCTATTTGAGGCTATTTTCCTCTATATGAGACTGTCAACACTGTTCTTATAAGACTGTGGTGGATCCTCAATATCCAAGGTACTAAAAATGAAATAGACAAAAGCAGATATAGTCCTGTATATACCAAAAGTAATAAATAATGACAGTAATGATACAAGAAAAATATAACTGCAAAAAAAGACATGTCTCACCTGTTCAGGTCAAAATTGTTAGCTGAAAACAAAAATACATAATTTAGCATTTCAATTAATTTTCAGTATATCATTAAAGAATTAGAACGTTCACAAACTCAGTAGACTCACCTTTTCTCCTCAGTCTCTTCAGTAACCAGAGGGCTAAGCTCAGACCGGAGACGCTGATAGCGCCTGAAACACCAAGAGTCACTTCTGTTGCTTTGAACAGCGATGCAGATGGATCAGGATGAGCTGAAAATACAAATAAAAGGAATAAGCCATTCTCACTTCATCAGTCAAATGGCTTATCTGCATCCCACAGTCATTATCCGCTGTTTACCTTGACACACCGCCACTTCCCCTGACCAGCTCCCATTGTAGTTGCACATCAATATCTCGTTATTGTGGTCTTCAAGTTGGTGGCCTTCATGACAGCTGAAGATGCAGAAGGTGCCAAAGGTGGGTTCTTCAGATGAGCAGTTCATATGCCCATTGATTGGCTCAGAAAGTTGTGGGCAGAGCACTGCTACAGAGTTGAAAAAAGACATTATGTGTTTAGTATGATTAAATTCACTTAAATACAATAAATGAACCTGTGAATTCATAAATTAGGCAAAAGTTTATTGATTACCTTCACAGCGAGGTGGTTCCTGACTCCACTTTGCAGCTTTTGTACAGCTGATCTCTGAAGCTCCCTGGAGGTAGAATCCTTCAGCACAACTGAAGCTGCATTTGCTCCCATAATTAAAGCTGGAAGTGCAGCTCAGCTCTCCATTGACAGGACTGTCAAGGGCTGGGCAGTGAATAACTGTGAGGAAAGGGGGAAATTTATGAACAGATGAGATGGTATTCATGAAAGTTTCTTTCAAGGAGTGATTGTAAAATATTCATCAGATTTCTTTTTGTTTGCACATACGTATATGAATGCTACTCACGTTCACAGGTTGGTGGTTTGCTTGACCACTCTGTGGTAGAAGTGCATTTTGTCGTACTGGAACCCTTAAGTTCATAACCTTCTTCACAGGAATATTCACATTGAGAGTCAAAAGAGAAATTTTCATGAGGATGAGAGCAGTGGACGCTAGCATGATCTGGTGAAGTGACGTCCTCTGGTTTGCATTTTATAACTGAAAATCAGAAAAAGGGGATCATCATTAAACTCCAAGAGCAGAGATGTTAAAGAGCAAAGAGCAGAACTATTGCTGAACTGCTTTCAAAAGTCTTATATTTATAAAATCCTGACTCTTCTTACTTTCACAAATGGGTTGTGAATCATTCCAGCGTCCCGTTGCCCCACAGAACAGTGTAGAGGAGCTGGAGTCTCGCAGCGTGTATCCTTCTTCACACATAAACTCACAGGTGGATTGGTAGCTGAAGATGCCTTTTGGATGCTGACACTGCATTTGGCCTTTCTGTGGTTCGATCAGCTCTGGACATTGAACAACTGCAAAAAGATGCCAAAGTGTTTTAAAAAGCCTTGAATCAAATGTGCCATTTTTATTATAGAATGTAAATTGAACTCACGTTCACAGGTTGGTGGTTTGCTTGACCACTCTGTGGTAGAAGTGCATCTTGTCGTACTGGAACCCTTTAGTTCATAACCTTCTTCACAGGAATATTCACACTGAGAGTCATATGAGAAATTTCCATAAGGATGAGTGCACTGGACGCCAGCATGATCTGGTGTGGTGACATCCTCTGGTTTGCATTTTATAACTGAAAATCAGAAAAAGAGGATTATCATTAAACTCCAAAAGCAGAGATGTTAAAAAGCAAACAGATCTATTGCAATATAATTTTTTCAAGTAAATTCAGACCCATCTTACTTTCACAAATGGGTTGTGAATCATTCCAGCGTCCCGTTGCCCCACAGAACAGTGTAGAGGAGCTGGAGTCTCGCAGCGTGTGTCCTTCTTTACACATAAACTCACAGGTGGATTGGTAGCTGAAGATGCCTATTGGATGCTGACACTGCATTTGGCCTTTCTGTGGTTCGATCAGCTCTGGACATTGAACAACTGCAAAAAGATGTCAAAGTGTTTTAAAAAGCATTGAATCAAATGTGTCATTTTTATTATAGAATGTAAATTGAACTCACGTTCACAGGTTGGTGGTTTGCTTGACCACTCTGTGGTAGAAGTGCATCTTGTCGTACTGGAACCCTTTAGTTCATAACCTTCTTCACAGGAATATTCACACTGAGAGTCATATGAGAAATTTCCATAAGCATGAGTGCACTGGACGCTAGCATGATCTGGTGAGGCGACGTCCTCTGGTTTGCATTTTATAACTGAAAATCAGAAAAAGGATCATCATTAAACTTTAAGAGCAGAGATGTTAAAGAGCAAACAGATCTATTGCAATATAATTTTTCTAAGTAAATTTAAACCTGTCTTACTATCACAAATGGGTTGTGAATCATTCCAGCGTCCCGTTGCCCCACAGAACAGTGTAGAGGAGCTGGAGTCTTGCAGCATGTGTCCTTCTTTACACATAAACTCACAGGTGGATTGGTAGCTGAACTGGCCCATAGGATGTTGGCAGTGTATTTTACCTTCCTGTGGATGAATCAGCTCTGGACACTGAACAACTGCAAAAAGATTCACAGACATGTCAAAGGAAAGTGTAAATAATTTAAGCAGTTTTGAACAGCATCTGTAAATGTCCCTCAGTGTAAATTCAACTCACGTTCACAGGTTGGTGGTTTGCTTGACCACTCTGTGGTAGAAGTGCATCTTGTCATACTGGAGCCCTTTAGTTCATAACCTTCTTCACAGGAATATTCACACTGAGAGTCATATGAGAAATTTCCATAAGGATGAGTGCACTGGACGCCAGCATGATCTGGTGAGGCGACGTCCTCTGGTTTGCATTTTATAACTGAAAATCAGAAAAAGAGGATTATCATTAAACTCCAAAAGCAGAGATGTTAAAAAGCAAACAGATCTATTGCAATAGAATTTTTCTAAGTAAATTTAAACCTGTCTTACTTTCACAAATGGGTTGTGAATCATTCCAGCGTCCCGTTGCCCCACAGAACAGTGTAGAGGAGCTGGAGTCTCGCAGCGTGTATCCTTCTTCACACATAAACTCACAGGTGGATTGGTAGCTGAAGATGCCTTTTGGATGCTGACACTGCATTTGGCCTTTCTGTGGTTCGATCAGCTCTGGACATTGAACAACTGCAAAAAGATGTCAAAGTGTTTTAAAAAGCATTGAATCAAATGTGTCATTTTTATTATAGAATGTAAATTGAACTCACGTTCACAGGTTGGTGGTTTGCTTGACCACTCTGTGGTAGAAGTGCATCTTGTCGTACTGGAACCCTTTAGTTCATAACCTTCTTCACAGGAATATTCACACTGAGAGTCATATGAGAAATTTCCATAAGGATGACTGCACTGGACACCAGCATGATCTGGTGAGGCGACGTCCTCTGGTTTGCATTTTATAACTGAAAATCAGAAAAAGGATCATCATTAAACTTTAAGAGCAGAGATGTTAAAGAGCATAGAGCAGAACTATTGTAATATAAATTTTTCTAAGTAAATTTAAACCTGTCTTACTTTCACAAATGGGTTGTGAATCATTCCAGCGTCCCGTTGCCCCACAGAACAGTGTAGAGGAGCTGGAGTCTCGCAGCGTGTGTCCTTCTTTACACATAAACTCACAGGTGGATTGGTAGCTGAACTGGCCCATAGGATGTTGGCAGTGTATTTTACCTTCCTGTAGATGAATCAGCTCTGGACACTGAACAACTGCAAAAAGATTCACAGACATGTCAAAGGAAAGTGTAAATAATTTAAGCAGTTTTGAACAGCATCTGTAAATGTCCCTCAGCGTAAATTCAACTCACGTTCACAGGTTGGTGGTTTGCTTGACCACTCTGTGGTAGAAGTGCATCTTGTCATACTGGAGCCCTTTAATTCATAACCTTCTTCACAGGAATATTCACACTGAGAGTCATATGAGAAATTTCCATAAGGATGAGTGCACTGGACGCCAGCATGATCTGGTGTGGTGACATCACCTGGTTTGCATTTTATAACTGAAAATCAGAAAAAGAGGATTATCATTAAACTCCAAAAGCAGAGATGTTAAAAAGCAAACGGATCTATTGCAATATAATTTTTTTCAAGTAAATTCAGACCCATCTTACTTTCACAAATGGGTTGTGAATCATTCCAGCGTCCCGTTGCCCCACAGAACAGTGTAGAGGAGCTGGAGTCTCGCAGCGTGTATCCTTCTTCACACATAAACTCACAGGTGGATTGGTAGCTGAAGATGCCTATTGGATGCTGACACTGCATTTGGCCTTTCTGTGGTTCGATCAGCTCTGGACATTGAACAACTGCAAAAAGATGTCAAAGTGTTTTAAAAAGCATTGACTCAAATGTGTCATTTTTATTATAGAATGTAAATTTAACTCACGTTCACAGGTTGGTGGTTTGCTTGACCACTCTGTGGTAGAAGTGCATCTTGTCGTACTGGAACCCTTTAGTTCATAACCTTCTTCACAGGAATATTCACACTGAGAGTCATATGAGAAATTTCCATAAGGATGAGTGCACTGGACGCCAGCATGATCTGGTGAGGCGACATCCTCTGGTTTGCATTTTATAACTGAAAATCAGAAAAAGGATCATCATTAAACTTTAAGAGCAGAGATGTTAAAGAGCATAGAGCAGAACTACTGCTGAACTATTGTAATAGAAGTTTTTCTAAGTAAATTTAAACCTGTCTTACTTTCACAAATGGGTTGTGAATCATTCCAGTGTCCCATTGCCCCACAGAACAGTGTAGAGGAGCTGGAGTCTCGCAGCGTGTATCCTTCTTTACACATAAACTCACAGGTGGATTGGTAGCTGAAGATGCCTTTTGGATGCTGACACTGCATTTGGCCTTTCTGTGGTTCGATCAGCTCTGGACATTGAACAACTGCAAAAAGATGTCAAAGTGTTTTAAAAAGCATTGACTCAAATGTGTCATTTTTATTATAGAATGTAAATTGAACTCACGTTCACAGGTTGGTGGTTTGCTTGACCACTCTGTGGTAGAAGTGCATCTTGTAGTACTGGAACCCTTTAGTTCATAACCTTCTTCACAGGAATATTCACACTGAGAGTCATATGAGAAATTTCCATAAGGATGACTGCACTGGACACCAGCATGATCTGGTGAGGCGACGTCCTCTGGTTTGCATTTTATAACTGAAAATCAGAAAACAGGTAACATGGTTACATTTCACACCTTTCATTGTCAACATAGATATTAACAGTATCTAGAGAAATATAACCAACCATGTTCACATCGTTCTCCATAGAAACCCCCAAAGCATGAGCATTTATGGCTGTTTATAGTTTCGACACATTCTCCTTGTCCACTGACACAGGAGTCTTCTTTGCAGGATGCTGAGAAAGAAAAAATGGATAATTACTTACATTACATTAATGATGTGTTTATTCAACGAATACAGCAGAATGACCTTTCTTTCATTTTTGGAAGGTTGGAAGACCTTAAAACCCATAGCCAGGGGGTCTGCAAAATAATGTTAGGGCCAGATGATTTCCACAATAGGGAAAATGTGGTCATAAAATGGAATTGACTTTGTAATGCAAAATGTTACGGAATTTGGCAAACCATGGATGAATAAATCAAAAGCAGCATAATTTTTAACAGTAAAGCTCTGTTATGCACCACTTTGTTTGACAAAAAAGTAATAAATAAGTCATAAAAGTTGATAAACTGTTGTTACATTTAAGTTTTATCATTTCAGTTAATGAAATCTTATCAAATCAGATATGCTTTTTGATTACTACAGTTAAATTTACACATTAAAGAAAAATGCAGAAAAATTAAAACATAAAAAAAATGTAATCTAGAAGTTACAGTGTCATCTAAGAGTGCATGCTTAATCGCTGTTATAATTGTGACACTGTCCTTGGAAAGTTTTTCTCCCCTGTATGGGGTCCCTGGCCCCCAAAAGTTTGTGAACTCCTGTCTTAAATAAACTTTAGAATTGCATAAAGACTACCTACCTGTGTAGCACAGTGCAGTCTTCTTCTTTAAGCAGGATTCATCATTCCATTTGCCTACATCTTTCTCTCTTTTAATGTATATTTCCACACAGTCTTCATTATTCCTTCCATTATTGGGCTCATTTTCTGCCCAGTTCTCAGCTTCCTTGGTAAGTGTCTTATTAGTTCCAACCCAGGTCCAACTGCCATTAATTTTACGAATGCCAATCCAGTAATATCCACTGACTTTTGGAAAGATACTGTTGAGGTGATAAATCTCTTCTTTGTTCTGGATGGCTACCATGTCGGTGTAATGCTGCCTGCACCAGTGTCTTGCAGATTCCCAGTTCATAGTGAAACTTGAGGAATGATATGACCATCCTTCAGTGCCTCTCCATAAGTTCAGCACTGCAGAATTAAACCGCAACTTTGAGTATGTTTACAGGTTGTATTTACTCAGTTGAGTTTTTACACTAGTATGGTTTGCTTTCTTACCTGAAGAAATAAGAAGAAGGGAAGCCAAAAATTGCAATGGTCCTTTGTTTAAGATGCCCTGAAAAAGAATTTTATCAACAATTATATGAACATAACAGTTATCGATACTAAAATACATTATAGAAATACATAATTTAAATGCTTTACGTACCATTGTCAGTGATGTACAGCTATGAAATGGTCCTCTATATGGTTATCTCTGTACTTCTCTATTAATATGATGGTTCTGATTTGAGAATCTGGTTTGGTAATCGCTCTGTTGGGGCATTTATATGGTTCAGAACTTCCCTTCCCGGATCCACTTGAGACATCAGCCAATAAAAGCAATGGAATTCTACTTTGTGGAAATACCCCTCTCCAACTCTCTAATTCCAGGAGGAAACACTTTCTCTTTTTTACACTCTTAAGGCGTGTTTGCAAGGAAGTGACCTCTCAGGAAATATTGTAGAGCTTTTGGTGCTGATATGACCACAGCATGAGGAATGCATATTTTCACAGTATATTCAGAAATAGAAATAACACTTTCATAACGATTTTTTTTTTTATTGTATAAAATGCATTTATTTATTTATTTTGTGTATACAATTACAACTTTCAACATTTTGGTGTGAAAATGTAATCAACAGGGAGATCTAAAGACAGAAACACTCACATTTCCTGATTATCTTCAGCTATGTTTATAAAGGAAAAAGGGATACAATATGGGCCAAGAGGGGATTCACTAGGAATTGTTGCCAGTAATAATTTTCCATTAGTCCCTTTATTTTATCTTCCAGTTACTTGGAAATACAATTAATGGCGGCTTTTTCTACTCTGTGTTGTAAATGTCATGAAAATATACCATAAAATGTTAAGACAATTAATTAATTTTACAAAATTATATTATTCAAAAGTAAAAATAACAATAATAATAATTATATAAACTATTACAAGGAACACCCATAAGAATATTCACAATTCAGTTTAAAGGTAAAAATCAAAAGTAAGACAGGAATCATTGTATGTGAATGTGAGACATAGTAATTAAACTTATCTGGCCTGTTTCAAATTTCCTTTTTTTAAAAGCTGTTATTGTACTTAAGATTCCCAGAGGTTTCTCGTTTCGAAATTTTATTCCCAGAGGTTTTCCCTCATTTCTTGATTTCTGTGTGACCTTGACCCTTTTTGGATACTACTCCATTTAATGTGTTTGCACAGTGTTGTACCAGCTTCCTTGTTACAGAAATAGCTGCCATGAGGGCACCGGAAAATTACAAGTGAGCAAAGAGGAGAAAAGAAAAATAATAAATGTGTGTCAAAATAATTTGTGAGAGTTAACTTATCTAATTGATATAAAACTCATTCAAAAATGTCCATTTAAAAACAAATCTGATATAAACATCTCAAATGAAGGATGATTATTTCTCTTCTTTTTATTCACATTAATGATCAGAGTGGATGAATTTAATTGCAATGATATAGTTATCACATCTTAGACTGGGCTAGAAGCAGAATGGCCTTCAGAATTCCCCTTTTATGTCATTAATTAGGGAGTTTTTTAGTTTTTTTTCTTTTCTAGATGAACAACATGGAAAAATTTTCTAAATCATGAAGCACAGGAATTACGCCTACTAGGCTATTTTGATTAGATAGCCTACAGTAGCTATGCTGATATGGGCTGAGAGGGAAAGTTAGCTGGTCTGTAGAAAGGAAGAGGTTGTGAGAGGGAGATAACAGGCACAACTCACACTGACAAGCTAATTTTATTTTATTTTTTTAAGCTTGACGTAAACTATATGAAGAACCAGATAATGATAATATTTTTTTTTAAATTGTCTATTAATTTACTTCATTGATAGTTTCTGCCCCTTTCAAAAACATTTTCCTTTCATTTAAGTTTCTACCAATATTTATTTTTTATTTATTTTTTTATTAGAACTAACTACAACAAAGAAAAAAATATACAATTACATCAAGACATCCAAATAAAAAAAAGTATAAATAAAACAAATAAATAAAATTTAAAATAAACGTGGGTTTACAGTCTAAATTACAGATATAAATATACAAATATACATTTTGACAAGAATACAAAGAAAAGACAGCAACTAAATGTCAATAATCCAAAAGACAGCATATATGAGATCACTTTTCAAATAAATTCAGCTCTTTAGCAAATACAATTGTATCTTTACATTTTTTTACTATCAATAAACTGAAGAGAATCCATATATGAATGTACATCGACCATAAAAACCTTCAAACAAGGTTAAGAATTATTTATATTACTCTTATGGTTATGAAACTTACCAAATAAAATCATAAGATTCAGCATAAAGGATAAGTTTCCCCAAAACTGTTTTGAATGGTAACATTCATAAAAAAAAGAGTACCAATGTTTCTGGCTGACCTGAACAAAATGAGCAGTTTCCATCAATATCCATAAATTTTGATAGTATAATTACTAACATAAATGTTATGAAAGATTTTCAAATGTAATTCCTTAAGTTTGTTAGAAATACAGAATCGATAAGGGAGCGACCTAGCTTTTTTCCACATAATATCTGTGAAGCAAACATTCCAGAAAAAATTCCCTCTTGGCTTTAGGGATCTATTTTTACAAAATATTTGTGTAATAAATATATTTGTACACTTTTTACTATAATTTGTCAACCCCATTTAGACAAAATAAAGGTTCAGATCGACAGATATTATATGACATCATATGACTTCTCATCAACATGAGTAGATCTGTGGGAATGGCTTTCATTAGAGAATTATATTCTTTATATTTAATAGGAAATAATCTGAATAACCATCTGTTCATGAAATTTTCATAAGAAAGGAAGTGAGCTGATTGGTCTAAAATGTCAGATAAAAAATAAATACCTTCATCCATCCAGCTTTGTAAATAAAGAGATTTCTGGTTAACTGTTATATAAGCATTATTCCACAGGATTACTTTATGTGGGGAAAAGTTGTGTACATAGCATAACTTCCAAGCCTTAAGAGCTTGTTGATGGAAATTGGACAATCCCCGCAACTGTTCTTTATCTCTCAAAAAAAGAACAGTATCATCCACAAGCTGAGATGATCTGATTTCATTACTAAAGTTGGTTCCCTATCGAAAGGTAACACCCGTAGCGTCGTCATATTTTATTGACAACTGCTAATGGGGAAACTCCTGTTTACTCTGTTACTGAAGCCAGATTGGTTAACGTTTGTGTACTGCACAAACCAATGGCGCTTGAGCCCACCAAAGGGGGGGGGGGGGGCGACTTGCTATATAAATCGTCCCAGAGTGCCATTTCATCAGAATCTTCTCCTTCAGCGGCGAGACCATCTCTTCGCTGACTCTACAAGAAGCCGAAGAAAAAGCCGGGAAGCTTACCTGCTCTACAATGCTCTTCACCGCTCCCGCCGTTGAATCCAGCCATTGGCAGTGGACAATTTCCCCTGTGGCCATCCGGCAAAGAAAAGAGAAAATTTCTGAGCAAATTTCAAGCGCGTTGTTTCAGATGTTGCTTCTCGAGTCCCTGCACAATGCGGACGGGCACGACGAGTGCGTCTCATGTCTGGCCGTTGCCCACGCAGAGGCTGCACTTGCAGAGGCTTCGTGTCCTCACTGCGAGGACATGAGCCTAGCTCTCCTTTTTTCATGAAGGCGATCCTCCCCGCTCCGTTCCCCCGTCTCCTCATAGGAAGAAACAGCGGAAGTTCTCTCTTGGGCACGAGCGGTGCTGCGTCAGCCCAACGCCCGTGCACTCCGCTCTCCCCAATGCGCCTCACACCGGTGTGCTTCACATGGAAGGAGCAGTTCCCCTTGTTGGATGCGAGTGGCCTGGTTTCCTTCAGCGCATATGAGGAGGAGGTAGCCATCGACGAAACCATGTCTTTGACGGCATCTGATGCTGACGAGTGGGCATGTTCCAGCGAAGAGCCTGAAGCTCCCCCTCCATCTCAGTCTGCGTGGCCCAGCATGGACTCAGAGCTGATTTGCGTTCTCATGCGGGCTGTGGAGGAACTAGGCCTGGCATGGACGGCCCCGGAAGAGCCCGCCCCTGGCTTCCTCGATGAGGGGTTCCTCAACGATCACCGTCAGCCTTCCTGTTGACAGCGACCAGCTCCGTTCATGCTAGAGGTCTACGAGGAGCTCACTAAACCCTGGCGAGCCCCTTACTCGACGCGTGTAAACCCTTCCACCTCAGCAGCTCTCACCACCGTTGATAGCGCTGAAGACCTGGCTCTGCGCGCTACCAAGGTGACGACGCAGGCGGTGGGCAAGGCCATGGCCAACCTGTTGGTGCTGGAGCGCCACCTGTGGTTGAACCTCACGGATATCAGGGACGCGGCGAAAATAGCCTAACTTGATTCCCCGGTTTCGCTCAAAGGACTCTTCGGTCCAGCTGTGGATGGCTTTACAGAGCGCTTCACCGAGGCACAAAAGATGTTGCAAGCGCTACGTCATTTCCTGCCTAAGCGCTCCAGCACGGTGACTGTTTCAAGCCGCCCCTATCCAGCGTCCACTCAGCAGCCTGCAAAACCGGCGCAGCCTCAGCTCTCGCAAAAGCCTGAGCCGGGGCTTCAACGGCGTTCCAGTTCAGCGAAGAGGTATCCCTTCTCCAAACGTCAGGGCCCCCGTCCTCACATAACGCTGGACCCTGAGCCTCAGAAGCCGTCCTGATCTGCGTACGGAGAGGAAGAGGAGAGGGTTAATTCTCACGGACGCCGGAATCCCCTCGAAGACAGCTCGCAGTTATTCCCCACCCTATCGAATGCCTTTGAGTGCTGGAGGTGTTGTAACAGGGCACATCCCGTCAATTCAGTGTGTGCCCCAAACTACCGCTGTGATAGCGGACCCACATACATTAAAGAGCAAATTTCCTCTCCCTGCACTCACACGTCAGTTCTTCCCCTGCCGGCAACAAACTGTCATCAGTAAAGCCTCTCGTACATGTCTGTTCTCTCCCTTCGGGCAGCGAACAGTCATTACTAAAGGCAAAATTACTCATGAGGAACAGCTCCCCGCAAGGAGAGCTGCCCTTGGTGAAAATGTCCACAAATGTCAGTTCTAAATTAGAACCTCTCGCATCCCGGCTAACGACTTGGAAAGCCATCCCAGGTGTGTCGAGTTGGGTTCTGGAGATCATAGAACGAGGCTATTTGCTCCAGTTCGCTCGCAGGCCACCTTCATTCCACGGCGTGGTGCAGACCTTCGTGCAGGACAACGAATCTCACTCTCTCCGAGCTGAAATACGCACAATGCTTGCAAAGGGTGCCGTGGAAACGGTCCCCTTAGCGGACAGCGAGTCAGGATACTTCCTCGTTCCCAAAGGCTATGCTACTTCCTCGTTCCCAAAAAAGACGGTGGGCTCAGACCGATTCTCAATCTCAGACCTCCGAAGACAACTGTCACTGCCCAACCTATTTCTCAAAGCAGGGGGATGCTCTGGCCCACGACTGGCCCAGCACATGCCTGTACGCATTCCCATCGATCGCCTTGCTACCCCAGCGAGTGGGTGACTTGCAAGCCTTATCTGTCAGTGCTTCCTGTCTTGAGTTCGGACCCAGCGACTGTAAGGTCGTTCTTCGGCCGTGCAGCGGCTATGTACCGAAGGTGCTCACAACTCCGTTCAGAGCCCAGGTTATCTCCCTTTTAGTGCTCCCCGCATCGGACGGTGAGCAAGGTCCCAACTTGTTATGCCCAGTCCGGGCAATGCAAGTGTACTTTGAGCGTTCTAAGTCTTTTAGACAGTCTGAACAGCTCTTTGTGTGCTTTGGAGGCCGCTCTAAAGAGCTGCCGGTCACAAAGCAAAGGCTATCCCATTGGATAGTAGAGGCTATCGCCCTGGCCTATACCTCAGCGGGCGTACAGTGCCCTATAGGTGTGAAGGCCCACTCCACGAGAGGAATGGCCTCCTCCTGGGCGTGGTTCAACAGATTCTCTATTGGGGAGATTTGTGCGGCCGCCGATGGTTGTCGCCGTCAACCTTTATCAGATTCTACAGTTTGGATGTCCCTGCCCTGCAGGCACGGGTGCTATCTGCTTAGTGCTACTTTTCTCCCTTTGGGAGGACAAGACTTATGACAAGCAGACCCCAGATACTTCTTGGGTCTCTTTTATAGCTTGAACTCACGAGGCCCACTCTGGCCCAGCCCACGCCTGTACGTATTCCCACCGATCGCCCTGCTACCCCAGGTTATCTGGCAGATCAGAGAAACTAAGTGCTCTCTCCTTCTCGTGGCCCCCCTCTGGAGGAACCAAGTTTGGTTCCCAGAGATGATCCAGCTGCTGGCTGCAGCACCGTGGTTAATTCCACTAAGGAGAGATCTTCTCTCTCAAGCGCAGGGCAAGATTTGGCATCCCCAGCAAAGGCTATCCCATTGGATAGTAGAGGCTATCGCCCTGGCCTATTCCTCAGCGGGTGTACAGTGCCCTATAGGTGTGAATGGCCTCCTCCTGGGCGTGGTCCAACAGATTCTCTATTTTCGACCTTTATCAGATTCTACAGTTTGGATGTCCCTGCCCTGCAGGCACGGGTGCTATCTGCTTAGTGCTACTTTTCTCCCTTCGGGCGGACAAGGCTTATGACAAGCAGACCCCAGATACTTCTCGGGTCTCTTTTATAGCTTGAACTCACGAGGCCCACTCTGAGCGTGCCTGAGCTGAGCTCGCGGAGCAGGCTTAGTTCTGCTTCTGCTTATAACACGGAGCTACTGGATGTGTTCCCCATTAGCAGTCATCAATAAAATATGACAACGCAACGGGAGTTCCCTTCGATAGGGAACACTCCGGTTACTCACGTAACCTCGGTTCCTTGAAATAAGGAACTGGCCGTGCTATAGCTGCAAGCGAATCGGTGGCTGTCGCTTCAGTCGTTGATTCTGATGAAATGGCGCTCTGGGCTGACTTATATAGCAAGTCGCCCCCCCCCCCCCCCCCTTTTGGTGGGCTCAAGTGCCATTGGTTTGTGCAGTACACAAAGGTTACGTTTTGTTACGTGAGTAACCGGAGCATTATTCCTTGCACAGTTGGAGAGTTCAGGATTTTAATGGATCTTTAAGAATGATCTTCAAATGATCTTTATCAGGTTTAGGCAGTAGGGTTATTAATCCTTGTTTCATATAAGTTAATAGTTCATTCGTGTTGTTGTCAGTACATTCCTCATACATCTCAAATAAAGGATTTTCAATTATATCCCAGAACTCCACTGAAAAACCATCTGTACCTGGCGACTTTTTATTTTTATTTTTCATTGAATGGATAGCTATAACCATCTCATATTTCCTTAGTTCTTCATCACAAATGTCTCTAAATTGAGTTGAAATAGGTGAGACAAATGGCTTAACTGACTCAAAGAAATTAGAACATTTATCTATTTGAAATACAGATTTATATAACTGAGAATAAAAGGATTCTACATAATTTTAAATTAAATTTGGATTTGAAGTAATTACATCATCAATTTAGCTCGTTTTTTTTCTCCTTTTTCTAACCACTCTTGAACGAATAAATGCGCTTTTTGCTGTATCAATAAATATTTGATCAATTTGAGTTTATATTCGTCTGCAGCCAGACCCTTCTCTTCTAATGTACATTTTTTCCTTTTCCTTTTTTTATCACTATTTCCGGTTTGGACATACTGGCGTGCGTGATGACTGTATAAGGTTCGTCTGATTGTTGCCTGCAGTTGCTCCAGCGAAGATGGCAGACGCTCTGAGCAAAGTGCCCGATGTCGACATTGATCCGGAGGGAAAGTTTAAATATATATTAGTGAACATAAAGGTTAAAGGTGGAATGGAACAAAAAGTGATAGTGAGGGGAACTAAAACTGCGGAGTGACAGTAAGTGTGCACGCTTGCAAGAGCAATAGCGTGACTGTCTGTCTCTGCAAGCCAGCGAGTTAACTTGATCCTTCTCAGACAGCTCAGCAGTATTTCTAAATCAACTGGGAACATCCATTCTGTTCATCAGTTTTTATGGGCAACGAGGAAAACATCGGAAGTTAACGTGCCAACATAAAAACGTTGGTATAAATGTTTGACAGGTATCATTGAATTAATTTTGAGGCTTGATTGAGATGCTAAGTTTTGAAGAAGATCTAACTTAGTACTAGCTGTAGGAATGTGTTTAGTTGGTGTGTTTAACTATTGTCAGTCTCACCAGACTGAAACTTACAGAAGATCTCAGAATAAACATGATCATGATCATTTCTGGAATGGTTCATTATTCACTCAACTTTTTTTATTCAGATCACATATTTGAAAAAGCGAATGCTGCTATGGAGGCTTTGGGACTGGAGTGTAGTTGTCTTGGTGGCAAGATTGAGCACAACACCACAGAAAAGAAACTTTGGGTGTTTGGAGAGTCTACGGTAACCCCCTTAACCATTATAAAAAACACTTAATATTGTGACAGAAGGTTACAGCAGGGGTTACATGGACACCTGAAACAACTACAGTATCATAGAGGCACAAAAGGTAGAAGTAGGCCTACTATTCAGAATTTTATCTTTCTTTATTTCAAATAAATTTAATAGGAGATCAGATCACATCTCATAATTATAAGGAGACCCTTTAATATGCTTAAGATAGACCGGATATATAAAGTGAACAAACCCACAGTGCATTAAAATAAGTATGGTCCTTTCATATCTTTAAAACAAATGTTATTTGTTAGACATATTCTTGGTGTTTTGAGTCAAAGCCTGCTTTTAAAGAGATTATCTCACATTTCTGTTTCTAGGGATATGGGAAGGCTGACCATGCTCTCACAGTGGAAAAGCTAAAATCTGTCTTCAAAGACTATGAAATTACTATGGAATAAAAGATTGATCACTCTAAATTCATGGGCATGAACATCTTTGAAAGTATACAATTTTATAAGACTTCAGCTATTCCTCATTTTAATTTGGATAAAATTAAATAAATGTTCACTGATCTGTCAGCAGTGTCAAAATTTAGGTTAGATCACTGACCTTGATAGCGAGGTCTAACCTGCACAGGAAATCTGCATGTGTTTTACAAAGTGATAAACATCCTGTCTCCATCATGGAATGTGTCTGTGTAGAGATCAGGAACAGATAATTGAGTGTCTGTATGATTCATGGAATGTCTAATTTGCTTCTGGAATTCATTGAGAAATTTGGCATTGAGATATAAGCATACAAATGTGTATGGATTCATTCGCTGTTTTCATCATTACAATTAAATTATAAAGGCCCATTATTGTGTGAAGTCTTACATTTATATAGTTATAGTGATTTTCAATAATACCCTTGATGGATATTATTTTATAGATGACGTGTATTGAATAAAAGTGATTTTCCCATCCTGTTTCTTAAGTTGAAACCTTTACCAGTTTCCTCTAGCCTACCCGGAGACCCTGAATATGACCCTCATTGTCTATAACCATTAAGAGGTTAAACGAGAGAGCTTACGCGGCAAGACTATTTTTACACTAAATAGTGTATTCATTGTTTAATTAAAGTGATCCTAAAAGCTGCCAGTGCCAAGTGTTTTGTTTTTTGGCAGAGGCCTTCTCAAAAATGATAAAAGGTTTGATATAATTTTACAGTGTCAGTGCCACAGCTTTAGTCATTTAAATTCAAGGTAAGTATTATTTTCTATTTAGAAAAAAAAATATGTATTGAGGCTGAACAAGTGCTGTGATTTGTTTCCCCTGTGAAATTCCCCTCTTCCTGTGACATGTTTGGAGTCTATTTGAACATAATGGGGCTGTATTTGGAAGTTCCTGTAGATGTTATCGCCATCATAGCCTTCTGTTAATGGGCTTTTGTTTCCCTTAGCATGTGGCTGGCGAATGTGTTTGCACTAACCGTCAAGGATGTTAAAAGAAAAATCTGAAAATGTCACTTTGAAGTAGAGAGGTGTGGCATATAGTTGAACACAATATTGGCAGCTAGTGTATGATTCCAGACAGTATTCTGGTAATTAGTTTGATGAGTTTAGAAATGTGCAGTCCCTGTTCCTGCACTCACTTACAGGAACCACTGGAGTATTTTCATTCATCTAAATGGAGTCAATCAGTCTTCATTACAAATAAATATATGATTATGAGGAAGTTGAAGATGTGCAGCCATTCAAAGTAACTTTTTGTGGTGGAGACGAGCACATCAACCATTAACAATGTAAGAAATATTCATGATATTTCTATCCCCAAGATAACTATCAAAAACTTAAAATAAAACTATATAAAACAAAAAAAGTGTATCTTAAAATAAAAGCAACAGAAGCACTAAAATGTTTCCTTTGTTTTTTGATTTACATGCTTTGTTTAGGGGGCTTGATGAGTGAACTTCAGTGCAACTGAGGCATTGATTCTGTGATTAGGATGGTCCAAAGAGCAATTAAGCTTGTTTGGGGGTGGGCGGGGATATTCATAACACTACAAAATAGTGCTATAACACCTTAGTGCTGTGTGGCAAGATGGTGGCTGTCATAATGGGGCTTAGGGAATGTGTGCTTGGGTTTTTAGTGCTGGTTGTATTTGATCATGTGTACAGTGCCAGACCTCAGCCTCGAGTGTTTCAGCCCTGGGTGTTGATGGAGGAATCTCAAAGGGTTGATTCTCATCTTCGGGACCAGTGGAGTCCAATCCAAGGTCCTTATGAAGTTCAATCTCAGAGGCCCCAGCTGTCCCCACTTACTACAGATCTGGCACCTTCAAGTATTCAGTCCAAACAAGAACTGCGTGGCCCCGTCAGGGAGCTAACCTGGAAGTTCCCAAAGGTCCCAGAAGAGCCAGTACAGCCAGATTTTAACTTTGAATTGCAGCAGCCTCAACCTTCTGACAGTGTAGCAGTCCAGTGTTGGGAAAATGGGGTGCATGTGGAAGTGAAGCAGGACTTCTTTGGTACTGGCCAGCTGCTTGAGCCCTCTCTCCTATCTCTAGGGGGCTGTGCTGTAATGAATGTGGATGAAGCTGCCAGAGTCCTGATCTTTCAATCTGAACTTCATGAGTGTGGTAGTCAGCTTGTGGTGTGTCTTCTGGCTCTTTAATCATGCTGTGAATTTGCTCATTGCCAAAGTCCTGGATATTGAGCAGCTTCTAAATTCCCTCTGTTGCAGGTGACTGACAATGAGCTTGTCTACATCTTTACCCTTTACTATAGACCAGCAGACTTGCAAAGCACTCCAATTGTAAGGTCCAGTGCTGCTACAGTTGGTATTCAATGCCACTACCCCAGGTCAAGTGTTTTCTTTACTTGAATTCCTAGTACAACTTTACAATTCAAGTCTTTTGGATGTGAATGAGTATTTCATTACAGGAGACACAATGTGAGCAGTAATGAACCGCAGCCAGCTTGGATCCCGTATGCGTCCACCAAGGTTGCAGAGGACATTCTGGTCTTCTCCCTGAAGATCATGACTGGTTTGTATTTCCTCTCTTTAGACTAGCATTTTCATTTGTATTTGAGATTCACTTATTGTCTTCATTTACATTTATTTTTCTTAAGATGACTGGATGTTTGAAAGGCCTTCAAAGGTGTTCTTCCTGGGTGATGTCTTAAATGTTCAGGCATCTGTGACGCAGTATAACCATGTTCCCCTTCGTATATTTGTGGACCACTGTGTTGCCACTACAGACCCTGGCGTGAACTCTGCTCCAGTGTATTCTTTTATTGAAAATCATGGGTAAGAACTTGCACTGAGTTCTCATAGAATTGTGGGAATCAAGATCCTCATGACTCTTTGGTGTTTCAGTTGCCTCACTGATGCAAAGTATACAGGCTCCATGTCCAACTTTCTGCCCAGAGTGCATGATGACAAACTCCAGTTTCAGTTGGAGGCCTTCAGGTTCCAACAAGAAAGCAGTGGTGCTGTATGTATTTTGTCTGTGTGGTTTCAAGTGCGTTTGAAGTGTTTCTTATAAGTGGCCTGTCTTTGCAGATTTACATCACTTGTCTTCTAAAAGCAAGTGCAGCTACGGTGCAGGTTGATGAAAATCATAAGGCTTGTTCTTTTAGAGCAAATGGGTGAGTCTGGGTGGCTGATGCAACTATACTCTGTAAATGCATCCTCTAGACAAGTCTGTCTTGTTTTAGATGGGTATCTTCTGATGGTGGTGAGGAGGTGTGTGGCTGCTGTGACACAAGCTGTGGGTTGAGGACTGATGGCGCGTTCAAAGTTCCAGGTACACTTTGTATGTGATTTGAGCACCAAATTTGAAGGTTTATCCTGGCTTTGACTGCTCCCATTTCACAGCAGGCTTCCTGTGGCAGGGAAGAGCCCAAGTTGGCCCTCTCCAGGTCTGGGAGAACCAACGTCAAGCCAAAATTGTGATCTGAGTTGTTTTTAAATAAAGCTTTAAGTACAAATATTTTGGTGGGGTTTTTTTTTTTTTTTTTTTTTTTCTCCTCTCCCTCTTTTTGGGACTTAATTTACCCCCTCCCCCCACCACAAGGCATCACCCATTGACTGACATAGGCTTCTGGTGTAGACTTGTAAGAGGGTGTGGAGCCTGTTGCTGTTCTGTCAGCAAGCACCAACGACTTGAACATCATGTGAGCCGTGACTGGAGGCCAGTACAGAGAGATGAGTGTGACATGGGCTGTCTTTGGTTCAATGACAAAATGTGCAGCTGAAATTTTCAATCATTTGCAGAGGTCTGATTGCGCATGACTGAAATCTAGCCAGAAGAGCATTGCAATAGTCCCGCCTAGAAATGATGAGGCTGTGTTGCATGTTCTGTTAGGAAGGGCCTGATCTTTCTAATGCTTAGTGCAAACCTGCATGATTGGTGTTTTTGCAATATGATCTTTAAAGGTCAGCTGATCATCAGGGATAACACCAAGATTCCTAGCTGATCATGATGGGATTATCATTGATGAGCCTAGCTGGATGGTAAACTGTACTGATGGGGAGGCTGGGAAGATGAGAAGCTCAGTCGTTGCCAGGTTGAGCTACAGGTGATGCTCTTTTATCCCGAGATGTGCATCAGGCTGCCTGAGATCCGTACAGGTACCGTTGGATCATCTGATTGAAATGAGAGGTAGCGCTGCATGTCATCAGCATCGCAGTGGTAGGAAAAACCATGTGCCTGTATGATGGGTCCCAGTGATGTAGTGTGTGTGTGTGTATATAGAGAAAAGGAGGGGTCCAAGAACTGATTCTCTTCTCCCCGAGCAACTCTGAAGGACCTACCTTGAGATAAGATGTAAACCAGTGAAGTGCATCTCCGGTGATGCCTAGTGATGAGAGGGTGGACAGAAGGATTTGATGATTAACAGTGTCTAAAGCATTAGATAAGTCTTGCAGAATGAGATCTGATGATTTGGACTCCGCTCTTGCAATCCATAGCGATTCAGTGACTGACAGCAAGGGGGATTCAGTTGAATGCAGGTTGTTATGTGAAAGGAAAGAAGAAACTTGGTTGAACACAAACGCATTTTGATTTTGCAATGAAAGGGAGGAGAGACTGTAGCTTTCAAGTCGTTTGTTCTTTTGTCACATGACAGCAGCAGTGGATACAGAAATTGGTTAATAATTCCCAACCTTCCTTTCAAACAAGTGCTTCTTTACTCTTGCGGTTCGGCTATGTAATGTTTCTTGTCTCAATTTTTATTTGAGCTTTTTATTTCTTACAATTTATAAATCTGTGAATTCCTGTAATGGTTCTTTTCCATAACATTGAATGTAGTAATGAAGAGTTGATTAATGCTTAACTTTATCTGTATGATGGGGAAAATCACTTTGATAATTCCTATATATATATATATATATATATATATATAAAAAGATTCTGATCCAGGAAGCGGTCACGTCAGAAAAGAACGAAAGACTTGAACCCGAAGACTCAGGAGGTGAATTAACAGACTGCGTAGCCTTGGGTGTATTCCAAACGTCTAGTGTTTTTTTTTTTTTTTTTTTTTTTTTTTGCACCCTTGAAGGGAACTTTGGGAAGGGGATGCCATTTGTAGGGACTTCCCAAATGAAAGTGAACAACTGAATCCCTTCTGGAAGGGCCCTACCAGAAGTCCTTTAGCAAAGGGAACATGCGATGGTCACTTCACTGAAGTGATTTCTGTTTGTGATCTTGTTCACAACTTTAAAACAAAGCATTTTAAAACAAAGTTGGGGTTGACTTCACTTTAATGTAATACAAAAAAAAATTATTGACTTATTTTTAATGCCTAATACAAAAGTGATAGCCTATAATTTAAGACGGTAGTTGATGCACCGAGAAGAGACCCAGGCTGACGAAGTCTTTCTGTAAAAGTGTAGTTTATTAAAAATCAATTATCATGAGTATAAGTGATACTTATTACAGATGATTAAATGTGAAAATTTGAAAATTAAAGAGATTTAAAAAAAGAATGAATACAACATACAAGTTGAATAGATTCTACTAAGATAAACGTATAGTAATATTCAAGAGCTGAGAGATGAAGATCTTCAGAGCATGCAAAGAAAAAAATTGATGATGCCAATTTGAAGGAGTTTTATATTGGCTTAGATACCTACGTCTTCATGGAATATTCTCGTCTGATCAAGAATGTTCTTGTCTGATCAGCAAAATGTTAAAATTATTTACCTTTCTCCTTTCCCTCACTCTTACTTAATGTCATAATGTCAACTTGACTTTTCGGAGGAGGTTGTTGTGGTTTTTACACCCTTTGAGCAGAAACAGCAAGCTCTGCAAATCTTCAAATATCATTAGGTCCAGAATATCCGTATGCTCTATGAAAAGATGGATACAAATTGAACACTTCCGTGCATATAAAAACATTATGTATAAAGAATGAGTTTCCAGCATCCTGTCCAACATAAATGGAACATAACAAGGTGTACCTTTATATGTCAGACGAAGGAAAAATACATAAATACATCAGTGGAATATGAGCATATCTAAAATTAGGCATTTAAAACACAGACGGATATGAAAAATAAATGCAGAATAAAAATGAAATTATAATTATCTGTATTTTAGACACACCAGTAGTGTAAGCAAGTTTGGTTAGAAAAAGTTTAGCCTAATAGTAGCCTAAATAAGACCCAATTAGACAATATTTGAATATAATAATAATAAATATTTATTTGCAACAACTGATGGAGTGCTGAATGCTGACTTAAGAGAACTAACAGACTGCACAGCCAGCTAAGCAATGAATTAATAATTTCTGCTTCTTATAATTTGGTCTTGGTTGCATCATAGTTTATATAATGTGATCAGTGTTTGCGTAAATACACGTGTTGGGGAATTTGGATATTAACATGTAACATTTTAATTATATTCTGCTGAAATGAACGAAATGACTTGAGATTCAAAGAGACCGAGATTCAAAGATCCGAATCAGTAAAATGATCCGAACAAGTATATACAATATAAAATATATATATTCTGGACTTCGCCTTTAAGAAAAAGGCGCGAAGTTGGGACTTGGGAGCGATACCAATTTCACTTTTATAGGGGGACTCGTAAGCGCTGTACTGTTATTAACGTACGCTCGTAAAACGAATAAAAACGTAATCAGGACATTTTTTATATTGTGTAGTGTTAAATAGGTAAACATATCGCTTAGGACAGTCATCCAACAGGTTTTGTTTTCTTAAAGAAACCCCATGCAGTGCTGGCGAATGAAGTCGCCCAGAAGAAGGAAATGTGTGGAGCTCCCAAACAGATCAAAATATGTATACAGGATCTCATTATTGTCCATAATTATCAGAAGAACGCGTTTATTAATCGTTATTGTTTCTCTCTGAGTGAGTAGGTAAGTTCTAAATTGATAATAGTTTTGAAAAATTGTATGAAGTTAGTTGAGTTAGTTTAAGCTTCAGATTGAACGAATAAAAAACTGTTCCCTTTTAACGTTACTACGAAAACATGTTTGGCGAGTTGTTTCGTGAATGCATAAAATCGAGTTAAGTTACAACTTTGTTGTCAGTGCAGGTGTGTTTTGAAAAACCGTGACCACAATGTCTCAAGTTACTCTTTTGGAAGAGGTCTCTCAGTGGAACCAGGAGACCTGTCAACAAGAGCTCAAAACAGTCCTGCCCAAACTAATTATATCCTTTCCTGACGTCCTTCACAAATTCATTTCACTTGTAGTTTAAGGTGTATGCATGTATGAATGTTCATACGCTTGCATTTGATTGTTTAGAACAATTACTGATTTACCTTAGTGTAATTGATCTAACTAAGTGAGTAATTGGCCTTGACACTTAAACGCCATGCATCATGACACTCACAGCTGGGAAGAGCACACAAGTAAGTCTGAGCTGTCATTAATAAGACATTGTTTTAGACCTGGCATATCTCTGGTGGACCTCTAAACATACGCTTTTTTATGTATGATATATATGAGGGATATCTAAGCAAGTAAGTTAAAGCAAAAGTGCAAAATAAGAGACAACATGATCATTTAAATGATCTTCAACAGGCTCCTGTTTTTAAATTGTGGAAGCTTTCATTGCTTTTCTCAATAAATGCTTTATTTTTATTACCTACTTTGTTGATTTTTTTTTTTTCCACAGATATTCTTCAAATAATCACAAGCAGGTTCCTCCCTCATCTTTCTTTACCTGAATTAGAGACGGGGTGTTTCTCCACTGTCTTACCCAAGGTTTGAGATTTAAATGTCGGTTTTATAGTTGGGCTGAGTTTTTTTTTTTTTTGAGTACATGATAGCTCATTGAAATAAGTACTTGAGTACTCAAGGTATCATGATGATAATGAAACAGTTTAAAAAAACAAAACAAAAAACATACTGGTAATGGAAATAATATTATTTAAAAAAATTACACCTCTGTAATTAATAAAAAATTTTTTTTAATGCAACAGCTGAAAGGAATAAGGTTGTTTCATACAGCACTGTTGTAATGAATTATGTCACGTGTTGTATGAGCTAAAGCTGAAAAGTTAAATGAAGCTTCTGAAAATATTCTATAGCCCGAAATATTTAACAGGAAGCCTGTTTATATGTGTTGTCGTGTGATCCACAGGTGGTAAAAGTGTTTGCCAGTCTTTTGGAAGAAATCGGCAAGCAAATTGGAGGCCTCTCTAGTCAGAACACAGAGCTGCATGTGTTTTTGAGAAATATCTTGAAGGTTTGAATATGGCATATTGAAATTGAAATAAAAATTTCTTCATTTGCTGGTCAAAGTGATTTCTGCTGTTGTGTTTTTGTCAGATGATGGTCCAGACCCTGGAGTCTCTCTCTGGCTGTGTGCGTCGTGTCTGTTCCTTTGAAGAGTCTGTCTCATTTGATGCCATTCGCTCTCTGCCCTCTTGCATTCTCAGCGTCCTAAAGGACACCTTCCAGCACTGCAAGGTACCACAATATTTTTTTATATAGTGCGCTGGATATATTTTTACACCATCAACCATTGATTGAGAGCACACCTTTATAGGGTTGTGCTTATAGACGATAGTATCATGTATCGACAATAGTCAAAGATATCGCCTGTGGCTGATGCCTTTGACGATATCAAGACGATTATTATTATTATTATTATTATTAGGTTAGTATTATCTAATTAATATTAGGGCTTATTTGTCCGATCATATTTCTTTTTACGTGTTTTTACAGTGTTGCGCATTATAGCCAATGGGGTTGTGAAGGTGAGGATATTTTCCCACCAGTTAATCGACATGTGACAACACCAGTAATACAGGTGTCACGGTGGTGGGGGTCGAGTTTTCCCTCTTTTTCTCTCTTCCCTTCTGTTTTAAATAACTTGTAAAAGCGCTGTGTGCATTCTACTTTCACTTTTAAATTAGCGGCAAATCTGAATTCCATTCAAGCAACAACAAAATACAACGTAGTGCATAGAACTTTTATTAACAAAACAAATAAAAATACACCATGCTTTATGCCTAATATAAAATAACAAATAACTTACACAAAGTTTAAATGGGTAGCCTGTACAAAACTGAAAATCAGCTAATGAATAAGAAACGTAGAACATTTACAAAAATAGTCAATGTGAAATTAAAACCGCCAGTAGGTGGCAGCATGTGACTGTTAATGAGTGAGTCATTGAGATTCAAACGGCTGATTCATTCAGAAACAAAGCATTTGACTGTGTTAATGAGTGAATCACTTTTATCATCCGATTCGTCCAAAAAAGCTGATTCATTCAATAAGTAAACACTGTCCATTGCTCAGAGACGCAAAACAGTGCTGTGATCTTTGTTTGGAACTATTTTACGTTGGCAAAATTGAGCAAAAACAAGCAATATTATGTCTAAAATGTAAGTCACTTATTGTTTTACTGAACTTGTATAAATAATTATTAAATGTGTTATCATGCTGATATCTGCAGAAAAACAGTACTCTTTGTGTGAAGTAGATTAAGTTAACTATATTAAATCATATAAATATAAAAAGCATACAGAAGCATTTTTGCCATCTACAATTTAGAATGCCTGGAATTCTGAGTTTTAATAGACTAATAAATCAACGTGCGTGCACTCTGTGTGTGATTTGGTGATATAGCCTGCTTGATAATGTCAGATCGCACATCATTACAACAACACTTACCATATAGTCACAGGAGATATACTGTATATTGCACACCCCAGACTCGACTTGAGTGGAAAATGAATCGTCTGCGGTTGTGCGCGCATTTGTTTTCACATTTACATTTATGCATTTAGCAGACGCTTTTATCCAAAGCGACTTACATTGCATTCAAGTTACAGTTTTTACATTTTATCAGCTCTTGCTTTCCCTGGGAATCGAACCCATGACCTTGGCGTTGCTAGCGCCATGCTCTACTATTTGAGCTACAGGATGAGCAAAGGTGCTTTTAGGACTCTAATCGCCAGACCACTGATTCGTCAAACCTGCTTTCCTGCAGTCCGTGTTCTTCTGTTCTGTTCTGTTCTTCTGTTCTGTTCTTCTGACTATTTTGTAGTAAGTAACGGATATGTTTCGAGGTAATGTATGGGAGTAAAAGTATACATTTTAATTAGGAAATGTAGTGGAGTAAAAGTAAAAGTTAGCTGAAATATAAAAACTCAAGTAAAGTACAGATACTCCCAAAAATACTTAAGTACTGTAACAAAGTACTATTACTTCGTTACAATACACCACTATTAAGCACAAGTGGTAACGAAATACATTTTTTAAATAGAGATAGTATGTTAAAAGCGCATTTTAGTTCATATTCATGGTGTCCCAAAATAGCACAGTTGGATACTCTTAGTTGATCTTAAGTTTATCTTAAGAAGTATTAAAGAATAATTTTGTGTATATTAAGTACAAAATTAGTTTGTGAAAAATAGAGCACTTTAAGGACAATATGGAAGTGTACTTTTTTTTTTTTTTACCTGAGCATCATGTTATAGGGACTGAACAGACATTTAGAAGTTTATTTTAAAATTCAAGATATTTAAAATAAAAATAAGGCTGTGTAAACACTTTTTATTTTTATTTTTTTAACAACACGTTTACCACGCTATAAGTGTGTGCCATCAGGTAATGAAAAGTTTCACACACACTTGTGGTCTTCGTCATCACTTGAACGCCAAATACAGGAAATGCGTCATATAAGTAGTCAAGTGCAAAGACTGCAAGTGTGGGTATTTGGACAAGGCATTTGTAAGTACATTAAAACAAATTAGCACAAGGATATTGTGTATCAGCGATCTCACAGGCTGACTATAGGATGGTATATCGCCCAACACTACTGTTTGTGAACTTCAATAGTGGTTATGCAGAGAATTTTATTTTCTGTAAATTTCAGTATGATGTTGATGTGTTTATAGGACAGTGAGGTCATGTACAGTGGAAGGCTGTCATTGGTTGGTGATCTGCTTCAGGGCATGTTTAAAGAGGCCTATTCCTTGCAGAAGGGCTTGATGGAACTGTTGGACAAAATTAGTTTGGAGGACACTGCTTCTGAGGAGGAAGTGTCGGATATTGTCACAGGTTTGTGGTATCTGTGTGAGCAATCTCAAGCGAAGAGATGGATGCACTTTTCAATAGTTATTTAAAATTTTGTGTTTGGCTTGCAGTGATTCACAGTCTGCTGGACATATGCTCAATCATATCCAGATTGGACATTGCGCTACATGCTAACACATGGAAATTTATCATAAAGTGAGTATAATGTGCATCATGAAACCTTAAATCTGCTTTTAATAGAAACGGATATTTTATGGCCATGTTGCATAGGGAATTTTATGTGCTGAAGTAAAAATGAAAGTCTCACTTTTGCTGCATGATTTAAATGCCAATAACAAGAGTCCAGGTTTTTTTTTTTTTTTTTTTTTTTTTTTTTTCAAACTAGAAAACGTTAAAAGGCCAAAAAACCATCTTGTCCCAAACTTTAGCCTTAGAAATGATCAGACATTATAAATTGCACATAATACTTAATTATTCAATCTAAAATCCCAGAAAAAATTATATAAATTTATGTACTACTGACAGTTTGTGTTGGATTTCAGACAGAGTGTGAAATACCAGTCTCTTGTTGAAGATCGGCTTCGCCACACTGACATAGCCTTCTCGTTGTGTCAAGACCTATATACATCTGTCCAGAACTGTCTTGAGCTAGCTCAACAGATCCAACAGGCAGGCCTACAGGTAAAGTTTGTAACAGAACAGGGTGCGTTTTCTTTTTTTTTTTTCTTTTTTAACAGAGATGGTGATTGTTTTAATTTTTTTATTTTTTCATTGCAATAATGGTGACCTAGAATCATTTATCAGGGACTTTTTGTTGGATAAGTGAAAATAAGAGTTTTTATATAAAAGGTCAGCTCATATCTGACTTCCTCCTTTTGTTTCTCATAGGAAGTTGTGCACTGTCCAGAATACAAGCTTTTCCAAAAAGCAACAAAAATGTCTAGGTTTTTTGCTAACACATTAGTCCACTACACAAAGGTAACTGAGGGGAAAGTGAAAGTTAAAAACTTCCAAAACATCAAAGCTTGTTCAAATGATTGTAACAGTCTGAAATAGTTATAATGTTCTGTTTTTTGTCATGTGATAGGAATTTAAAGCATTTCTTGCCAAGTCATGCTGTCGATTTCACCAGTTGTATCTACAAATACACAGGTAAATGAAAGATACAGTCGTGGTCAGAATTAATGGCACCCTTGGTAACTATGGTCAAAGAAGGCTCTGAAAATAAACCTGCATTATTAATCCTTTGATCTTTTATTTAAAAAAAATCTAACTTTTCATTGAACTAAAACAACTGAAAATGGGGGAAAATCTCATTATGAAATATTTTTCTCAAATATACGTTCGACACCATTATTGCACCCCCAGAAATTCTTATGAGTAAAATATCTCTGAAGTATATTCCCAGTCATATTCACAATTTTGAGCACTCTAGGGTGATTATGAACATGAAATTATCCAGCCATGGTTTCCTGTTTCACAGAAATATAAATAGGAGGGAAAACAAAGCCCAAATTCCCTTAATCATCCATCACAATGAGAAAAACCAAAGAATATATTTCTGATGTGCAGCAAAAGATAATTGAGCTTCACAAATTAGTGAAGTGGTTTTAAGACGAGAGCTAGAGCAGTGAAAATTCCCATTTCCACCATCAGGGCTATAATTAGGAATTTCTGATCAACACAAAATGTTATGAAACTGCCTGGAAGAAGAGGTGTGTCTATATTGTCCTAATACACGGTGAGGAGGAGATTTTGAGTGGCTAAAGACTCCAAGGACCACAGCTGGAGAATTGCAGAAAATGGATGAGTCTCGGGGTCAGAAAACCTTGGGAAAAGTCAAACAGCACCTACATCACCACATGTTGTTTAGGAGGATTTCATGAAAATTTATCCTAGCTCATCCAAAAACAAACTCCAGCATATTCAGTTATCAGACACGACTGGAACTTCAAATGGGACTGGCTTCTATGGTCAGATGAAACTAAAAAATTAGCTTTCTTAGCAGCAAACCCTTAAGATGGGTTTGGTGAACACAGGGATAAAAAGTACCCCATGTGTACAATTAAATATACTGCTGTAGTTTTGATGTTGTGGGGCCTACAGTATATTTCTGCTGGAGGTCCTGGACATCTTGTTTAGACGCATGGCATCATGGATTCTATCAAAGATAAAAAATCAATAAGTGTCTGACTCTGTTAGAAATCTTATAATGGGCCATGTTTGGATCTTCCAACCGTATAATAATCCAAACACAAACCTCAAAAATGGGTCACTGAGACAAAAATGGGTCACTGAGCACAAAACCAAGCTTCTGCTATGGCCATTCCAGTCCTCTGACCTGAACCCTATAGAAAATGAGTGGGGTGAATTGAAGAGAAGAAACACCAACATGGAGCTGTGAATCTAAAGGATCTGGAGTGATTCTGGATGAAGGAATGGTATCTGATCTCTTGTCAGGTGTTGTCTAACCTCATCAGGCATTATAGGAGAAAACTTAGAGCTGTTAAACTGGCAAATGGAGGTTTCAAAAAGTATTGAATAAAAGGGTGTCGTTAATTGTGGCCAATGTGTATTAGAGAAAAACCATTTATTTCATAATTATATTTTCCCCCGTTTTACATTCTTTTTATCCAATGAAAGGTTAGATTTTTGTGAATTTTTTAAATAACAGATCAAAAGGATTAACAATGCAGATTTTCACAGCCGCCTTTGATCATATTTACTAAGGGTGCCAATAATTCTAACCATGATTGTATATTGCAAGGTCAACATTCATAACATGGGGATTTCAAGCAACTTGATTTTAAAATCATGTCAGTTTCATATTTTTCCCCTCTCTATTTTGTCTATGATGTCTAATTAAACTTGTGGTTTTTCCCTCCTCAGCAAGATCCCTACCTCTGTGTGTGCCCCGTCTGTGCCCTCTGCCCTCATTGAGGAGTTGAGAGTGGCGGTTCTGGTTCCCATGGATGCCGTGCTGACACAGCTGCTCTCCTTCCGACCCTTTGCAGAATCTGTCCTGGACCCAGATCACCGTGAGCTGCTTCTTGCAAACTATTATATCAACTTCCTCTTGAACCCTGCAACATTCCTTTAACATTTCTTCCAACAAACCTTTGACTTGTACATTGTTAGTTCATAGGACATTTAACCTGGTTTTTAGTCACTTTATAGACTATACTAATGTTAACTTCAGTCATTAGGAAAATGCAATTTGATGTTTTCAGATTAATTACAGGCTCCGAGATGAGGGAAAATCATTCAGTATACATAAACTTGCTGTACACTATGGAGCACATCACATAAAAAAAAAAATTACTTTTTTTTTTTTATTTTATTTTATTTTTTTTATTCCCACAACATTGTAATTCATTCCGTTGTTTTAGTAAAATCATGGCTGTCTTGTACTAATTCATTCCGTTGTTTTAGTAAAATCATGACTAAGATTTAACTAAAATAAAATGAAAGAACAAATTAATAAAACATGACCTCAGTTCAAACAAGGTAGATAATAAATTGAGGGGAATTTTTTTTTTAAATTTAATTTGCCAATTAGTTTTTTTTGTTTGTGCATTTTAGAGTGCAGTACAGAGCTTTGTCTGCCACAGTGTCTGCTGCTGGTGAATGTTCTGGGTAAACTCTCCTCCCAGCCAGAGGAGGCGCTGTGGCTGTGGACTGATGGCAGCCAATTTTCGGAGGAAGCTCCCAGGTACTTTGCACTTATAGGCCCTGTCCCAAATGGCACCCTAAACCCTTGTGGTCTTCCTCTGAGTCCGCACTTTCATGATGTAATGCCACTTTGACTGTCGGGTAGAGGTCTGCAAAAGTGCGTATTGAGGGCACATAGTGGCCACAAAGGGGGGCGCTAGAGAGCACCCTTTTGAATGCTAAAATGACGAATGGGACACCCTACGGTCTCGTGGACTTAACGGACACGCGGCGGCCATTTTAAGTCCGTAAGACAGAAAGTGCACATGAAGTGTTCCATTTGGGATGGGGCCAGAACTAGTCTGCCATTTAGATGAAATTGACAAACTAGTCAACAGTGCTGCAGTTGAGCATCATTTTGAGTTTTAGTATAATTAATTATACAACATTCCCCGAATTGCCTTGGCATTTATTGATAACATTGATTTATTGATACGGTTTCATTTGTAGTTAGCTATTTTCTTAAAGAAAGTAAATCAGTAGTCTTAAACTTATGAGTACATAGAGTGAAAAATGTGATAATTGTAAATAAAATTTAGTAGTGTTGACGTTTGTTTGTCTTGGCTGTTGGAGCAAAAGGGAATACTGCAATAATATGGCCTTTCATTGTACAGTACTGACAAAATGTTTGGGGTCGGCAAGAATGTTTTTTATTTTTTTTGGGGGGGTGAAAATGGTGCCTACTTAAATTGAGATTTTGTTATCTCTAGGTGCAGCATTTTTGGCTCAAGTACATAATGCCAGCAAAAACTGTCTTTCTACAGATGGTCTGTGTTTGAGGCAGTGTTGCAGAGTTTTCGTCGGTGTATGTTGGAGCGTGCCGTGCCGGTGTGGTTGCCGGGAGTAATGCTGCGAGGGCAGGCTCAGGGTAGAGTCAGTCTGTACCAGCATGTGTGTGTGCATATGTGTGCTTGTGTGGCTGTTCTGCCTGCTCAGCACTTCGCTCCATTGGTCAGTGATCCCTTTTATTGAATTTGTTGAATTGTACTCAAGTGTTGTATAACAAAGCTTGTTTTTTCTCTCTGGATGATGTGAAAAATAAAATGTACTTAAATTCTTGTGGTTTGAAAAGACAAGTTGCGTTTGAGCTTGACACAAATCTTGACAATTATATTCTTATGCTATTCTTGTGATTACTAAGATTAACATGATTCTCTCAAAGAAATCATTGAAAAGTTATTAATCATTACTTTCAATATTAGCATTTAAATACATTTTTATGCTCAAAGTTGTGTTAGAAATTTAATGCTGAAATAATTTTCAGCTGGCCAAGTGACAAATAGCTTGTACATTTCATCAGAAAAAAGGAAAAAACATCATATAATCTTGCTGTCCTCTGTTTGCTTCTTTCAGGAGCGGTCACTATTAGCTGCCGTATTGCAGGCAGACACGCAGATGGCTGTCTTGGCCACAGATGTCTGGTGCTTTCTGGCCCGGTAAGTGTAGATACACACCTATATGTGTAGACCATCGGACTTCTATGACTACTACTTTCCAGAAGTATAAATTTCCAAAGTTTTGTCATTGTGGTTTAGGAGTCATTCAATACTTTCTAAAACTCCCTAAACAATATTGATAACCATGCTCTGCTTAGACATGTCTATACAAGTTGGAAAACATCTACTGCTCTAAAGGATGCAAGAAAAGCATGCTTATATGCAATATCAGAGTTGTTCTTTCGGTCTCTCTTCAGGTATGGCACGGCTGAGTTGTGTTTTCATCATGTCCTCCTTATTGCTCACCTGGTGAGTGGAATGTGCTGGGAATATGACCTTTTTATGCTCTTGTGGTTTTCTGGAATGGTCTGGAATGAGGGACCACAGGGGGCCCTTTTTCTTTCTTACACCCTGACTGAGCTGACAATTGGTGTCAAAATGAGCATGGGGAGAAATACACCTGTCTATCACAGTCTTGTACTATTTTTCTTGTGTGCTTGGTATTTTTGTAAATGTTGTTAATGTGTTAAGTGTTGGTGAACAACTTATTCTATAGGTTCTATGTACAGTATGTGTATGGATAAACACACAAATACACAAAGTTCTCATAAGCTTCTAGGTCTCCATTTATTTGATCAAAATTACAATGAAAACAATCATGTTAACTTTTTTTTTTTTTTTTTTTTTACTATACACAACTAATCAAAAGTTGGTAAGATTTTTTGTTGTTGAAAAAAGTCTTATGTTTACCAAGGCTGCATTTATTTAATCAAATGCAGTAAAACAGTAATGCTGAACAGTAATGACTTTTAAAAATAGATTTCAAAGTATAATTTCCAGTATTCTTTCAAGAATAGAAAATTCAAAAGAACAGCATTTATTTGAAATCGAAATCTTTTGTATCGTTAAAAATGGTTTTACTGTCTCTTTTGATCAATTTAATGCATCTTTGTTGAAGAAAAGTATTATTTTCTTAAAATGAATTCTATACATTTGTGTGTGTGTGTGAGAGAGCTTTACATTTGACAATTAGAGAAAGTCCAAATACCTTTGTCTTCATTTAAACCATAGATCTATGTTTTGCTTCAAGACTGTATTTGTTCTATTCTTTATCCATACAATTTATTTTTTCTGTTTTAAAGATGACTAAATACTCTTTTGACCCATTGTAATTCAATTTTTGGAGAGTGTTTAGAATTTCTTTAAGTTCTCTTGGTTTGAACATTTTGTCTGAACAAATTGCTAGAAAATCTCCGGTTTTTAGTAGTCCACCAATTGCTTCCATGACCTGTATTGTTGTTGTACTGTCAAGATAAGGTCATGTCCTGGTGAGGGTTATCAGCTGTTTCACTTGGCCCTGCTGCTTAGACGCCTGCTATTTCTCATGACCCCAAAACACCAGGTTAGTTTCTTTTTTTTCTAGTCCAGATAAAGAAAATGAACACAACTCTGCAAAAAAAAACTTCCTCAGAACATTGATGAGTTTGTAATATAGTTTATTTCTGTTCCCACAGTTGTTTTTGTTTTGTAGGTAGCAAAATGGTACATTTTAAAAATGTGATGGAGTGTTTCTTGTGACAGGTGGAGTTTGTGGAGCACTTCCCTCCTGCTCAGGAAGAAAACCTGTGTGTGTGGCACCACACTCTGCTGAGGTGTCTGTGCACAGAGGCACGTATGCGGGTGGAGAAAGAGATGCTTTCCGGGGCTTCTGTTGTGCTGCAGGAATGGCAGAATAACAGCTACAGGATGGGAGATATGCCGAGACTTGTGAGAGAACTAAAGTGACATTGGTGCCACTGAACACAAACTTTATACTTAATAGGATGTTTGCCTTTTTTTATTTTTATTACACAAGGCCTTGATTTTAAAAACATCAAAAATGCTGGCATATTACAAAAACAACTTTACCACTAACAGTTCATTACCCAAGACATAATTGGGTAATGAAGAGGAAACAGACAGTCTTTGATAGGGGTGGCTCGATAGCACTTTTTCAGATCCCGATCCGATACCAAAAATTGAGTATCCGCTAATATCGATTCGATACCAGTGCAGTTTTTTTTTTAATCCGTGTAGAATTTCTATACCTCAATGTGTGTTGAACTGATCATCACTCTATTGTGTGTTACACACAATCTACTAAATATAGACAACTTTCTTCTAAAGAAAAACTAACAAATGGAAAAAAATATATATCATAATCTATGACAAAAATACCATTATAAACTAGGTTAGTGGATAATTCAGTAGCAAAAGTTAATCTAGAAAAATCATTAGTGCACAATTTTATAAAGTGAAAAAATATTTTTTTAGTGGGGAACAAATAAAAGTGAATAAGTGTTGGACTAAATCTGGTAAAATGTTACACATTGCTCTTTGTATGGTTGTAAAAATACATTCATGAAAAAAGTAATGTTAATATATAGGGCCTACTTTAATATTAAAAAATATTTATTTTAAATGTATAGCACAGTAATGAGGCAGCAACATTTTTTAACAGCTTGTAATAATTGACTAATAATCTGTCATTGTGCAAAAGTATTATAATACGACAAGCTCCAATACAGAGCGCACAAAGCGCTTATACGCATCTCGTGCGCAGAATGATGTGCTTGAAGCAACACGGAGTCACAGCACGCAGCGCTCCGCATAGACATCTGTTACTTTTAAATCTCAGTTGAGTCTCAGTGAAGAACAATTCGTAGTGTTCTCTACTACTAGAAATGAACACGATTTAGAAACAAAACGAAACTCCAACTAGATAAAGTCCTTTTTACGCAAAACCATTTATCTTTATTTGCAGATCAAGTATAATATTAGGAACATTGAATAATCTTGGAGAGAGTTTCATCGTCTTAACTGTCGTAACCGAACGCAACACACAGTTTGAATGCTGAATGGAGGATGACAGACAGCTGCAGCGGAGAAAATAATTTACATGAACTTGACTTAAATATTCATCTGTAGCCTACCTCACATTAAACTGTGGAGCGGCTTCAGAACACTTATATAGTGCTAATAGGAATATAGTGCACAAAAACTTTATGGTGCTTTATGATGTTCTTGTGGCTTTCTTGGGGCTTAAAAATAACACAATAGTATACGCAGATTATCGGATATGGATTGGTCTTGTCTGACCGATACCCTGATCCGGCAGAAAATGCCAGTATCGGAGCAATACCAATACTGAATATCGGATCGGGGCACCCCTATTTCAATCCACATTCAAGTTCCAAGGCTTTGAATGTGTTTTATGCCTCAGTCTTACCCTGAACAAATTTTTGTGAGGGTTGTTGTAGATTAAAGTTTTGATTATGGATACAAAACAAATCCACACACTTACCCAGTTTGACCATGGGAAACTTAGTTTTTTTTATTGTTATTTAAACACTTCAGATTTTCTTTGTTGTAGATTGACACATCAACAGTGTGTAAACTCTATCTGACATCCTGCATTTAAAAACCAGACTGGTCTTTAAGATAAATATCTTGCCCAGGCTTGGTTTTAACTTTGTTTTTCCTTGTGATTCAGAACCGGATACTAGGCTGTGTGCTGATGTTGATGGGAGGAAGCAACCTGGAGGCTGAGTGTGTGATATCTTCTGTGAAGATCATCTCCCAGCTGTGGAGTCGCATGAGTAGCAACCAGGTGATCAGATTTCACATACACATAACTGTTCAAAATTTTGGGGTCAGTACAGGGTCATCAGATGCTAAATTAACTTTTTCTTGGTGTTTGAACAGAAATGTGTGTTGGCAGTGTGTGTACACAACCACCCGATAATGGTAAAAAAATCCACCTAGTGCCTTTTTTTTTTTTTTTTTTTTTTTAAATCCCCAAAAATCATAAGAACTGTCTCAGATCAAGCCATTCACAGATTCTTGGCCCCTCCTATGACTATTGACTAACACTGCCATTTTAGCATTGTCTCCTAAGCAATTGAGGTGTTCTGTTGTTGAATGTAGTAATGAACAAAGCCGTCGTCATTTGTTCCCAACATCTGAGCTGCTGAATGCCCCCCTGATCTACTTAATGCATTTGTTCGTGCGAATGATTCGTGAATCGTGTGAATCCAGCTTCACCTACAAAAGAAGCTATTGTTGGGTTTTTTTTTTTTTTTTTTTTTTTTTTTGATGTAGCAGCATGAACAGTATATTATTTCAAAACAAAAGCCATTAAATTTTTATTTTTTAAACATAATCAAAATAACAGACAAAATAAAATAATAATATTAGTAACAATAATCATTTGAACTGTTCGGGGGAGGTCAGATATATAATTAATAATCAATTTTCATATTAAATGTTAAATGTTTGTTCTTGGTCTATGGTAGAGACTGTGGGAGAAAGTCCGTTAGTTTCCGATGTGGAAAGGATCACAAATAACATTTTCCATTCAGAAGGGAAGGATCATTTGTTTTATACCTCCACAAAGTCTGGCCGTATTGGCCTTACATATTCGATCCACTTGGACCAAACTTTTCTGAAGACGAAGGGAAAAAGTAATCTTTTCCATAACATAAATATCATTCACAATATCCATCCATTCTTGTATTGTGGGGGGTTCAGGAATCAACCAGCACCTTGTGAGTGCTTTTTTACCAGCAACTGTTAGAATGCCAAATAGGTATCTTTCAGGAAATCTTTTCAGATTAGTATTTCCTAAATATAATGTGGAAAAGTGCAAAGGCAGTGTAGTGTTAAAAATGCCTTCCACTGCTTTATGAAGCTCCACCAAAAAGGTTTTTATCACTGGGCATTCCCAGAATATATATGCCAGTGATTGGCTTCCTGAAACCTACACTGTCTCCAACATTTGGTGTCCCCTCCCTCAATATGTGCTTTCTGTTTCGGTGTAATAAAAAATCTAATAAGGCATTTCCACTCAAATTCCCGCCATATGTGAGAATTAGTACATTTCCATGGGAATTTACATGCATCAAGCCATTCCTCATTCGATATTAAAAAATTACCTTCTTTTTCCCATTTTTTCTTTAATATATGCTAATATATGCTTTTCTTTAATATATGGAGTTTTCTTTATCCTAAGACCTTGAGATGACACCTTTATTTAAATCACCTTGGTAAGCACCTGTAAATATCTTCCATACTGGGTCATCAAAGTCTGTTTTATCTTTGATGTTGTTTTCAAAATGATTGCGTAGCTGGAGATATCTATAAAAATCTGATTTCTCAAGGCAGTACTCTTTCTTCAAACTTTCAAAGTCTTTCAACTCTCCCTTTTCCATAAGAGAATAGAATGTTGTTATTCCTTTTGACACCCATGATTTGAATCTATAATCCATTCTATTTGTCTTAAATTCAGGATCATAGGCACACCATTGAATTATTTGTAATTTACGATCTAATTTATATTCTTCCTTTTATTGTATTCCATATTTTTAATTGGGCTTTAATCCATAGATTTTGCACCTTTTCTATAAATCGGACGGCATTCCACCTGTGTATATCATCTTTACTTTTTATTAAAAGTGGGTTAAAATTAGCCTCTGCTAGTTATATTATCATGTGTTTGTCTTTTGAGAGAGAAAACCAGTCTGATCGTTATGTATTAGTTGGGGGAGAATCTTTTCCAGTCTTTTGGAAAAGATGCTTGTATATAATTTGTAATCAACATTCAGGATCGAAATTGGTCCGTATGAACTACATTCTAATTTATCTTTTCCCTCTTTTGGGATAACTGATGTATTGCAAGCCTGAAGAAGACTCTGTATTAATTCAGAATGAAAAGTCTTGTACAACTCTGATGAAAAGCCATCAGGACCTGGACTTATTTGTCTTGAGTCTGGAGATGGCGTTATTTAGTTCTCAGTTACCGCAGCTGATAATGTTTGATTTTGTTCCTCTGTTATAACTGGTAAATTGAGGGAGTCAAGGAATTGTCCAATCTGTTGCTCATCTTCTAAGGGTGGTTGTGTATATAGTAATTTATGATATTTTTTTCAATGTTTTTAGTATTTTGTTTTGTTTATATTGTATGATTTTAGAATTCAAATCCCTTATTTTATATATTGTATTATCCGTTTGTTTTTGTAGCTTCCTTGCCAAAAGTTTAGTTGATTCATAATATTTATTTCGTAAATATCAACTTTCAATTTCTTGTGAATACATTATATTTATTTCATTTCTAATTTTCTTTTAATCATCAGGTGTGCTTTTTGTTCCTATTTATGTTGCGATTCAAGTTTTTTTAGCTCATTATTGAGATCTGCTTTAATTTCTTTTCGTAAGCACAGAATATGATTCTGCCCCTAATGACTGTTTTTAAGGCATCCCATACCGTTGCTGAGTTAACTTCCCCATTATCGTTTTCTTCAATAAATATTCTTATATCCTCCTCCATTTGAGTTTGAAATTGTAGAATGCTTGTATTTAACCTCCAAAGTGTTCTTCTCAGGTTCTCTCTAATATGTATAGTACAAGAGAGGGGTGCATGATCAGACATTACATATATAAATATTACATATTGTAATGATAGTATTGTCTATTTTCCCTGAAACTTATGTATCTTCCTTCCTTATCTGAGATCTCAGAGGTGCTCAAATAAAGAAATTTGTGATATTAAAATTGCTACACCCCTTCTGTGGCCTGACTTATAAGATGAATAGTACACCTTATTGAATCCCATTCTCTTTAGTTTTTCATGTTCTTCTGGAGTGAGATGTATCTCTTGTAGGAGCACAATCTCTGCATTTTTCCCTTTTCATTTTTAATAGTATTTGACTTCTCTTAGCTGGGTTCAAAATCCCATTCACATTAAATGTAATAACTTTAAGGATGTGTTTGTTCATATTCTTCATTGTTGGCTAACAAGCTTAACCACTCCCGCAGCGTCTCTCTTGTTGTTCAATTTATACATTGACAATGCCTCTACCAAATTTCCTGAATCTCTGGAGTTTTTCTTTGTATTGTGGGTGAGGAGTTTTCTTGGGTTGTGTGCAACCGTCCACTATTCCAGATTCCTGATCTCCGCCCCGGTTTCATCTTCTCCTCGCTACTTGCCAAGTAGATAGTTGTGCGATTTCCTCTTGGTCTGTAGTAGTGGATGGCTTCACCCCGGTAACGGAGAATCTTCGTGAAGCTATGTCTCTCATTGCCTCCGCAGCATCCTGGTACATTCGAGTGCCGTCACCGTAGGGGTGGGCGATATGGAAAAAATATCATATCACGATTTTTTTTTTTTTAGAAATATCACGATTTTATCACGATTCTTTGTCATGTTGGTTTTACTATTTTGGTTTTACAAGTTGTCTGAGCATTACAGCCAAACTAGAAAGACAAAGCCTTTCAAGGTAACAAAAAAAAGACATGGCAGATATTTAGGCCAAAGTAGGCGAAGATAAAAATCTTTGTCATTATTTTATCTTTCTTATTAAAAAATAAGAACAAAGATACACATTACAAATACACCTAATATACAAATAAAACAAACTGCTTTATTTTCAGGTGCAATAGGTGTATTTTAGCAGGAGCATTCAATGAAATTGAATGAACAAATATAAAAATAAAACACTATATAGACTGATTCCTAAAGCAACTGTTAAAGTTTTTCAGTCAAGAATGAGTGATTTTTTTTTTTTTTTTTTTTCTCTCTGCGTTTTGTTAACGTTAAATGAATAGTTCCCCCAAAAATAAATATTCTGTCATATTTCTGTCATGTTTTATTTTATACCATCATTTACTCAAAAGTTGAAGTCGTGGCCTAATGGTTAGAGAATTGGACTCGTAATCGAAAGGTTGCGGGTTCGAGTCCCCGGCCGGCAGGGGTTGTAGGTGGGGGGAGTGAATGTCCAGCGCTCTCTCCACCCTCAATACCATGACTGAGGTGCCCTTGAGCAAGGCACCGAACCCCCAACTGCTCCCCGGGCGCCGCAGCATAAATGGCTGCCCACTGCTCTGGGTGTGTGTTCACGGTGTGTGTGTGTGTGTGTGTGTGCATTTGTTCACTACTCACTGTTGTGTGTGTGCACTTGGATGGGTTAAACGCAGAGCACCAATTTCGAGTATGGGTCACCATACTTGACAATACGTCATGACTTTTTTTGTTTTAAATCTGAATGAGTTTCTTTCTTCTGCTGAACATAAATGCTATTTTGAAGAAGGTGGAAAACCAAACAGTTGCTGGTCCTCAGTGACTTCCATAGGATTTTTCTTTCCTGCCATCATATTCAATGTAGACCAGCAACTGTTTGGTTACCCTCATTCTTCAAAATATCTTATTTTGGGTTCAGCACAAGAAATTAATAGAGGTTTGGGACAACATGTGAGTAAATAATGACAGCAATTTAATTTTAGGGTGAACTATCCCTTTAATGACAGTCGACAGCACGTTTAGTGTCCTGTCTCTTTAAGACCTGCATGCATCTAATATACAGGCACATATCCGTTTCCAAATAATGTACTTTTTTGCGATCACGAATAAGTGCAGTGTCCTGTCAGAGTAACTCTACTGCTGTATGTCGTGTTGTACAGTATATAGAAGACAAGGAAATACTGTTGCGCTCAGATGAAGGCTAATGGTAAGTCCAGGTGCGTGGAAACCAATGAAGTATAGAAGAGACTGTAGATGGTTCGCACTCTGAAAAACTAGACAAAAGAGTGCGAACCATCTACAGTCTCTTCTGTACAGTATATAGAGACGGAGGCGCCAGTACTGTATTTAACATAATGTGCGCTGTAGCACGATACTACGATATTTCTTCAAAAGCAGATCGTGGAGACATTTTTATCGTCCACGATCAAAAATCGTCATATCGCACACCCCTACGTCACCGTCATATGTTTTTTTTTTTTTTTATGAATCTTTGCAAATCACCTTTCCTAATAATGTGTTAGTCAAGTTCCACGATGAATGCGGCTAAAGTTTAGTCTCACGAGAATGGCTTGTCACCCCACGGAAGAGAGGGGTGGGGTGAGCAGAGCTCATTATATTTAAAGGGACATGCACTGAAACGGCTCGCTGTGAACAGAACCGTTTTTGTTAAAAAGGGTGTTGTTCTACTCTAAAATACTTTGGTTAAAATTTCTCAATGGTAAAGATTTTTCATGAAGACCTTAAAGAATCATACCAACTTGTGGAAAATGGGCATCTGATGTCCCAAATGTTTTTGAGCTACAAATCAGCATATTAAAATGCTTTCTGAAGGGTCATGTGACACTGAAGGCTGCCAACTCATGAATAAATTCATTTTAAAATTTGCAAAATGGAAAACGGTTTTGAATTTAATAATATTTCACCATATTACTGTTTTTACTGTATTTTTGATCAAATAAATGCAACCTTGGTGAGCAAAAGATACTTTTCAGGAACATTTCTTTCTTTCTTAGTCTTACTGACTCCAAACTTTTGAGCAGTATCACTAAAAGGGGTGACATGTTAAAGTAAAGAATCTCATTCACATGTAAGCGGGTTAATATATATTTTTTCCACTATTCATCTACTATTAGGTGCAGGTTCATCCTCCTCTCCAGTGCACTGTAAAGTTACTCCTGTCAATATCAGCTGTTCTGATCAAAAGTATAGAGCCACATGTCATTGTTCAGGTGATATTTGAACATTTACTGTTTTCTTAGGGCCTTCATTTTATTTTTTTTAAATCTTTTTAGATCTTAGTTCATTTTGATGCAAGTTGTTCTGTTTTTTAAACAGGCTGTTTCATGTTTGAGTGGGTTGACTATCCAGAAATGCCCTGATGACCTTCTTTTAGCTGCTTTGGAGTTCCTTACTTCCATGGGAAGAGTGTTTATTTCTCCCAGTATTAAGGTAAAAGTGGAATACGAGTAAAAAAAAAAAAATAAGACCAGAAATTAGCTCTCTCATTGGTCATTTCATTGTGTCTGCATATGAATGTGTATGACTGCAGTGTCGAGTTTTGCCAAGAATCCGTGATCTGTTTAATGGTCTCCTGAATCACCCATCCTGGCTGATCCTCCATCATGTCCTGGAGGCCTTTGGCCTCTTTGCAGAGGTGGGAATTTCCCCATTATATAACCATGTTTTTCATTATTATTAAACAGACAATATCTTAAATTGTTAAATTTGTATTTGAGTAATTCAGAAGTTTATATATAAGTTCTTGAAAGAAAAAACTGACTCAAAATAAATTCTAATAATTCTGATTATAAGCAGTGCATTTAGTTCAAGTATAGGTGAGTCCCATAATGTAAACCTAAGTGATTATTTTCTGTATCAACTATTATTTGGTAAAAAAAATAAATCTCAAATCACATCCCTCTTTATCATTGTTTTTAATCAACAGTTTTGTAATCTAGCTCAAATGTCTCTTTTGTAACTTAAGATAACCAACCATGAGGAAGTGATTTCTCAGACATTGACATCAGAGGAGATCAAAACCAAAGTGTTAAACTTCCTCAGTAAGGTATGGAATGAGAGATGCATAGACTGTAATTGTAAGTGTAATTGTCTTATTTAAGTGCTCCTTATATCGATTAATGTATCACTTTCTACAGACCATCTCACACCAGGAGTCTGAGGAAGCAAGACTAGAGCGTCTGAAGGAGTGGAGGAGTATAATAGAGAAACACTGTGAGCAAATGGAGCGTGAGACCAGCTCACCTTTACACACACCACTTGCTGAGGAGGTGAGTGAGCGGATGGCTTACTTTATTGTCTGACTTACCTATGGAACAAATTTTTACTAATTCTACAATTCTTTTCCTGTTCAGCCATGTCCGAAAAGGGCAAGACGGGAGACGGAAGTAGAAGAGGAGTTCGAGCGACACCTCCAGACAGCAGAAAGTGCCTTGAAAGCCCTGCAGGCAATAGTGGGGCCAGACCACAACCTGTCCTCGCCACAGTGGGTCAGGACCAGACTTGAGGTCTTACAGACACTGATAACTCAAATCAACAGCGCTGCAATAGAGCAGCCCTAATTCAACTACACCACCTCTACCTATGGCTGCTTTTAACACAATGCTGTCTTTGTTCCATGTCACTACATTTATTAAAGTCACCCAAGATATCTGTATAAAAGTTGTATTTTTTTAAGTTTATATGGAAAAGAGTTACTCCAAAGACCATTAAATTAGTAAAATTCATTAAAATGTGTTTTGTGGATTTCTATTGTGAGGGATTGACACGGAATACTAAAGTCTAAAGCTCTGCTTTTAATGGTGCATTCACACTCATAATTGCCGTAATCTCAAGATTATAGTATATTCAGTAATTACAGCTCTGATGTTTGAGACCTCCAATTTGAGCTTGCAATTGTGGTAATTCCAACATGGCTGGAACACACTATATTAATGCCAACATCCTATTATGCCAGTTAAGCAGCATTTAATTTTTTGGGGGTCATGCAGGAAAAGAAAAAAATAGGGTGTGGACTTGGAAATATTCATTGGTTGTTGTTGAGATGTGCGTGTTGCTCTTAAAAATGCATGCAAAAATTTAAATTGGAGAATTCTCATCTCATGCCAAAATAGATGTAATAAAAAGACCAATTTTTATTTGGTATGCAAATAAATGCAATAAAAAGATTAATTCCAGTTAAATCTTTTCAATGTTACAATGACATCATAGCTGCCCATTAGATTTTGAATTGTGAACATTCTAAAAGCTAATTCACACTGCACCAACAGACACCAGCAATTACCAGATTACATCAGTTTGTTAGAAAATTATACCATACTGTCCAGACATTCCTGACCTGACATACACACACCGAATGTTCAGTCGGTAAAAACAAACACTGACCAATGGCAACAGGCCTAACACACAGTTCTGAAATCCATCAAACATGTCTGTTGGCCTCAGTTAGTCTGTTGATGCCGTGTGACCTAGCCTTAAGGCAAGTCAAGTCAATATTATTTGTATAGCGCTTTTAACAATGCAAATTGTGTCAAAGCAGCTTTACATCGGCTTGATATAAAGTTGGGTGGCTTTACATCAGCTTTACGTTATTTAGATGGGGAAATAGTTTGTCGAAATAGTGTCATTCTCCTCTAGTCAGACAAAATTAGCAGTTTAAATCTAGGCTAAAGCAGAGTCCGATTGTGATTCCGATCAGAACTCATCTGATTCCTGTGGTCTTGTCCCGATGGCCGTCTTGGAGACAGGGTCTTCACTAGATCAGTCTCTGGGGCTCATCTAGGTGTCCTGGCTGTAGAGGTCATCTCTAGGTGCTGATCCACCATCTGATCTGGATACAGTCTGGATCTGGGTGGCTACGGTGACCTCGGAATAAGAAAGAAACAGTCTAATATTAGTGTAGATGCCATTCTTCTAACAATGTAACAAGTACATCAGGTGTTTTGGGAAGTGTTCCCGGTTAGGTAGATTGTTCCAGAGTTTGGGCACTAAATAGAAAAACGATCTCCCGCCCGCAGTTGATTTTGATATTCTAGGTATTATCAAATGGCCAGAGTTTTGAGATCGCAGTGGACGTGAAGGACTAATGTGATAAGAGCTCACTCAAATACTGAGGTGCCAAACCATTCAGGGCCTTAGGTAATTAGCTATACCTTAAAATGTATACGATGTTTAATAGGGAGCTTGTGCAGTGTTGACAGAACAGGACTTATGTGCTCACACTTCCTGGTTCTAGTAAGAACTCTAGCTGCTGCATTCTCAGCTGGAGTTTGTTTATAAAACGTGCAGAGCAACCACCCAATAAAGCAATAATCTAGCCTCGAGGTCATGAATGCATGAATTAATGTTTCTGCATTTGACATTGAGAGCATAGGTTGTAATTTAGATATATTTTTAAGATGGAAAAATGCAGTTTTACAAATGCTAGAAACATGTTTTTCGAAGGAAAGATTACTATCAAAACGTATGCCTAGGTTCAACTGATGACGAAGAACTTACAGAGCGGCCATCAAGTATTAGACAGTGATCTAGGTTATTACATGCAAAAGTTTTTGGTCCAATAATTAACATCTCTGTTTTTTCAGAATTTAGCAGTAAGAAATTGCTAGTCATCCAGTTTTTGATATAAACTATACATTCCGTTAGTTTTGCAAACTGAAGTTTCATCAGGTCGCGAAGAAATATAGAGCTGGGTATCATCAGCATAACAGTGAAAGCTAACACCGTGGCCCGGTTTCAGAAACAGGGCTTAGCTTAAGCCAGTACAAAACCTTAGTTAAATTAAGATATTTAAGCAACTTTTACAAAAATGCCTTAAGAAAACATTAAGGTGTGCATCTTGGCACAGAACAATGACACTGACATATTTTAAGATTTGTCAGAGCAAGATCAGTGTTGGGGAAAGTTACTTTTAAAAGTAATGCATTACAATATTGCGTTACTCCCTAAAAAAGTAACTAATTACGTTACTTAGCTACTTTTTATGGAAAGTAATGCATTACGTTACTTTTGCGTTACTTTTTAAATATGAGTAGGGCTTGATTGTTTTTAATACAAGAAGTTCTATTTATAGCAAATGTAAAAGCCCTTTCACACCAAAAAGTGTAATGAATAAACCTCAGGCTGAAGGAAAAGTACATTCACGTCTGTAAAGTAGAACGCAGGAGAAGAGGGTTCAACACTCTTCAGCAATAAAAAACAATGAAGCCCAATTTTTAGTTTATCTAAAGTCATTTTTGCTTATTAGTATGGTTGAACTGGATCATCAAAGGTCAGCAGAGACATTGGTTAATAATCTGGGATTAGATACATTTGTGTTGTTTAACATATTTAATTATTGCATTTTGCGTCATATTATGAGTTTGCATTTCACTGTTTTAATTCATTTTGATGAATACTAAATCTGTTTTTTGTGAGTGGGATGAATTAATTCACATTTAGTCTAGAACTACAGTAACAGAATGTTCACACAGCGCACTGTCAGTCAATAAATGGGAAAAAAGTAACTGGTGTTACTTTTTGAAAAAGTAACTCGGATATTTTCTTGTAAATTAAAAAGTAATGCGTTACTTTACTAGTTACTTGAAAAAAGTAATATTATTACGTAACTCGTGTTACTTATAATGCGTTACCCCCAACACGGAGCAAGATATTTTCAGTTGAGACAGCTCAAATATGCATTTTAGTCTGGGACTAGCTTAAGCCTTGTCTGTGAAACCGGGGGTATGTTTCCTAATGATATCTCCCAAGGGTAACATGTAAAGCGTGAAAATTAAGGGGCCAAGTACTGAGCCTTGAGGTACTCCATACTGCACTTGTGATCGATATGATACCTCTTCATTTACTGCAACAAATTGATGGCAGTCAGATAAGTACGATTTGAACCATGCCAGTGCACTTCCTCTAATGCAAACATAATTTTCTAGTCTATTTAAAAGAATGTTGTGATCGATAGTGTCAAACGCAGCGCTAATAGAGCGATACAACCACGATCAGATGATAAAAGCAGGTCATTTGTAACTCTAATGAGAGCAGTCTCAGTACTATGATATGGTCTAAAACCTGACTGGAAATCCTCACATATATCATTTTTCTCTAAGGAACATAGTTGTGATGATACTACTTTTTCTAATATCTTTGACAGAAAAGGGCGATTCGAGATCGGTCTGTAATTAATTCATTCTTTGGGGTCAAGTTGTGTTTTTTTAATGAGAGGCTTAATAACAGCCAGTTTGAATGTTTTTGGGACATATCCTAATGACAATGATGAGTTAATATTCAGAAGAGGATCTATTACTTCTGGAAGCACCTCTTTTCGGAGCTTAGATGGAACAGGGTCTAAAATACAGGTTGTTGGTTTCGATGATTTAACAAGTTTATACAATTCTTCATTTCCAGTAGAAGAGAATGAGTGGAATTGTTCCTCAGGGGATCTATAGTGCATCTGATGTGATACTGTGGCTGACAGCTGCATGGTTACAATTTAATCTCTAATAGTTTCGATCTTGGAAGTAAAGTAGTTCATAAAGTCATTACTACTGTGCTGCTGGGTAATGTCTGCACCTGCTGATGTTATATTTTTTGTTAATTTAGCCACTGTATTAAATAAATACTTGGGGTTGTGTTTGTTTTCTTCTAAAAGAGACGTAAAGTAAGCAGATCTAGCAGTTTTTAATGCTTTTCTGTAGGATAGGGTACTTTCTCACCAAGCAATATGAAATACCTCTAATTTTGTTTTCCTCCAGCTGCGCTCCATTTTCCGGGCTGCTCTCTTTAGGGCCTGAGTGTGCTCATTATACCACGGTGTTGGACTCTTTTCCTTAATCTTCCTTAAGCGTAAAGGAGCGACCGTATCTAAAGTGCTAGAAAAGTGAGAGTCAATAGTTTCTGTTACATCAAGTTGTTCTGAGCTTGGGTATGATGAGGAATTGAGATAAATCAGTAAGATTATTTATAAAGTAGTCTTTTGTGGTAGAAGTGATGGTTCTACCATATTTGTAACAAAGAGTTGGCTTTACAGCTTTAGCTATATGGAATATAAACAAAACTAGATAATGATCTGAGATATCACTCTGCTGCAATATTTCAACACCACTGACATCAATTCCATATGACAGTATTAAATTTAAAGTATGATTTCAACAATGAGAAGGTCCTGAAACGTGTTGTTTAACACCAATGGAGTTTAGAATGTCTATAAATGCTGATCCCTACTAATCTCTTTCATTATCAACATGGATATTAAAATCACCAGCAATTAGGACTTTATCTGCAGCCAGCACTACCTCAGATAGAAAATCAGCAAATTCTTTAATAAAGTCTGTATGGTGCCCTGGTGGCCTGTATACAGTAGCCAGTACAAACATCACAGGGGATTTATCATTAACACTTGTGTCTTTGGATAACGTTATATGAAGCACCATTGCTTGTGGTACTTTTAAATTGTGGCAACACCTCCCCCTTTACCTTTTGGACGCGGTTCATGTTTGTAACTGTAATCTTGGGGGGTAGACTCGTTTAAAGTAATGTAGTCATCTGGTTTTAGCCAGGTTTCTGTCAAACAAAGCACATCTAGTTTATGGTCAGTGATCAAATCATTTACACAAAAGTGCTTTTGTAGAAAGGGATCTAATATTTAATAAGCCAAGCTTTATCATTTGTTTATCTGTATTATATCTGTTGAACATCAATTAAATTGTTACTCTTACTTTGGTTGAATGTTTTCTGTATTTTCTAGTTCGGGGAACAGATACAGTCTCTACAGTGTGATATCTAGGTGAAAGAGTCTCTATGTGCTGAGAATTAACTGACTTCTGTGACGTGAGGCGGCTAGCAGATGGTCGGTTTAGCCAGTCTGTCTGCTTCCTGACCTGGGCCCCAGTTAGTCAAGTACGAACTCTAAGACTATGTGCCATATTTCTAGAGAGAAGAGCGGCACCACCCCAGGAAGGATGAAGACCATCTCTTTTCAACAGGTCAGGACTGAGCATATTACAGTGTCTGACATCGTACTTGCAAGTTCTTAACCCAATTGGAGAATTTTTTTAACCAAATTTCATAATATTAAAACAAAAAAACGATTAAAAGCAGGTCAAATACCATAAAACCCTTTATTTAGTCAGCAGCTGATAATACAAATAAATTATGTCAGGGTCTCACCCAATCTAATGAACACAAATTAGTCTATATATTTCTTCTCAAGTTGAGGCTGTCTGTCCTCTAAGGCTCACTTAAAAATAAAAAAAAAAATAGCTGTATGGCACAAATAAAAACTGACATTAGAAGTGGATGTATTTCCAGGTTATGCATGTATAGGTCCATCATGCCATCTTTAAAAAGCTAAATAAAAACCTTTTTCTGTAGCCGATCAATTTCTATGGCAACAGTAGACTGATTATCTCAGACTGGGTGGGGGAATCTTAAAATACACACTACTCTCTTAAATTGTAGTTACTACATTTTTATGTTGGTCTTTAGTGATAATATCATGATGGCATATGTAACAGTGTTCTTGTATTGGAATCTCTCATATGGCTTTCTGTAGAGGACCACACTGATCACCAGGCGTTCTCATCTTCCCAGTTGAGGTCATCGCCCCATCCTTCTGCCTCCGTCTGTGAAGGCAAAAAAAAAAAAAAGCACATTTCATCAGTTCATCATATAATTATAAAGCCACGAAACAGATGCTTGTTCGCATAGATAAACTTACCTCAGTCAAGTCAGTAGCAGCAAACTTGGTAGTGAGGCTCAGTGTATCTATAGATGGTTCTGCTGTTGTGCGTCCCGTGATGGGTTCTCTGACTGAGCTCTCCACAGGGAGCAGAAGAGATGAGGAAGACAGCTTTATATCTGGGACCATGTCTGCAAAGAAGTCTAGTTCTGGATCTGGCTCTGGCTTCTTTTTCACTGCAATTGTGAACTCCTCCCCGAGACATCCAGCTTCAGAGCTTTTGATTGTGCTTTTTGACTTGGGCTCTAATGCTAAACTTGTTTTGCTGGGTTTGAGGGTATCAGTTGCCTGGTTCCAACCGGTGTCCCATGATGAGGTATGGTTATGATCTGGAGCGCTTTTGACACTAGAGTTCAGTTTGAGTGCTTTTGACTGCCTTGAAGATCCGGCGCTAGATGCAGTTGGAGAATTCACCTTGCTTTTTGTTGATGTCTTTGGTACAGAGACTGGTAAAGGAGTCGAGGGTGACTGGTCTGAGGTTACTTCTGAGTCCTCAAAATCATCCCAGGGTTCCTCGTTGTCAGCAGAGTTGCTCTGACCTGGGACATCTGACCGAATGCTAATCTGAACTGACTGGGTCTTGTCCTTTTCTGCTTCCTCTGTGTCACTCCAGTTAGGCCAGTCTTCGTCAGATCTCTCCGTTCCGTTAGTTTTAGTGTTGTCTGCAGCTTGTGTGCCCATTCTGTACCCATTCAATGGGAATGACATCTCGCTGCTAAATACTAGAGAGATCACTTGATTCAGAAGGGTTGTACATTCAAACACCAAGAAGGGATATACAAATGCAATTCAAGAAAACTTCAGCCTTTCATTTCAAATTATTGCTCCACAATAAGCAGTTAAAAATGTTACTGTTAAGAGTGGCTTTAAATATCAGTTGTGGCAAACCTGCTCTCTCTGCTGTGGTGTGCTGGGCGCTGGTCTTTTCAGTTGCTTGGAAGGAGTACATATTTTCTAAAACCACCTTTTTGTCCTCTGAGCCCTTAGGGAACAGATTTAGGACCTTTGGTGGTTGTGAGACATGGGGATGTGATGGCCCAACAATATGCACAGGCGATGCTGCAGAGCAAAAGAGGTTATTTTTCGATTAATCTATCAACTAATTTATCGATTAATCAATCTAAAAGATTAATTTCCCACAAAACAAATCAACAATTTTACTTAAGAATATTTTATTAAACCAAATGAAATCCAAATTTCTATGAAATCCTTTTTTTTAAAGCAAAAGTCCAAATCACTGAAATCAAAGTTCAGTATTATAGTGTAAGAATGACAACATATCCACGTGTTCTAGTCTAATAATAATATTTTTTTTATCATCAAAAAACACTTTTTAAAGGAGTATTTACCAGAAATATTATTTACCAGAATTTATTTCGGAGAAAAATGTAAATGTAAAGTATTTCCGAAATAAATAAATAAATAGAAAAACACTTTTTTTTTTTTTTTTTTTTAATGCTTTTGATTATTAAAATTTAAAATGGAACCATTAAAATGAAATCCAGAAAATACTGGAAAACAGAATTTGGTAAAGATAAAACTGTAAAACTCAATTAGACAGGCTTTTTGATTAATAAATTTTAATCTTAACCATTAAAACAGAGTATAGAAAAAAGAAAGTGAAAAAAAATGAATTTGGAAATAAAACGGATTTCATAGGGCCCTATAATTAGAATACATTTTTTTGTGATAATAAAATTAGATGTAAGTTAACAATAGCCTTTAAAATGACTTAAAGTACATATATAATAGCAACGATGCAATAATAATTAGTTCAAATAAAGTATCCAAAGCAAGAAATCATATGGTTGTATTGAACAAAAATGTTAAAATACATAATGTATTATAAACAATAGAGCTAATGTACATTACGCACTACAACAAAAGCCTGCAGGGGGCGCTGACGGCCTGATGATTATTTTTACACATTACTGCGCGAACTAATCCTTGTTTAATATTGACCAAGCCCCATTTAAATAAATTTCCACTTAGGCCCCGTCCACACGAAGACGGGTTTCTCTGTATACGCATTAATTTTTTACCGTATAGGCGTTTCGTCCACACGAAACCGGCGTTTTCGAAGAGTGAAACCGATCATTTTTGAAACCGGGTCCCAGGGTGGATAAATTTCAAAACGCCGTTTTCATGTTTTCGCGTGGACGGCGAATCGTATATTTTCTGAAACGATGACATCATCAGCCCACGTCTCGCCCCTAATCAGACACCGCTACGTCACATAACAGCGACAACAACAACAACAATGTCAGACTACGTGCTTGTGTTCGTGCTGCAGAACCTACTGAGCTCATTAGTTTTATTAAAGCAAAATTTTCTGCTTTGTGTGTTAGTTTATATTCAGCGCGCAAGGTTTACTCACATGGTCCAAGTCTTCTTCTCTGTTTTTTTGTGTATCTCTGTGGCAGAATTACAGCGCCACATATTGGTCTGGCATGTGTACTACATAATTTTCAGTCGGTTTCAGTGATTCCGTGTGGACGCAGATATTTCCTGAGACGACTCCGTGTTTACGGAATTTGAGGCAAAAAAAAAGATTGGATACAGAAACCCGTCTTCGTGTGGACGTAGCCTTAATCTTTAATATTTGGCCATTTCTTTAGCACAGAAACACTGTAATTTAAATGTGGACATCAAAACGTGTAAACCCATAGTGAAGGTTTGAGCTTTTATTTTGAAACCGCGATGAACAGTAAGCAAGAAAACCAAGTATTCTCCTGTTTGCGCTTAGATTTATAAATGATTTACCTGGCAAATCTGATGGAATGGCGCACATTGCGTTCCCAGATGAACGTTATAATAAACCCAAACTCACAACAACATGCAGAGATGGAGTTTGAGAGTTTTATGATTTTTAAATGGGTTTAAACAGCCTTGGAAAACAGTCTAATAATGTGTTTTATGGATTCTCGTCCGTGAAATGCGCCACTTCCGGTATTTTGCCGGTTAGTCGACACGGGCAAAATTAAGTCGAGGATTTTTAAAAATCGAATAGTCGAATAAAATCGACGAATCGCGACAGCCCAAGTTGGTAAGATTTTTTTAATGGATGGTTTTAATTAGTGCTGTCAAACGATTAATCGCATTCACAATAAAGGTTTTTGTTTGCATAATATATGCGTGTGTTCTGTGTATTATGTATATATAAATACACACACATACAGTATATATTTTGAAAATATTTACATGTACATGTCTATTTATAATCATATAATTTATATTATATATAAATGTATATATTAACATACCATTTTTATGAAATATATACATGTGTGTGTGTATTTATATATACAAACACAGCACACATACATATATTATGCAAACAAAAACTTTTATTTTGTATGCGATTAATCTCGATTAATTGTTTGACAGCACTAGTTTTAATGTTTATTTGATCACAAATTGAAGTAATATTGCAAAATAATGAAGATGAAATTTCAGCAGCAGTCTTCAGTGTCACATGATCCTTCAGAAATCAATCTAATATGCTGATTTGATACTCAAAAAACATTTCTTATTTTTATCGAATGCTGAAATCAGTTCTGCTGCTGAATATGTTTGTGAAAACTGTGGTATATTATCCTCCTGGATTTTTTTCTTTGATGAATAAAAATTTTGTTCAAAAGAACAGCGTTTATTTTAAACAGAAATCAATGTGTGAATAAATGTCTCCACATTATTAGATGATTAATAGACAAATAATTATTTGAGTTTGTTTGTAGTCAGTCTGATTAATTTTAAATATTTGTTTTAATATATATTAGTATAGATTTACTTTCCCTAAAAGAGGAACTGAAGGCACTACTAGAAAACAAATATATCAATTGTATATAAAATGATGCAGCAGCGTCCTCCAGTGGCTTCAAAACATAACATTTACATTGAATACAGGTTAATATACCAACTTAAGCAGCCTAAATGTTTTTGGTTTTTTTTAGAAATAGAAATTAATCTTAGTTAAAATTAGTGAATCAAGTCAATCAAGCTAACTTCTTATGGTCATTAATTACTTGTTTAGTAAAATATGCAGAGAATTAGTAAACTCCCTCTCATTATAAAAGTGCATTAACAGACAGTGTCTTACTCTCTGGGGTGACCTCTGTGGACTTGGTGAAGTTTGGTGTAGTCCGTTTAAAGACTTTGGTCCTCTCCCCACCAACAACCACTTGGGCTCCCAGCAACGGGACAAGCACAGCCAAACTCTGTAGTGTCATAGCGACGAGTGAGTCATTTGTATCTCTCATTCCCAGCAAAACCTGCAAGATAAGTGCAGGAAATAACTGACACAATCCCAGTATCAACTTAAAAACATCCGCACTTTACGAAAGAATTCAGATTTTCTAGGCTGTTGATACGAACACAAACATTGTCACAATACCTGAGGAAGAATCTGATTTTTCAGTTCTTCGTGGGGAAAGAACTCGGCATAGATATGAATGTGGGAGAGAAGCACGATCCTGACATGCTCCTCGTTCACCTTATAGAGCTTAAGGAGCTGAGGAACCACGTATCTCCGATACAAAGACAAAGACAGAAGACACTCCTCACCAGCGCTCACACTCAAGTCTGGACATCAGAATACAGTCAGTCAACATCATAACTGAGACTAATGCTACTAAACAAGTGTACAATAATCATCTCCTAAAGCTTTACTGACTAGTTGTACCTTGCTTAGGCCGTAAGAGGTGAGGAAGGAAGCTTTTGACAGCCATTGGCTCAGCAAACACCAAAGAATTGAGCAGTTTTGGAGCCAGACGTGTAGCAATTAACTCCTCTGGGAGGTTCTGAACTCGGTCCAAGAGAAACCTACCGAAACGCACTTAGTTGTTTAAGCACGTCACCCTTCTAGAGTAATAAAAATCATGCATTTGAAAGGGAAACTTACTTGAAGAATTCGTTCTTCTCCTCTTCATTTTTCAGGGTCAAACTCGTCAGAAAATTCATGATATCTAAGAATTCATTTCTATAAGAATTAAATATTGCAAAGTTTAGGTATTTAAATAATTGCATTATCTTAACAATCTTACTTCAATAGAGGTGAAATTAATATTTGTGAAATTAAATTGATTTCAAAAGCCACTATTGATCAGAAAAATTTGAACAAAAAAAAAGTTTTTAAAAGCGAACCTGAAGAACTTGTGAGTCAACAAACTGCTGAGAGATGGGCGAGACATGGGGTCAGGGGTCAAGAGGCTGGCCTGCAGCATGTTCTTTAGACTCTCCAATAAATCATCTGAGACTGAAAGTTTGGGTGGAGGAGCACGTGGAGGTTACAAAGATGGGGAGTTGACATGGAAAAACAAATAAAAACGTGGAAGAAACAGGGAATGGAAAAACATACCACAATTTAGTGAGTGAGACTAAAAGAAAAAAAAAAAGATAGCACAAAAACAACAGAGCATATGTTTTCTGTAAGGCCCTGTTCCAAAAAACACAACAACATAAAAGCCAAAAGGTTGCATCAACATTACAGTGCTCATGTGGATGATTTTGTTCTTTGAAGACATCCGGCATGTAAAATAGTTTTGCATGCGGTTCTCAATCCGTTAACAATTATGTCACAATGTCTATGCAGTAAGGGCTTAGCAACTGCCACAACAGGATGAATCCTAGACACACTCGGCCTGCTTTACATGTGTCTGTTGAATTAAGAGTCTTACTAACCATGTCCCATCAGAAATGGAAGAAGGGCCTCCACCATCACCCCGAATGAAAAAGCGTCTCGGGAGTGGGCATGCTTGTCGGGAAGAGTTTTGAATCCTTCAAGCTAAAAAAAAAAAAAACATTATTATATTGTTGAGACATAATGATCAGGACTGTCATCAGTCAGCCTTTAATTTTGTCCCAGGCCTTGTAAATTCTGGCAACAAATCTGAATATGATTATATTTTACACACTACCATTAAATTAATATTTGGGCTGGAAGGATTTTTATAATGATTTTATAATTATAATTTAAATACTTTATTTGAAACAGAAGTCTCTGTAACATAAATATGTAATGTCTTAACTGTCACTGTCTTTATTTCTTAAAAAAATACAAATATGGTTCCTACCTTCTCCTCAGGAGGAATGGCACCATTTTCCCTTACATTCTGGATACTTCTGAGAAACTGGAGAGGAATTCGCACATAAATAGAGTTACAGTACTTAATTTTGTATATATTTGTTAAAGGTATTTAACCAATTGTAACAGAACCATGCCATTAAAAATGTAATTTCCTTTCATCTTTTGAAACAAAAGAGAAATCGAGTCCCAGAGGGTAAAAAAGGATTTGCACTCACTTTAATGTATGTATAAGGCATAAATCAACACTTAAGCAGTTAGGCACCTCTGGTGTTGCCTCTGAAAACTTGCAGACGGTTTCCATCCCCCCAAGTTTCCAATGGCCATCTTCACTGACAAACACTGAGGATATGCACACATTGTTGTGACTTGATTTGCCCTAAGACATAAGAGAAAGAGAAATTATTTAGTTGAAGTGTCTAAATATTATTAAAAATATTTAAAACAATAATTAAATGTCTTACCCTATCATGTATAAAGACTAGTGCTTGCAGCAGGTCATAGAGGCCTGCGCAGATCTCCTCTGGAGTAAGATAGTCTAGCAGCCGTTTTAATGGTTGAACTGGTTCCGTCACTAAATGTATACCTCCATCCTGCACTGAGCATGACAGAAACCGCAGAAGACATGGATGCCTTAATGTCTTCAAATGCTGTAAAGGAATCAGGTAAATTTATGACAAATAGCTGAGAGATTTGGAGATTTAAGTGTGTTTTTTTATATATAATTTGTATTAAGTGAAATTACTATAATACACAGGTATATAGAGAATTATGAGTAAGTGTGAGTAGGTGTGTCTAAACCTTTTACAGGCTATGTATGTCATTGGTGGTGTTACATATCAACTGTTTACTTTTACCTTGGCAGCTTTATTAACCTTATCTTCATTGTCTTGCTTATGCACAAAGACGGAAGCAGGTTTACCATCCCGGAGGAGGGCAGAGTACATGGTAAGACCAGACGTCAGTGTCAGCAACGGCTCTTCCAGCACACAGCTTGGCAGGGCACTGCTCTCAGCACCCATCCTTACACTGAGGTGGTATGGTCTGCCTATCACACAGTCAGTGAAAAACATAATGAGTATCTGTCTGCACTACAAAAAACACCCACATCTTGAATATCTCCTTGATATGTATGCTGATGACAGAAAATGTCAATCAAGACAATGCAATAACCTTTCACTTTTGAAACTGGGTAACTGAGTATTCATTGACATGCAACGACAAGCAGTGTGCAAGTTGTCAAAAAGCAGCTGCATGTTAGTGACTTTAATTTAATTATCTAACCTGGCTTTCAAGTACAATCTGAAAATAACATTCAGATTAAGATGTTACAGTTAATGACTGGCATATGGTTGCAATCACATGCAATTTTTCCAATCAGCGTGTCATTTTAGGGATTCTCGAGAGAGCAGTTTATACTGTATTAACACTTCAGAATCACACTGGACAAGCTCTCATCGTCATACATTAGATTGAATTGCTTCGCTTGTTAACTGTTACTCGGTATTCGGGAGAAATGTGTATTTTGTGTGCCAATCTATTCCTTATACAGGACAGCTGTACAGCGAGCAGGCTACCTGTATGGCGGTGTCACCTCGCAAAAAGCGTATTGCCTAAGAAAACCAGCTTTCCTTTCCAGCAGACACCATTATTGCAAAAAAAACATCAGCGTTTGCTTTCCGTTAACTTCGACCAAGACTTTGCGGCGCAGACAAACACTTTAAATTCATTTTTTTCTACAACAAATCAGCCGATTTTAAAAGACTGCATCGATTATGGCACGATACACAACTTCCTGTTCGCAAACAGTAAGGCTCTTCCTGTTATAGATTTGGACGAAACCATCTCGCTGTACAGGGGTGACTCTGTCTCTTAATAACGAAAGGGGAAAATATTTTGGACTGCTTTTTTTTTTAGCTCAGCACTTTACGATCAGCCATCCAATTAAACAAAAGGGGTTTTCCACTCGCTTGCATATGAAGGTGTTTAAAGTGTACTGTATACATTTAGTGCGGGGCGCCGATGTCGTATATGAACGAAAAAAAAGGATAAAAGAGCTTGGACCAGATCAACCCAACTTGCAAATTCAGCAGCAGTCAAGTGATCGCGGTCGAGCTTAATTACTGTTAGTGCCCTGAGCATCTTTACATGTTTACTCAGAATGTCTGGTCCTTGTAGGCTATATGAAGTTCTGAGAAATTATGGATTCAAACACTGAAACTGGTCTCCCTTTACAAATTAAAACTCGTCATTTTAAATGTTGCAGTTTAAATTGACATTTTGTCATCACTACATAATTTTTGTTTTTATCCTTCACTCTGTAGGTCTGTGATACCATACTCCTACACACCAGGGAACGGTTCTCCTTCACAAACCACCTTGTTAGTGCCACCTTGATGCAAGCAGACAGGTTTGAACAGTACACAGTGGCGTTTCCTGAAGAGGCACTGAGCAGGACTTTGAAGGCCTATCCAGTGCTCAGTGGGAGTAAGCTGAAGAGAGAACTTAGTCTCATCTACTGCAAGGAGGAGTTCAGAACCTGTCGTGGTGCTGTGGACCTACTCCAGCTGTTTATGGAGAACAATCTTGAAGAAGTCTTTTCAGAGACTGTCACTCTCCTAAAGATCCTCATCACCACACCCATGACCACAGCAGAAGCTGAGAAGTGCTTCTCAACCTTGAAAAGGATTAAGACTTTTCTGAGAAATACACTATATTGCCAAAAGTATTGGGTCACCCCCTTCTAATGGATAGGTTTGACTACTTTAGTAATTTCTATGAGTACAAATCTTAATGTTTAAGCATATAATGATATTCTAGGGAATTGTGTGCTTCTAATTTTATTGCAACAGTTTGGACAGAACCCTTTTCTAGTCTAACATGACAGTGCCTCTGTGTATAAGGCACGGTTCAAAAAGAAATGATTGATTGAGTCAGTGTGGAAGAACTTGACTGGTCTGCATAAGACAAAGTCCTAATCCCAGTTGAACACCTCTGGTGTGATTTTAAATGCAGACCTTGAGCCGAAAACTCATCACAAAACACCAATGACTTGTATATGGGTACAGTCATTTTAGACACTTTCAAAACTGTTACAACACAGATGGAAATACAGTTTTTAAATACGTGAATTATGCTTCCATCTTTGTTGCCACAGTTTTGGAAGTGCCTTCATCTGTTCTAAAGAATGGGGGTGTCCCAATACTTTTGTCCATATAGTGTATGTACAAATCATTGGTGTTTGATGAAGAGTTTTTGGCTCAAGGTCTGCATTTAAAGTCACACCAGAGGTGTTCAGCTGAGATTAGGACTTTGTCTTATGCAGACTAGTCAAGTTCTTCCACACTGACTCAATCATTTCTTTTTGAACCGTGCCTTATACACAGAGGCACTGTCATGTTAGAATAGAAAAGGGTCCTTTCCAAACTGTTGCAATAAAATTAGAAGCACACACTTCCCTAGAATATCATTATATGCTTAAACATTAAGATTTGTACTCATAGAAATTACTAAAGTAGTCAAACCTGTTCATTAGAAGGGGGTGACCCAATACTTTTGGCAATATAGTGTAGCATGACCCAGGAGACGCTGAATGCATTGGCCATGCTGTCAATGGAAAAGAGACTGGTGACCGAGATGACTGATTTCAACCAGAAGGTCATTGAGAAATTAGAAAGAAAGGAGAGCAAAATTTATTTTCAAATAGTGCAACTGGCCAGTGATTAGGCAACTTTACATTGTGTGTATGTGTGTGTTTAATGATTACCTTTATTACTTAATTACTGTAGTGTAAACCCACATTGAAATCAAATTCACTGATTCATGGTACATTTATTGCATTCTTTAAGTTCACTTTAACATTTTCAATATTTTATCTAGCAGTAATGATACATAATCACCTAATAATTTAGGTGCTATTTACAGTCCTGCATTACTAACGGTTCAATTTTTCAGTTTGTTTGCGCCCCCCCAAATTTTTTTTTGCACCAGCCGCCACTGTGTGATGTCACCCAGTGAACTTTGTAAATGTTCTCGACAGGCACACACAGTGAGGGGGAATGTGCAAGTCTGTTTGCCCATGTGAATCACCGCACCCTTGCAAACGAGACGATTACTAATTCTGCACTGACTGTATAATTGGACCGACAGGGGAACACCAACGCATTCTGCCTCTATATAAATATGAAGATCCCTGCAGGTGAAAAAACAGAGGCTCTCTTAGATGATTCCAACAGTGAACAACCGAGATGGCCACATATCTGTCCTTACTGCTTCTGTTTGCATGTGCCTCCACAGGCTCTTCAGATCCAAGTAAGTCAGCAGAATATTGCTTAATATACACTGCCAGTCAAATGTTTGGAATACTATCTATCTATCTATCTATCTATCTATCTATCTATCTATCTATCTATCTATCTATCTATCTATCTATCTATCTATCTATCTATCTATCTATCTATCTATCTATCATCTGTTTTATTCTGTAAATAACTGTTTTACTCTAAAGCATGCACTGATTTGTTGACTGTAAATAATTAACTCATCTCTTGTTGTTTGTGTCTGTGACTAAATGTACATATGCGTTTCTCAACATACTGAATTCTCAGTCAAGGTCTGTTCACTGTAAAGTAAACACTTTTCTCTGCCCAGGTAGCTGTAGGGGTCATTGTGGAGAAGGCTATTACAGAGGAAGTTTGTGCCAGTGTGACTACGAGTGTCTGAGCTTAAATGAGTGCTGTACAGACTTTACACAGTTGTGTACTACAAGTAAGGTTTCATATGAACTGTCATCTGTGGCTGTTTATTTTAATATTGGTGTTGCATTTGATGTGAATGTCATAAGCACTGGTGTAGTCTGTATTCTTTGCAACAGTCTGTACTGTAGAATTATTTTGGTGAGACGGCATTGCTATTTTTTCTGATCACAGAGGACTCATGCAAAGGACGCTGTGGGGAGCCTTTTCATAGAGGCAATCCATGTCACTGTGATATTGACTGTGTCTCATTCAATCAGTGCTGCCCTGATTATGAGAACATGTGCTTGGTGGAAGGTAATAATGTAAACTACAAAGAGTTTTTGTGTGTAGTAGATAAAGAGGTCACACTTTATATTAGGTGGCCTTAACTACTATGTACTAACATCAAAAAGTAAGTACAATGTACTTATTGTGGCCATATTGCATTGCAAAACAATTTTGCTGCTATTGGGGTGGGATACGGGTAAGGTTAGGGACAGGTTTGGTGGTATGGGTAGGTTTAAGGGTGGGTTAAGGTGTAAGGGATGCGTCAACAGTTTAATTATAAATGTAATTACAGAAAATAATTACAGATGTAACTACATAATGGTATTTAAAAAAATATAAGTACAATGTAAAAACATGTATGTACACAATAAGTGCATTGTATCAAATGATTAATTTAAATGTAGGTACATAGTAGTTAAGGCCACCTAATATAAAGTGGGACCGATAAAGAAACTACAGCATATTTGAATCAAGTAATACCTAAATAAATTATCATTGATAATGCTGCAAATGCATGTGTGGTTGTAAATAGATTTGCAGTAACTGATGCTAATTGTATGTATTGATGTGACTAACATACACTTATTGCAAAAATATATAAACAGCATATCGCACTTTGAGGTCAGTAAGATTGATAAGATTTTGCACAATAAGATTTTAGTTTTTGAAAGAAGTCTCTTATGCTCACCAGGGCTTCATTTATTTGATCAAATTACATTAAGAACAGTAATATTATGAAGTATTATTACAATTTAAAATAACTTTTTTTCTCTCAATAGCAGCATCATTAGTCCAGTCTTCTGTTGTCACATGATTCCTGAGATGAGAATGTTGGGTTTTGCTGCTTAATATTCCTTTTTTTTTAAATCTAGATTCTGTGATGAATTAAAAGTTCAAAAGAACAGCATGGATTTGCAATAGCAATCTTTTCTAACAATATAGAAGTTACTGTCACTTTTGATCAATTTAATGAAACTTTGCAGAATAAAAGTATATTTAAAAAAATAAAAAAAAATAAAAAAACTCATACTGACCCCAAACAATTGAATGGTAGTATTTGTTATTTATTAATACGAATAATTAACAACAGAAATGTGGAATAAGAGATGTATCCATCTATTTGCATGCATCTAATCTTGCCCTGATTTTAATCTTATATCTCTGTGACTGTCACAGATATTGCCTTAAAACCAAGAAAAACTGCCACCGCAGCTCAAAGGACTGCTAATTTATGCCTAACCATAAAGAATAAAAAGTCTACAGGTATAATTACTGTAGCTTTGTCACAAATCGTTTGCTTCATGTAACTTGATTTTGTAGTAACGGTACTCAAGTATAGTTGTGACATCTTTTTTTCTTTTTGGTAGAAACCTCTAATGAGGAGATGAACAATGATGAAGGGATAGGAGGTGAGTCTTTCTTTTTGACTGTCTTTATCTTATTTTTTTTTTTGTAGGACACTTGTTGAAAAGGGAATCATGATCTAGGTTACTTCGACATTGATTATTTATGAAAATAGAGAAAGCAGATAACATTTTTTATACTTAACATAATTGCCCATTTGGCAAGACACACCGTTTTAGCCAATACGGTTTTGTGACCACAGGTAAAACCATTGTACCCAGTTGTATTTGTCAAATATGCAAAACACCACAAAAAGCAACATTTGTTCACAAAGATATGTTGATGATTACAAAATTAAACATTTAACTTTTTTGTTAAACTCATGTCTCAGCAGAAACAATTTTTCATGTGCATTTAGTGGTTTTGTCCTCTACAGATGCAAGCAGCATGATCCCTGCTGATGAGAACCCAACAGAAGGTCCATCAAGCGCAGCACCAACAGAGGGACCTACTAGCACAGCACCAACAGAGGGTCCATCAAGCGTGGCACCAACAGAGGGTTCTTGTAAGGGTAATATGGAATTTAAAGGGAAATAGTTTAATTTAGCTCAAAGGGAATCATTTATGATTTTACAGGGAATTTGAACAATCACTGTTTTACGGCTGATCTCTGAGGCAGCAGCAATTGACTGAACGAGCCGTATAACAGCAACTCCGCACTGGATATTAAAATCCAAAATATAGTGAAAACACTATTTAATAGCACAGTAACAAGATTAAGACTAACTTGTGAGCACAAAACACAAGATACTTCTCTTTTCAATATAAATATGACTTTATTTGATAAATCTAAGACATGTAAACTAATCTAACACATGAACACAGGCATTCACACGTTGCAGAAAGAGATAAAAGGATGACTTTAAGAAAGGATGAGTTTAAGAGAATGAAAATGTGATATCCCAAGTTTACAGCAATATGTGCTATTGCATCGACCTGAACAACCTTCAATCACTTATTTAACCCTCGCATTGAGTTTCTCAATGAGGCTAAAATTTGTATTAAATGTACCAGCTCAGCAAAAATCTGTAAGTTACTTGCGTTGCGTAAAGTGATTCCCTTTTGTCGTCATCGTTGCAGAAAGGGGGTTTCCCGAGGTTGCTGATTGGCTGTGGTCGTTTGTAGCGATGTCTTGGGAAGCCAATCGTTGGACGTTGGCTGGAGATGGTCACAGTTACTAGTTGAAGTTTGAAGCAGGTGCAGTTGAACTGGACTTTGCGGCAAACTTAACTTTTGAACACGAAACTCAACAGAAAGAAAAGAAACTAAAGTAAAACAATAAAATGAGGTGACGAGACTAGGTGGTTTTTCTTCTCATCGTAGTAGCAGCTGGCATGTAGGCCAGAGCACGCTCAAAGAGCGCAAAAAGCAGCGTCAAAACGTGGTGGCAAAAGTTGAAGCAACCAGAGAAGAGCGAGAAATTTGATGGTGTCCTGAGTTAACTCTGCTTTTTGACACGTCCCAATGGATGTCTTGACCAATTAGAAATGATCTTAGCTAGGGGTGTTGCTCTGTTTCTCCACCCAATCAATAAATCAACATGTTATCTGGTTAGTCACATGTCCGTGCTTTACAGGCTCTTGCAAAGTATACTTTTGGGCATGATTTCTATAACAAGACTATGATACATTTGACAAAGAATTGATTGGAAGACACATTTAAAGCATGATTTTTCAAACTCATACATACCAAACACGAATATGAATCCTTCAGCTATTCAATAATGATTAAAAAGACATACACAATATTTGATTAAAACATGATAGTCTAATGTGTGGGTTACATACATAATATGGGTTATGCATAGAAGTCAGTAGTTGCTCATAAGTCCTTTTAAGATGATTTTTGTAGCATATGAAAAAGACAGTCTCTTTTAAGTTCTGTGTAGGACCTAAAGGACATGTTCTGTGAGCAAAGGAATTTCAGTCTGGTTCTTTGTCTTCTATGTGTGGGGGAAAAGTCAATCTAAAGAAGCTCATGATTTCTATCGTAGAACATGTGATGACCATCAATCTTGGTTACTTTCCCCAAATTTGACGGTCTTCTTGCTGTATTGGACTTATTGATAAGTGTTCATTTTGTTTTAATGTTGCAAGCGATTTTGTGAAAGAGGCTTGGTGGTTAGGCTTTCTTCAGACGGGCTGGTGCTAGGACTTGGACCGATTTATGACCTGGTCCTGTTTTCTTGGGCCTCTGTGGAATTTCGGTTCCTCAGGTTTCGATGTTCTGATTGAATCTTAAATTTGTCTGATTCTGTCTCTGATAGCACCAACAGAAGGTCCATCAAGCGCAGCACCAACAGAAGGTCCATCAAGCGCAGCACCAACAGAAGGTCCTACTAGCACAGCATCAACGGAAGGTCCATCAAGCGCGGCACCAACAGAAGGTCCTACTAGCACAGCATCAACAGAAGGTCCATCAAGCGCGGCACCAACAGAGGGTCCGTCAAGTGCAGCACAAACAGAAGGGCCTCTAAGCACAGCACCAACAGAAGGTCCTACAAGCACGGCATCAACAGAAGGTCCATCAAGTGCGGCACCAACAGAGGGTCCGTCAAGTGCAGCACAAACAGAAGGTCCATCAAGCGCAGAACCAACAGAAGGTCCATCAAGCGCAGAACCAACAGAAGGTCCATCAAGCGCAGCACAAACAGAAGGTAATTTAAGCGCAGAACCAACAGAGGGTCCATCAAGTGCAGAACCAACAGAAGGTCTTCCAAGCACAGCACCAACAGAAGGTCCATCAAGCACAGCACCAACAGAAGGTCCATCAAGCACAGCACCAACAGAAGGTCCATCAAGCACAGCACCAACTGAAGGTCCATCAAGTGCAGAACCAACAGAAGGTCTTCCAAGCACAGCACCAACAGAAAGTCCATCAAGCACAGCACCAACAGAAGTTCCATTAAGCTCAGAACCAACAGAGGGTCCATCAAGCACAGAACCAACAGAAGGTCCATCAAGCGCAGCACCAACTGAAGGTCCATCAAGTGCAGAACCAACAGAAGGTCCTCCAAGCACAGCACCAACAGAAGGTCCATCAAGCACAGCACCAACAGAAGGTCCATCAAGCACAGCACCAACAGAAGTTCCATTAAGCTCAGAACCAACAGAAGGTCCATCAAGCGCAGAACCAACAGAAGGTCCATCAAGCGCAGCACAAACAGAAGGTCAATCAAGTGCAGAACCAACAGAGGGTTCATCAAGTGCAGAACCAACAGAAGGTCTTCCAAGCACAGCACCAACAGAAGGTCCATCAAGCACAGCACCAACAGAAGTTCCATTAAGCTCAGAACCAACAGAGGGTCCGTCAAGTGCAGCACAAACAGAAGGTCCTCCAAGCACAGCACCAACTGAAGGTCCATCAAGCGCAGAACCAACAGAAGGTCCATCAAGCGCAGCACAAACAGAAGGTCCATCAAGCGCAGCACAAACAGAAGGTCCATCAAGCGCAGAACCAACAGAACATTCTGTCACTGAAATGACTACCAAGGCACAGAGTGAAGACCTAAAGGAATTGTCATCTCTCAAGGATCCTAGAGCTACCCCTGTCCCAAATAAGACGCCATCCGCTCTTGCTCCAGTGAAACCGACAAAAAACCCAATTAAACCTAGCATAGACAAGAATGACAAATCCGAACCAAAGGAACCTCGCAAGGATCCTAGTGGCATTGTTCCAATCAAACCAGCGGAAAAACCTCTTAACCCTAGCTCAGACAAGAATGGCAAAACAGATAGTATTAAAGATTATCAAGCTGGTAAGAACTTTCATGCTTTATAATTATTGTATATTTATCGTTCATGCTTAATATGTATTGTTATTTTGTTTCCACTAAGCGCCTTCATGCTTCCCATCTGAGCACTGTGCTGACACTAATGCTAGCATGAATATTTAAAATTCTAGTTATTAAATAATTTTATTACTTTGTTTATTATAATTAAAACATTTTTTTCTTTCTTTTGCAGATGATTATGACTCTAACCTCTGCAGTGGGCGTCCAGTCAGTGGTTTGACTACTCTCAGAAATGGTACCATTGTGGTGTTCAGAGGTCAGTACCAGATGCACGCTCGCTTTATAGCAACACTTCATTTATGCATTTTCTTTTTCATATTCAGCTGTTAACCGTTAGAACAGTGTACAAGGGGGAAAAAAAGCACATTTCATTAATCAAAAATTAAAATGGAAAGTTCTAAAGTGTAGGGAACTGTGAAACCAGATATTATTTGTGAATGAAATGCCACTTTCCCTCTCTTCTCTACAGGACATTATTTTTGGACACTGGACAAACAGAGAAATCCTGATCCTCCTCAGTTAATTACAAAGGTGTGGGGAATCCCATCTCCCATCGACACCGTTTACACCCGCTGCAACTGCCAGGGCAAAACCTACTTCTTCAAGGTTGATACATAGTCATTAGGACAAAACACTTCAATTCACCACAGATTGACAATCACAGAAAATGATAACAGAAGTGGTGCTCAACAACATCTGATAAGTCCTGTTTGTGCTTATTTCACAGGGAAGGAACTACTGGAGGTTTGAGAATGGTATGATGGATCCTGGTTTTCCCAAACCCATGAGCCAGGGCTTCGGACAGATTGGCCACATCACAGCTGCTTTATCTATACCGGAGTACAGAAGCAGAAAAGAGTCTGTAATCTTCTTCAAAAGAGGTGAGAACTGAAAGAAAAATGTACAGTACATTAGGTGGGTGTCAGTCTGTCGCTCCAAGACTTTCCTCTGTCTCTGACTTTAAAATCGATTTCTGCAGGTGGAATGGCACAAAAGTACACATACCAGGTTACTCCAAGCTGTGGGAAAAAGCCAAGAATTCCTGTCTTTACACAGAGGACGAGAGCCAGACGACAAGCTGGTAAAGAATAAGTTTTAACAGAAAATAAGTCAATTTCAAACAGTACAGCATTACATTTAAGAGATGAATCACATTTAAATGACAAAATAAAAGAAAAATAGATATAATTAATAATTAGATATAGGGAGAGGGGAAGGCTGTGTGTAGACAAGCATTTGTGCAAACATGCAGAAAAGTGAAAATATCATATATAGTACTTCCTGGAACAGACGTTTCACCAAGGCCTCAAACAGGACATTTTGTTCCAGGTGAGGCCTAACAGACCAGAAAAGTGACCTTAAACAGTTCAACTGATCAACAGTACATTTTGGGATATCTTTTCACAGATGCAGCTCTGGGGCAAGTGATCAGTATCTCGAAGACCTGGAGAGGATTTCCGACCGTGGTGACCTCAGCAGTGTCTGTTCCCTCAAGGGTGAAAGAGGGATACAAGTATTACGTATTCTCTCAAAGTGAGTGTGTCATTCATTAAAGCTGATACTGGACTCGGTCCCAGCACTGTTTACGGCTAATGAGTTCTCAACCAAGGTGAAGTTTTGTGGATGTCTGAATGTAGCTAAATTTGTCATGGATTGACAATTGAAAGCATGGCTAAGCGCTCAACCAGTATTTTAGTATTATTTATATCCTATTATAGTATTTATTACTATTTTGAATTAGCTTTTATTTTATGCATTTCCAAGTTTATACTTTTTTTTTTTAAAGTAATTTCTTTCTGAAATATTTAATCTGATATTTGTTTTAATTTACCAATAATTTATTTTTAAAATTTAAAAACACTGCTCTCAATGTTGCATTTCTGTTCCTTTCTTTCACAGACAAGTATTACAGCATGAAAATGGAAAGAGAAAAGCCAGTGATCCTAAAACCTGCTACTGGTCCAAAGGAAAACTCAGCAACCAGCTTCTTTAAATGCCCAGAAACCCAGAAAAACTGATTCATGTCTTTTCCTCATGCCATATATTGTAAATCTATATTTCTAGTGATGCACTTGTCTTAGGTGCAGTGGAAAACAACATTTCATGGTAAAGCTGCATCTTTGGAGACAAATAATGGACAAAGAAAGATTTCCTTCAAAATTTTATTGTACGGATGTAAAATCATTCAAATAACATTGATGGATTGCTCAGAGCATTAAACTAACAAACAAAACGTATAATACATAGCCTTAAAGCAGAACAAAGATATGGCTGTGTTCTTTCGGAGCTATTCATTCAGAATGTGTTGCTCCAGAACTGCTTCACCTGGCAAAACGTCCCCTCACACCCATGACGCCATCTACAGCAAGAAAGTCAAGAAAGCGGTCAAATCCACTTGATCATGGTTCACTTGATCAAATCTTACCGTTACTACAGCTGGGTTATAAACTAAATGTATGAAAAAATAAAGATATTTGCCACAGTTGGAGAAAATTTTACATATTCTTACCTCTCTTTACAAAGCTCCTAGAACCACGACCACTTGTCCATTGTCTCCCAGATCCCGTTCTGACTTTAGGAGGCTGAGAGCTGCTTGTGTCTGAGAGAGAGAAAAGACGCAGAGTTTGTGAAACCGATATGAGATATTGGAGGTTAGCGTAATTTTAGTGTTTATTTTTACCTGCAGAACTAGATGAAGGTTCCTGGCTTGTGGAAGGCAGACTGGCCTCATCTGATGGCTGGGCCGGTTCCTCCACCTCAGTCTGTGAAACAGCCTCAAGTGAAGACTCAGCACTGCAGAAATATTTATCAGACAGTGTTATCTTAATATACACACATACTACACCTTCTGCTCCATTATGGAGTCCATGATCTCTTAATAAATAATAAAATAAAACTTTTATGGTACAACAATGTAAGTAAATTGTGATGCCAGTGTCTCGTGTGGGTAGATTTAAGGGCTCATGTTTACCTGTCTCCTGCGTCCATGAACATGTCGTCTCTCTCCTCCACTCCACTCGGGCCTGCAGGAGCACTAAGGCCGGGTGTGGAGGTGCTCACCATGGGCATAGACTGAGAAGCATACTCAATCGCTTCAGATGCCACGGTTTCTGATAAAATTGTCACTGATTGGATTAAAAAAAAGATTATTTAACTGATTGTAAAATAGTAGAGGAGAATTAGATGGGATATTAAAACCATTTTGAAATAGCTTGTCATCTCTCTGTGAGTCTCTCTATGCCATTTTATATAGTGGGGCATTTGAATTCTCAGTAAATGAAATTGCACAAGTGGCCACTGCATTATCCTGCACTTTTCCAAGATCATCTTAAAATTATTTTGACTATTAGGATGCATGGTTTTGTTCGTACCAGGAGCGGCAATCTGTAGTGGCGTTGTGGGCACACTGCGACCACCTGACTCCTCTTCATGAGCTCCAAGGTAAACAGAACACTCATACATGCCTAAACCTGCAGAACACACAGAAGACAGCATTAAAAAGTGAACCAACCAACATCTGACAGAAAGAGCAGTTAATGAACAGTCATTAGTCTGAAAAAGAAAGTAAGGTAATGTGTGCGCTACCTTGTGATGGCAGCTGGCCAAGATCTGAATGAGAGGAGCTGGTCTGCGGGAGATCATCTGAAGGACCGAGTCGAAAATGTGACACACCTGCCACCTGTGGAGAACTTCATACAACAGAGAATAAATCAGTCATTTGGCTAAATAAAAAAAAAATTACAACCACAGCAACGTGTAAAGGCAAAAACACATACTGGATTGCTTCAGCAAATCCTTCTGAGCGAGGAGGATATAGTGTAGGGGTAATAGGAACCATCCTGTCATCATCCGCATAAAAATGTTGCTGTTGGAAAACCCAAAAAAAAACACTGAGACTGATTGACAAGCATTCAAGCTCAGATGCAAACACAACCAAACCAAGAACCAAAAAGCGACTCACTGCATTACTGGTCATTCCAGAAGAAAGCTGGAGGCATCGTCCCATTGATGGCCGTCGAACCGGGAGCCGCTACAGACACATGCAAGTTATTTTGTTTTTTTAAACACATTCAAAGCAATACCAAACAACAGCAAACTAAGAAAAAGCTCCTCAGGGTATGCCACTCCGTATACTGACACCTTTGCACACACCTGGACTTGAGCAGGGTGTCCCAACTCCTGAGCAGGTTGGGCCAAGATGTTTAGACGAGGTGGAAGAGGATGCGGAGGTCTCCTGGGTGATTGGGGGTGAGGTCGAGGGGCAGAACTGGTGACAGGTGCTTCAAAAACATCCAATGTGCTAGTTTCAACTGAGACGTCACAAAGATGAAAGAAAGGGGAAAGTATTTTAAAACACCAACAACTGACTTCATGAAGCTTGAAAGCCTCAATCCTATTCATTGTAAATACACAGAAAGATCAACATGATGGGCGCTACCGCCACCATATGTCCTTTCAGACAGATGGTTAAGTCATGCTCACTTACAGCCTTGAGAATCTGCCATGCGTTGGGTGGAGTCTGTCGCTCCAAGACTTTCCTCTGTCTCAGTGCCTGGATCTGTGGGATCAGGACCCTTGGAAAGGATGGTGTGGAAGAGAGGGAGAGCGGGAATTAACGGGAAGAACATTTATTTAAATTTCATGGTCATTACATTTTGATTCATACATAAACAGGGAACGTTTGTCTGAAGATATTTGAAGCAGAATGGATTTTAATGACTTTGTTATTATCATAAATCATGTGTAAAGGAGCTATTCATAAATACATTGCATAATGGCAAGTTGCGGTTTGATCATTAAAATGGCATGAGACAGCTCACATTGGAAACTTGTGCTTATGTAAACATCTCTGATGTTCAGTCCAAATGTAGGGGTTTATGCTGCACCAAAACCACTCATGTCTACTAGGGTTGGGAAAACTAAATTGAAGAACTGACTCACTTTCAATTCAATGGCCGCATCCCAAAGGATGTTTAATCGGAATGATGGGAAAGACAATTTACTGAACAACACTTCATTGATACCCATTCACATGAAGGACATTTCATTAGTCCAGCACAAGCTTTGCAACAAAAACCATGCAGAGAACAGAATTTTAGACTGATTATCAATCTGTTCAAAAGGATAATTAGTACTTTTATTCAATTCTTGATCAAAGTGACAGAAAAGACATTTATAAAGTTACAAAATATTTGTTCGTTTGAATTTTTATTTTTTTTCTTCAAAGAATCATAGTGTAACATTTCCACAAAAATTAAATTGATAAGAACATGTACAAGAAATGTTTCCTGAGAACCAAATCAGCATATTAAAAAGATTTCTGAAAGATCATACAACACTGATGAGTGAAGTAATGGCTGTTGAAAATGCAGCTTTGCCACGACAGGAATAAATTACATGTAGTAAAACAGAAAAGATCTTAAATTGTAACGTCTCACAATATTGCCATCTTCATTTATTAAATAAATGCAGCTTTGGTGAACATGACACTTGAATGAATGAATGACTGAATGAATCTTGCCAACCCTAAACTTTTTAACTGTAAATAATCAAGAGCTAATTTCAATAGGTGCCATTTTTATTATTGATTAACAATATCTAAAATGTTATGCTTTATGGGTAATTCGGACAAAAAAAAAATTATACCTATAATTATACCTATAGCAGTTTCTTTTAATTTAATTTTACTTCTTAAAATTCAAAATACATCTCTGCATTACGTTTGCTACCTCAATTTAAATTCAGGAATTTACATTCTCAGTGGAATTCTTATTGGTGCACATTTTTAGTGTGTACCTCTGTGTCGTCCCCCTCGTAGGCCTCATTGCCATCTCTGCTGCCGCTCCCTTCATTGCTTTCTTCTCCCTCTTCCCCAATACCGCCATCCTCCTCATCGTCATCATCTTCCTCCTCCTCCTCTTCCTCATCCTCCTCCTCGTAATCCTAAGATGTTTAATATTATCATATTATAAACAGTTTTTTACCATCACAGAATTACAGCTGTGGTGCAACTACATACCTGCTCCTCTTCCTCCTCCTCATCAGACTCATCTTCATGGTCTCCCTCACTATCTGTATCACTAACAATGACTATGACATGATGATCAGGCTCCTCTGGGCTTCGATGGGTCTCAGAGGGATGGGGCAGAAGTCGGTCTACAGGGACAGACTGAGACGGTCCTGGTTCCTCATCCATCTCCTCCAAAGTAGCGTAGCTTTCCAACTCCTTTATACAGGTATGAATATAAAACACCTATTTCTATTGGTTTCACACTTCTGCTGTCTGAATACAAACAGGAAGTTCCTATACACATCCTCTTGCCATTACCTGTCCAGCGTCAGGAGCCTCTTGGCTCTCACCCGGTACAACTCTCTCAGCCTCATTGCTGTCTTCAGCCAACATCTCTTCCTGCAATGCATAGTTTTGTTTTATGTTGCGCACTGATTTAATTATTCTTTAAAGCAAGAAAAAAAAAAAGATGCAATCTTGACTTACCTCCAGACCAACTCTATGAATGCGAACCCTCTTGCAAATTGGAGTGTCATTGGGCTCATCCTGGGACTGTGTGTCAGCAAACATGCTCTCTTGTTCCTCTTCACGGGGGCGTTTGCTCAAGGCACTACTAGGAGATGCAGACACTATAGGACGAGGACACAAAAGATCATCTTTAGAGTGAGGTGCCGTAAACCTGTTCAGCTAACCTAGCTAGGTATAAACGATATTACCTGCACTGGCACTGCTTGTGCTAGCGGTGGCACTCCATATCCCTGTGGATGTAGAAAGAGGCCTGTCTAACTGTGAGTTTGGGAGCATTACAGCAGCTGGAGGTTCCTGGTTGGATGGTTCAGCAGGGGGTTGGGTTTGTTGCTGGGTGGGCTGGATGAACGCAGTGGCCTGGCTCTGCTGTTGAACGTTCAGCAGAGGTTGAGCCAGGGTGGTCTGAACATTAGGGCTCGTGGACCGCACTGAACCGCTGGCACTGCCATATACAGTCACATGCTCAAGCTGGCCCTCGGATGACTGCATAGCTGCAAGGCCAAGGGGGAAAGATAAAATTAATTTGTTTGCACATCAGTGTTATTGTTAAGTAAAACTATTAAAATCCTTTTTGTTAAATAAAATTAATCCAAAATTAAACATTAAATGAACATGTTTTTTTTTTCTTTGTAACTAACCGAAGCGGTTAAGTAACTAAAATTACTGAAGTTAAAACTGTAATAACCTAAACAAACAAAAACAACAACAAAAAACTACACAAAAATTAATTCTGAATAATTAATATCTACTAAATAAAAACCATTAATGCCAGGCACATAAAATGGCATTTTTTTTATTATCTAAAACTGAAAAACAAAAACACAATATTAACAAATACTGAAATACACTACATTTATACATTTTAGTATCACTGATATACTATTGTAGTTGGTAATGTTTTAAATTGTATATAATTTTTATATTTTCTGTTTTTATTTTAAATGCAAAAATTTAGTAATTTTTTGTGTTTTGTCATTACTAGTTTGTTTTTGTATTATCTATAAAGTTTCATAAAGTTTCAAGTGCTGGAATAAAAAGTGTGTTACATTCTTTCATCACAAATATTTAATTTCAATAAATGTTTAATTAAAAAATGTTTTTTATGGTTTAAGTTTTAGTTAATGATAATAACCCTGGTCAAAATCCCAGGCCAATACTTACACTCTTGGCTCTCCACCTGCGTGGTGGGCATGACTGTGGCAGTGGGTGTAGGGGTGGGCACTGGGGCAGGAGTGATCATGGGTTTAATGCTGGCCCTTGGGGTGGATTTGTTTCCTGGAATGGCTGGAGGTTTGCTGGGCGTTGCTGCCAGTGGTGTGGGCTTTATGTTAGCCGTTGGAGGCTCTGAAGTGCTTGCACTATAAAAGCAACAATGTAGAGAGGCTTGACTTGTAGAGAGGCTATTTTTAAACTTGCCAGACAATGATTACAAGTTAACCGTGTAGGTGAATGTGAAGCGTCCCCTCTAAAAATACTGTACCTTCCTCTTTCTGCCACTGGTGTGGACTTCAGAGAGATCTGTCGCTGTTCTGTTGTCCTTTGCGATTCCTGGGTCTAAAAAGAGAAGAACATCTAGATAAACACAAACATTTAAACTTGTTCAGCTATAGGTTTATAATTGCATGTCTATGTGGACCTTGCTGGAGCCCTGCTCCGGAGGCTCATCCCTCTGTTCTCCATGTCTCTCCTGCTGCTCACGGAGGTCTCGCAGCTCCCTTTCCTGTCTGCTCAGACGCCCCTCATACTGAGACTTTAGTGCACTCACTCGCACTTCCAATTCCTCTCTTTGTTGCTTCAGCTCTTCATTTTCTTTCTGGAGCTGACCTTTTACACCTTGAAGTAGGTCAAAGTGTCAAATATAAAAATAAAAAAAAAAGAGCTAACATGGACCAAAAATCTGTGTCAAAGTAACTAGTAGAGAAAAACTATTAATTTTAAAAAGGTTAATTCTTACCAGTAAGCTGGCTGATCTTCTGCTTGGCCATTACTATTGCCTTCTTGGTCCTCTCCTCCTTTTCAGTCAGCTGCTGTTTGAGTCGCTCCTCCTGAGATGATTTCTCCTGAAGCTCCTGCCTGAGACGCGTCAGCTCCGCTTGTAGACGAGAGGCCTGTTCATGTGCATTGCGTGCCTCTGTTTCCCGCTCACCTACACTCTGCAAAGGACCAAAAAAAAAAAAAAAAAAAAAACTTGTTTGATTTCCTGTATTTATGACATCACAAATTGTAAATCCCGCCTACAGATATTTGAATGGTTGAGGAGCACTGCACGTTTCAAAATCGAAACCCAGAAATAGTGTAAGTTTGTGGGACTATGGTATAAATAAATTCAACTGTATAACAGTTTCACTGCAATATTCATGTTATAGTGTTAGAATTGAACAACAAACATAATACATATTACCGTTGCACTTATCTGTACAGTCAATGCAGTTATTTTTAAGCTGTTATTGACATCCCATCTAAAATGTGATTTAGCCAAAAAAACAACAACAACAACAACAACAACTATAACATTACCACTTTAATGTCTTCCGTGCATGCAAAGGTTCTGCCCGATCCTCTTGTTCAATATTCTCGGGGTCTGAATTGATATGGCAATATTGACGAACTTGCTGTTCTGGCAAGGGGCGGGGCAATACTGAAACGCCGTCTAAGTTGTTTACCAATCACAACGCACTGGGACAGCTAACGAACCACAACACATTTCATTTTTCGGAAGGCGGGCCTTCATCAAACCCGGAATTAATCGAGTCGTTTGTGTCAGGCTGGGGAGAAAGGTATTGTAATAATGTAAATTATGTGAAAAATAATGCGATTTTCGAACCACCAAGCATGAGAGCATGTTCTAGTAAACCCCCAAAACAAAATCAAGACATTGTAAAAGAGAATAATAGGACCCCTTTAAAAAGGGGTCATATAAAAGCTTTAAAGGGGACCTATTATGCAAAATTCTCTTTTACGTTCAAACATAAATTGTTGGCAATGTGTGTACACAACCACCCTAAAATTATAAAAATCTTTAAAAAAAAATTGTAATCTCTATAAATCATGAGCAGTGTCTCAGAGCTTACTGGTCACAGAATCCGTAAAGTGTGACATCACACTTTACCAGCCCCACCCACGATAGTTGACTGACACAGCCGTGTTAGCCGTGACCCTGCCCTGAGTGAGCTGCACACACACTATCTGCCATGTTTATCTTCACACCAGTGCATTTAAGCAGCATTCAAGTAAGAAATGTCTTCTTATTAGAGCTATAGAAGTTGTTCAGTCCAGAGCAGTGAGCGATTTTCTGCTTTTATTTTATTGTTTGGGTCATATTAACAACGTAGACCCAAACAGCGGCCAGTATAGGTACTGTATATTACGCTGCTGTCACTTAATACACCGATCTATTATAGACATTCGATTTCTTTCCCAGCTGTTTAACTTCACAGACATAACCGACTGTGTTTTTGCGTTTTAACAAACTTGTGAGTGAAAGAGAACTTTTAGTACTCACATGCACGCGTGACAGCCGCTCTCTGTTCACGTGCTTCGGATGTGTGCATCCAGCAAAAAGGTATATTCGAAATTTTAACTGATATGGCTTTAAAAAGCGTGCTTTCAGCACGATATACAATCAAAACCAAACGGATGTGTTTTGGCAGAGATCTGCGATACGAGCTAAAATTGCACAGCCCTGTTCTGGGAAAGAGGGCGGGGAGCAGCAGCTCATTTGCATTTTAAGAGAAATGGACTAAAACAGCTTGTTTCTGCTTCCAAAAAAAATAGGCATTTTCAAAATGATACAATAAATGATCTGTGGGGTATTTTGAGCTGAAACTTCACAAACACATTCTGGAGACGCCTGTGATTTATAATTTCTTGTAAAGAGGGGCCTAATAGGTGCACTTTAAACTAGGCAGTGAACTTACCCTATTGAGATTCTCCAGATGGCCTTCCAGTTCTCTTGTCCTGTTCTCTGATTGGTTGAGGGACTCCTTGACGGCCTGAAGTTCTTGAGCTGATGCCTGCTGTGCCTCTTGATCCTGTGCCGGTGCAGATGCTGCTGCGGTTACCAACTGCACAAAAACCCAAATAAATCAGACCTCTACTCCAAACACACCTTTGCAATTTCAAAAAACTTTCTTAGTCACACCCTGACGCACCTTGTCATATTCAACCTTGAGGTCTTCGTACTGGGTTTTGTAACGTCGACCAATCTTTTTAACTTGTGTGATGGTTTTTAGTTTCTCCAGGATGTCCAGATTTTTGGCCTCCTGGTCTTTCTTCAGGCTGTCCCTCTCCACCATCACCTTCCCCAAGTTTTCCTTTAGGTTCTGTGCCTGAGACTGCATCATAGTCAAAGAGCCACTATTCCTGCAGAGAGCAAGAAAAAAGCGACATGCATAAAATAGCCAAGACAAGAATGAAAAGATGGTTTTTGCCAGTGAAACTTTGGTGCATCCAATGAAGGTAGAGAACTCCTTTAACCTGGAAGCTTCAGCTTTGAGCCGACTAGTCTCCTCGACAAGCTGCTGGATGCGTTTGAGATGCGCTTCCCTCTCAGAGTGCAGTCGCTTGTACTCTTCTGGGTCAGTGTCCTTCTGCTGGCTCACCAGGTGCTAAACATCATAAGAAAGTGATGACCCAGTAATTTTCACCACTGACAAATACATAGTTTTTGAAGGCAACACACAAACTTCTGACCTGAGTGCGAGCTTTCCAGCGTTTGATATCTTCTTCCAGAAGCTTCTTCTCTGCCTGTAGCATACCACTCTTCTCACTCAGCTCTGCATTGGACTCCTGCATGGGCAAGATGTCTGACTCCAGTTTACACACCTGTGAAGCAAAACACAGTTATTATGACAACGAGTATGTTATTATACCCTTTAAGTAAATACATGTTACCTTTTATTAAATTTAAGTGTAGGCCTATCAATTTCTTATATGTAAAGTAACATGCATGCATATTTATGCACATAAAAAAAATTAAACAATATATAATTAGGAGAATGTCTTGGAGAACAATAATAATAATAAAAAAAAAAAAATGTTGTAACAAAGTAAAACATTAAAATTAATTTTAAAATAAAATGTATACAAGTTCTCAATATACAATCAAGTATTTCTTTATTAAGCAGTAGGCTTATTTAACTAGCAAATATAATTGAATATTTTTTGGTGGCTTGCCTTGGCTTGAGTCTCCTGCAGCTCCAGTTCCAGTTTCTTTTTCTCCTCCCTCAGCAGCTTATTGGTCTCCATTAGCACATTCATGGTCTCTGTCTTCTTCATCAGCTCATCATGCTGGGACAGAGTCTTTGCAGTCACCTTTAAACAAAAATTAAACAGGCTGAGTAACAGGTACAGGCAAAAGGAAAGTACTGGTAACTAAGGCAGTTAACTAGTACAGTTGATAAGTAATAAAATAGTATGTATCTGGGTTCTTCAAACCAACCTGCATCTTCTCTCTCTCTGCATTCAGACTCTCCTGCACGTCCTTCAGCTCTCGCTCCAGATGTTCCACTCTCAGCCTGTGCTTCAGACTCTCACCCTGGACCACCTCAAACCGAGACTCTGCGATCTCCTTCTCCCGTCTCACAAATCTGCAAACCATGAAGAAATGAGAGACTGCCGTGAATAAGGAAACTCTCTCCTTGACACATTTTCTTTGCAAAATTATAAAAATCACTGAAATTGATAACAATGGAGAAAAAAAAAAACCTTAGGATCTCCAGGAGCTGCTCCTGAGACTTGCCCTCCTCTGTCAGAGAGACGTTGAGTGGACTCTCGCTGGTGGCTAGCTGCAGTTGACTGGCCATTTGTCCACTCAGAGTCTGTATCTGCTCATGAAGGAGTGTGTTCTGCCTCTGCAGATCCTCACAGCGAGACTCTAACTTAGACTGCTCCTCCTGATGTGTAGAGAGAAACAAAAAGACTGTGAAAATGCTATTACTACTTCCATAACAGCAAATTGTTTCACAATTTCTTTACCTTGAGAATCTTCTCTTGCTCCTCCCAAGAGACACGAGCCTCTAGAAGCTGCGCACTGGTGCTCTGAACTTTCTCTTCCAGCTGCTGTCTGAGATGAACTGCCTGCAGAGCCTGTGCTTTGGCAGCCTGCAGTGCTTCCACATCAGCTGCATGCAGCAACATCTCCCTCTCATACTTATCCTGCGACTCAGCTGCAATCTTAGCATGCTCCTGACTGTCCAGGATGGCCTGCTGTTCCTGTGCAGCAGCAACACCAGCTCTCTCCAGGGCGCTCTGGTGCGCCACTTGCAGGCTGCTTAGAGATTTCTTCAGCTCGTTCAGCTGGGATAAAGGATCAAGAAATGTCAAATTGAATGACACAGAAATTAACAGAGAATGAATTACATTAACACCCATTCCCACACTGGTAAACAACAGTCAACTACTGTGATGGTTAGACTCTGTTTTCAATGTTTTAGATGCCATGAACCTCCAAATATGATCATCCTTATGCAATGGACCTCTCTTACAATTTAAAAGGCATGTATTTATACCTATAACTTATTAGTACGTTTTATTTTTTACTACTCACTATAATACTGTTTGAAGCATTTGTTGTTTTTTTAAATCAAATTTAAATTATTTTGATCATTTTATTAATTTAGTTTAATCTTTGTATTTATTTTATGTTGTTTTTGACTTTTTCCATGGATCCCCTAGAACTCCTTTTTGCGGCCCCCAAAGAACCCAGTATGAAAACCCAAACTATTTTAGTGCAAGATATCTTGAATAACATTTGTGGACATTAGGAAAACTTAAAAGAAAAGAAAGTGTAGAATGTGCTCTTTAAATCAGAAAGGTCAAAGATCTAGTGAGCAAAGATAGTGAGCAGAGGGAATTCAATACCTCTTGCTCCACAGCAGCAACAGCTTTGCTTTTCTCTTCTAGTAAGCTCTGCTTCTCCTTGTCTGCTTCCAGAAGTTTCTGCTCAAGCCTTTTATACTGTTCCTGAGCCGCCTCCACCTGGGTTTGCACAGATGATCGTACCTGCTCAGTTACCTAAAAGTGGAAAGACAGGAATTTTTACAAAATTAACTCCATTTACTTCCTTAAAACGTCCATTGTTCATGTTGTTCATGTCCATTGTTCATATTTTTATGGAATGGAAGTTAGAGTAAAGCATATTGTAGTGATTTTTATCATGCCACAAACCTGTTTCTCTTTATCCAGGGACTCCTCTAAGCTAAGACTCATGGCCTTGTACTGTTCCATGCTTGCAGTAGTGTTCTTCAGTCGTTCAGCCAGCTCTTCAACCTTGCTCTCAGCCTGCTTCAGCTGGGCACACAGAGCCTCCATGTCACCTTCAGTGCCCTGCAGGCCTGGAGAGAAAAAACAGCAACAACTTCACAGAGTGTTTTCCCTCAACAATGCTCTGGCCTTTACAGCTAATGAGGTTGAGCAACCAAACATGAACAAATAACTTAAGGAATGTTAGATAAAACAAGCAAAAATAAAATATTAGAAGTGTTATGATACCATGAGGGCTTAATCACGAGCAGTCTCTCACCTGTATGTACTGTGGGGGATACCAGCCGACTCTCCCTGCTACTCATCTGCAGCTTTAGGTTGTTAAGCTCAAGTTGGGCAGCACTAAGCTGTGCTCTTGTCCTGTGGTACTGGGAAGTCTGTGTTTCCAGCTGCTTCTTAACATCCATCAGCTGCATCTATGATGCAAAGGAACGTCAAAGAGAAATGAATGAGCCAAAGTACCAAACAAGGGAAATAAGAGAGAGTGCAAATGAAATGTGGCCCTTACGTCTTGATTGCGTGCTAGCAGGTGCTTCTGTTCCACCTCACTCTCGAGTCTCTTCTGGATCTGAGCGATCTCTCGCTCCTGCTTCTCAATCTGAGCAGTCAGCCGCTGTCTGGTCTCTGTCTCAGAGCGCTCTAGAGTTGCCTGGAAAATTAATTTACAGACACACTAAGTTCTCAAAACATCCTTTTGGGAGGCTCAGATTGTTTGTTATTTTGTAAAAGCACCTGTATTGATTTGAGATTGGTCAGCAGCATGTTTCGGCCAAGCTGTTGGGCCTGGAAGGACTCTTTCTCCTGAGTCAATCTGATTTCCACCATCTTCAACATGTCTCTCTCTTTACGCAGGTTCTCTGCTTCAGACTGAGAGAGACGTAGATGATTAATTCACTTTAGACTGAACAGAGACACCTGCACTTGAGTGAATTAATCAATTAGACACCTCAGCAATGGAGAGTTTCTCAGCTGCTGCTCGGAGGTCCTGGGTGAGAGTGTGTTTGGTCTGTTCACTCTGCTGAATTGCTGCAGCCTGTTTCTGACTCTTCTCATTCAGAGAGGCAATCTCTTTACGGTAGCCATCCACGTTATCCTGGAGCATCTCATACCTGACATACACACCACATAAATAAAGGATTCTATATTTGAGAAAACAACGAGGACCTAAGGAACCGTATGACTGGATACCGTTTGGAGGTGAACTCCAGCTGTGTGGAGATCTTGGCGTTTTCAGAGCGGAGTTCCGTCACTTGATGCTGGAGTTTCTCGCTTTGCTCAGTCAAGGCTTTTTCAGACTCAGTTTTTTCCTTTTTATAGGCCACAAAGACTTCCTGAAGCTGATCAAACAAACGGGAATAATACACAAGAATAAGTTATATTTTAACGTACATCCCTAATAGACAAAAATAAATGGCAGGAAATAACAATTTTACTGCATTAAGCAAATGAATGAATTCTTAAAAATACGAAACTTTTCTCAAGCATTTTTATTAATGAATCTCTTAGTCTCAGTGTCACTGATGGAAAAAATGCTACAAGTGGACAGCCTGCTCTGCCCGGCCTACCTGCTTCAGCGCAGCCTTGGCCTCTACGGACTCAGTGGATTCTATCGCAGTGGCAACCAGTCCTGTAGGGGTGCCTGCAGTGGGAGTGACGGCTGGAGAACGACGGGGGGTGGAGGTAAGCATAAGCTCCTCATTACCAGCACCTGCCACAGTAAGTTTATAAAGCTGTTCAATCATCATCATGAAACTTTCTATTAAGGTGTCTCATAAAACCTGGCAATACAGACTAGAATAACAGACTAAATATAATTACCCTGTGGGAAGGTGACTCCAGTGGCCTGGGTCAGAAGCATGCGGAACATATCCCTTTGTCGTGCCACAGCGTCAACCTTCTGCAGATCCTGAGCTCTCTTTTCCTTTAGCTGCTCCAACTCACGCTGAAGCTCCTGGAGATATTTCTCCACCTCACTGTGTCTAAACACACAATGAGCATTATGCTTTCTCAGTCCATATTTAATCTGATATTAGGTTGACAGATCCACTTAAATCTCACACACACACTTACTTCATGGTGTCTCCCTCCAACTCATCCTTTTCCTCACCGAGATCTCGGAGTGCCACTAGGAGTCGCTGGTTCTGCTGCTGCAGCTCTTCAACGCTGCGGAAGGTGACCAGGTGTTGAGAAATCACCTCTGATGTGCTGCTCACATCCGCAGAACACACCTCATCCTCCTCACGCATCACATGGTTACCACGTGCTTCCTCCAGCTCAATAAGGAGAACCCGCACCTGAGATAGTAATGTTAAAGCAACAGGATTCGAGATTCTTTTTTTCTCTCCCATAAGAGACTGAAGCCTCAAGGCCTTTCCACACTGAGCGCGATACGAAAAAAGTGAGGCGAATCGCCCACGAATGTTGCTTTCATACAGAGCGCGAAACAAATGTTCGCCTTTTGCTAATTCACGCCTGCAGGGGGCGCAATAATAGAAATGTTATTCTGTATAAAGAATATGTGAGAAAGGTCTGTTCTTAAATACCAACAACAACAAGAACTCAGCATACACTCTTCTCTCTTGCGGAAAAAGTCCTCTACTTCGGTGTTTTTATGCTCGTGCTCAATACAGTCTTCTGAGCTTTTAGCGCCACCGCGTCAAGCTTTTGGGTAACTTTTTGGTGTTTTCGCTTTGCGAAACTGAAAAGATTTCTCGGACTGGACGAAAAAAAAAAACATTCGCATTTTCGGTGCACGAATGTTCGCGGTCTATATGGAAGCTGTTGTTTTATTCCAGCACGTCATCGCATCCGAAATTCGTTTTGCTTTTGTCGCGCTCAGTGTGGAAAGGCCTTCAGTTGTGCCATCATGCCTCACCTGTTGAGACATGTCACCCAGCTGCACCTCAAACCTCTGGTTATCTCTCTCCAACACAGATGCACGTTTATTGCTTTCATCTGCTTCTTTCTGCAAGCGGTGGAGCTCCTGAAAAATCCAAGAATCATCTTTTCTAGATTTGTAACGCAAGTAGCCAATATGCAGCATGCACTGGCAGTGCCCAATGCAATAAGGCTTCGTATTTCTGCAAGACCCTTCGATTCTCACCGTGACAGCTTGCTCTAATTTAGTAGAGAGACTGGAAACAGACTTCTGCATGCGCTCATACTCCTCTCTTTGTCTCTTCAGGATGGGCGCCTTTGCTTCCATCTCCTGCACAATGTCATCCAGGTACTTGTGCAGTCGTTTGTTCTCTAGTTTCTCTCGTTGTAGCTGTTCTTGGGTCTCAACATAAGCTGTATATATCTACACAAAATAGAAGGTGGTATATTAAAATAGAAAAAGCTGTGAATATGAAAAATGCACTTGCATCACAAATCAGAATGCAGGTCAGTACCTCTGTAAGCTTCATGCCTGGTTTGATGATTTTGGCAACTGCAGCTGCTGTGGGAGACATTGTGGTCACCTGCTCCTCTGAAAGAATTGAAGCAGTTCCTGGGAAGGCAAAAAAAGGCATCAAATTTACAAATGCTAATTCACATGCTAGAGGCTAAGGAAATAAGGTGATGCTAACCTCTGTGTGTGGCATCAGACAGCAGCTCATTTGCATTATCCAGCTCTTTCTCCTGGCTGCTTATTTTCTCTTTCAGTTCAGTGATTTCTTTGTCCTTACAACTCTCCAGCTCTGCCATCTTCACTTCTAGAGCTTTATGTGCTGTTCAGAGTACAGGTACATCTCAAAAAATTAGAATATCGTAAAAAAGGTCATTATTTTCTATTTTTATATTAACATTTTATATTAAGTGAAACTTTCATATATTTTAGATTCATTACATGTAAAGTAAAACATTTAGAATTTTTTTTTTTTAATTTTGATTAGAGCTCACAGTTCATGAAAGTCAAAAATCAGTATCTCAAAAATACTACAATATTTACATTTGAGTTTCAATTAATGACCATCCCTACAGTATAAATTCCGGTTATCTCTTGTACTTTGAAACCACAATAATGGGGAAGACTGCTGACTTCCAGAAGATGAACATTGACGCCCTCCACAAAGAGGGTAAGTCACAGAGGGTCATTACTGAAAAGTGTGGGTGTTTACAGAGTGCTGTATTAAAGCATATTAAATGCAAAGTTGACTGGAAGGAAGAATTTAGGTAGAAAAAGGTGCACAAGCAACAGGGATGTCCGCAAGCTTGAGAATACTGTCAAGCAAAGCTGATTCAAACACTTGGGAGAGCTTCACAAGGAGTGGACTGAAGCTGGAGTCAGTGCATCAAGAGTCACCAAGCTCAGACGTCTTCAAGAAAAGGGCTACCAAGTCACTTCAGAACCAGAGACAACGTCAGAAGCGTCTTACCTGGGCTGTGGAGAAAAAAGAACTGGACTGTTGCTCAGTGGTCCAAAGTCCTCTTTTCAGATGAAAGTAAATTTTGCATTTCATTTGGAAATCAAGGTCCCAGAGTCTGGAGGAAGAGTGGAGAGGCACAGAATCCATGTTGCTTGAAGTCCAGTGTGAAGTTTCCACAGTCAGTGATGATTTGGGCTGCCATGTCATCTGCTGATGTCGGTCCACTGTGTTTTCTGAAGTCCACAGTCAACGCAGCCATCTACCAGGAAATTTTAGAGCACTTCATGCTTCCTTCTGCTGACAAGCTTTATGGAGATGCTGATTTCATTTTCCAGCAGGACTTGGCACCTGCCCACACTGCCAAAGGTACCAAAAGCTGGTTCAATGACCATGGTGTTACTGTGCTTGATTGGCCAGCAAACTCACCTGACCTGAACCCCATAGAGAATCTATGGGGTATTGTCAAGAGGAAGATGAGAGACACCAGACCCAACAATGCAGATGACCTGAAGGCCGCTATCAAAGCAATCTGGGCTTCCATTACACCTGAGCAGTGATACAGGCTGATTTCCTCCATGCCACGCCGCATTAATGCAGTAATTCATGCAAAAGGAGGCCCAACCAAGTATTGAGTGCATATAAATGAACATACTTTTCAGAAACCTGACATTTCGGTTTAAAATATATTTTTTTATTGATTGTCATATTCTAATTTTCTGAGAAACTGAATTTTGGGTTTTCTTTATCTGTAAGCCATAATCACCAAAATTTCAAGAAATAAAGGCTTGCTTGAAATATTTCACTCTGTGTGTAATGAATCTATATAATATATGGGTTTCACTTTCTGAAATGAGTGACAAAAAATATTGACCTTTTTCATGATATTCTAATTTTTTGAGATGTACCTGTATACAAGATGTTATCACAGAAATGTGTAAATACACAAAGCATCAGTGTTAGTTTTCTTAAATTGTACTCATGGCTGTCAACATGCATGTCCCTGACTAGGAGAGTGGCTTACCCTCTCCAGCCTCTTTAAGCAGCTTGTGAAGTTCATCAACAGCTCTGCCGAGCTCCTCACTCTTGGCCTCTGCATCAGCTGCAGCTCCCTGTGAATCATCAAAAGAATTTATAACTAACAAAAATTCTTAGAAATAACATAAAAAATTATACTTGAATGATTATTATAATATTCTGATGTGTGCTTTCCTTCAATTATATATTTCAATTCATCAAGTTATTAAAACTTACCTTATACAAATTTGAGAGTTTGATGTTGGCATTAAGCTCATTCCTGAACTTCTCCTCCAAACTGGCTTGCTGTTCCTTTGCCTAAAAGCACAACACATGATTACAAAGAATTATGAAACACTATTTAGCTGATAACTTCAGCGATGGATTACAATGGCTAACCTCTCTCATCTTGGTGATCATCTCCTCTGCTTGCCTCTGAAGGTTCTCATTAGATGCCTTCAGACTGGTGACCTGATCTTGGAGGCGGGCGATCTACAAAGGTACACAGAGATTAGCACATGGACTAAGAACTTAAATAACACATTTCAAGGCAGATCAGACAATATTCATGATGAAATACGTATAATACATCATTTAGAAAAAGGTTTAGGCAGTACCTCATCCTCCTTGTTATTAAGGTTGCACTGGAGCTCCAGGATCTCACTGCCTTTCTGCCGGGAAAGAGACAGCAGCTCTTCACTCTTTGCCTTAAGCTCAGTATTCAGCCAAGTCACCTGATTCTGGAGTAGCTCTTTCTCCTGCTCCATTCGCTTCTCTCTATACTGGAAAATGAACAATGCCAGCATATCAAAAATCAGTGTTTAGGGGCCTGCTATAAAAATGCAAGTGTGTTATAAATAAAGAAAATTGTGGATGACAAATGCATCAAGATAAAAGGTCAATATTGAATTAAATTAAAAGGTCAATATTGGTGCAGATAGTGATACAGGTATCAGATCAATGCATTCCTATGAAAATAGTTTGATTTCATTCAATTTTACCTTGATTGAGACTTCAGTGGCTTCTGACTCATCCAGTTTTAGCTGAAGCTGCATCTTCTTTGAACTGACTTCCACCAATCTATCATTAAGACACTTCAGGTCTTCTAAAAAATAAATAAATATATAAAATAAGAAAATTAGATTATTATACACTACCATTAAAAAGTTTGGGTTCAGTACATTTTTTGTTTAATTCACCCCAGGACTTGTTCAGAAAAACACACTGAATTTATCAAAAGCGACAGCAAATACATTTCTAACAATACAAACGATTCATTCCGAATAAATGTTGTTTTATTAAACTTCCTTTTCACCAGCAAACCCTGAAAAAAAGATTATATGAAGATATTTGGCAGCGCAATGACCACTTTTCTTTTTTACTGTATTTTTGTTCAAACAGTATAGGCAAACAAGCTGGTCAAAGCAAAACCTACAAATTCCAAATAATCTGTGAAAAATTTGTTTTCAATGATCATAAAAGAATGCTTATTAAATACCGCTTTGTTGTTCCATCTCATGGGATCTTCTTTCCAATGTCCGCACAAGCTCTCGTTTTTCGGCCTCAAGCTCATCTTTGGCTTTGGAAAGTTCATTCTGCACAAATGTCGGCACAATTTCACCTTTCCAACATCAAGACAAGACACAGACGTTCTCCTCTATCAAACTGTTATATGATCTGTCATTACCTGATATGATTCTAGTTTGGTGTTTGAAGACACTTGCTCCTTATTTTTTTCTCTTAAGCATTTCAGCTCATCCTCTGTAAAAAGACGAGTACAGATACAACATTAATTGTTATTTTTAATCAAATAAGAGGTGTTTGACTCCCACATCCTTACCCAGTTTGCAGTACTCTTCTTTCAGTATCTGATGCTCTTGAGTCTGGGACACAAACTGAGTCTGACTCTCTGCAAACTTCTTCTCGATGTCAAAATACTGTTGTTCTATATGAGAGAGAGAGAGAGAGAGAGAGAGTAAAAACATAACAGAACGCCTAAAAATCCACACAAACAAGCCTATAGTAATTAATAGAAACAGAAAATTGGAAAACTAATTAATAGTAACAGAAAATTTTATCAAAAATTATAACACATGTTCACTACATACAGTTTGCAGAACCATATGTCCAAGGGGAAAATTAAAGTTTAAAAATGATAATGAAACCCAGGCCTCGTTCGTGGCTTTAAACAGTTTACAGTTTATCTATTAAAACAGCAAACCTTACCATTATCCACACGATAATGCTCCTGTTGTGCCTTCAGACAATCAACTTCACATTGCTGTTCAGAAATATAATTCTCTAATTTAGTCAAGACAGTTTTGGGGAGTTTTGATAGCTCCGACAGCTCCAATATCTGCTGCAACACAGCCGCCATTTTTTCGTTGTAATCCGCCTCCTGAGCGTCAAACATAAACGTGCTTATTACTGTTTCCTGTTATTAAAAACCCGCCCGCCCGCCAGGTGGCGCTGAGCGCCGCTGAGCGGCGCATTTCAACCAAATCACCGCTTTTGAAATTCAAGTAATTTTAGAGATATTAGTACGCTATAACCTATAATAGTTTAAACGTCTACTGATTCCAAAAGGTGCATTTATGAAATACAAAAGAAAATCGATGTTGTAGGTTCTATAACACTTTCTAGTAATCACAAACTACTGTGATTGGTCAAGGCTGACCAGCGATGAAAAAAGTCACGTGAAAACCACATCTAAGTCACAGAGAAGGGAATTAAACTTAAACAATGACACTCATAAAGTCACTGAATTAAAAACAGTTAAGAGTTAAAATAGTAAAAATCCTAGTGAAATCAACAGTGAAGTCAAGCAAGTTGATCTAAAATATATTTTTAATGTATTAATTTGAAAGATGTTCAGCGATAATGACACTGATAAACCCCAGATTATGTACATCAATGGAAACAAAAGAAAGTTATAAAGTACGATGTAGGCTATACTCACCAAATGGCAGCTGGGTTCATACAAATAAGTGAACACAGGAGGGAGATGTCGTATCATAGGCCTACATGCACTGATCATTCAAGGTCAATCACATAAACAGAGTCAGATGGATGGTTGAATAATAGTTTTTGCCGTGTCAACCTTTGCCTTTTTTGTTATCTTTGTTATATCACAATAGCTTAAATATTTTTAATGCGGTAAAATCTACATAAACGTGCTTTTAGTAGCTATTTCTCCCTCTGTTTGAATTAAAATATATATATATTCTTCCTAATACTCTGATCACTTTCCATTAATTTGGATGATTAACATTCCAAAAGTAAAACTTTTTCCTGTTGATTTATGGATTGGTTTAAGGTAATTAGAATAATGTTTACAGTTATAATTATTCATTTTTCATTAGTTAATTATTTTTTTTATTTTGGCATTCATACTTCTATGGCCTTATGTTACAGATCCTGTTTTAAAAAATAGTTGAGAAGAGATAACTGAAACATAGCTATATGTGTTGGTTTTACCTTTGTCTCATTTCTACTTGGCTCATCTTATCCCATACAGTCTTGGCATTCATTTGCTGAATAGCATTACCCGCCTTTGCTTTCTCTTTCTTGTTTTTATTCTCTAGCAGTTTTCCATTCCTTAGACCAGTCATAACTCATATCAATGTGACCACAGATGAATAATCAATATGGAATTTTCAAATGGAAGCAAAAACATATAATAGTTGTTAATGCCGTTAGTGGCCCCTTAGGCACTGGATATTATTTACAGTAAGACTGTCTGTGCGGAGAGATATTGTAACCTCGCCTCTCTTTGCTATGCAGCCTTAACCTTGAATCAGCCAAGCAATGCTCTCTCTTTCACCTCTTCCAAACGTCAACACACTCTAGAAAACAAAGACCCATGGGAATGTCTCAAGACCTCACACACCTCATTTCATGTTTTGAAAATGCTTTGTCTTTTTTTGTTACTTGCTTAGTCTATAGCGTCAATGCATTAATAATCACTGCATCAAAAAATAATTAACATAAAGTCTTGCTTTTTTAAAGTGTTTATGAGCCATTGATGGTTAAACATGGAGTCCAGTTTCCTGTTTTCAACATCCAAAGGAGGTAATAGTTGATCTTGAGTAAGTGCATGTGTTGTTAATGGAAATTTTCATTCCGTGATTTATTGTGTTTTTTTATCCCCAAATCCTGGTTTCCATAGTGACATATGGGGAAAATAAACTTCACTACTACTTAACCTTTGCGTGACAAAGCTACATAAGATGTTGAGTAAGAAGAGGGTAGGAAGTTTTAAAGTATGTGTTTGTGTGTGTGGGTGGGTGGTGAATGCTGCTGTACGTTTCACACAAAGCCGTTTTAAAAAGCCTTGTGACCTCATATCCCCTCCATGTCAACCTCTGACCCCACCTCCATTCACCTATGGTCCCATTTACACTTGAAATTCACATCCATCATGTCTGTCCACCCACTACCTCTCCTGTGCCCAACGTCACTCCCGACGGCCTTTGCCACCAATATATTCAGAGCCCAGGAAACCCTTCAATGGGCAGTCATTTTGCCTTCTTTGAAACCATATTATACTCTCTTCTATAATTCATGACACATTTGTTTTCTTTCTGGCCCAATTCTACACTGTTTTGTTTTACTGTGTCATTATTTGTTTCATTCACATACTGCTGTGGAATTCTTGGGGGTTTTGTCTGGGTTAAATTATTGCTTACCTCACAGGCTACTTACACAAAGCCTTAAGTTTTTAATTAGACCACAATGATGGTAGAAATACTGCTATATATCATATGTTATCTTGAGGAGCCATCTCTTGTATTATTTTATTTCATTGTTATGTTTAATTTGATTACCATACCTTATTGTTTACTATAAAATATCATCACTCATCTGCATTAAATGGAAGGAGTAAAATGTTTACAAATATTCTTTAATGTATATAAATGTCTAGTATAAGGTACATTTAAGTGTTATTGATTAAAGGTTAATGTTTGCAGCAGGAATGTCAATAAACCAGTGCTTTAAAATTAATAGCAAGAAAAACAACCCTGGATCAGATTAAAAACAACAAATGAATATCAAAACTTTTGACTGTGGTCAGCATCTCTAAATGTTTTTATATTTTCAAAACACTTTCAGCCTTGGCTAACATAATAATAACATATTCAAATCCCATGAAAGCCTGTAACATATTAGCCACGTAGTTTGTGATTATGTGTTTATTTTTATAGTACAAAACACTTCTTACAATACACCATGACTAAAGTCCTTCCTAAAGATCTCCAAGCTTTATGGTTGGGTTTTTACATCAGCCAAATGAAAGAGGTCTTTACGTGTGAGATTTCTCTGATGTTCATTGTGAAAACAGGAGAAAATGATCAGAACTGAACCGTGAACTTAATTGCTAACATCTTGGCACTGTCCAGCAGTTGTCAGTAAATATTTATTTCAGATCTAAACACTGCAGTCTAAATGAAAGTGTATTAATTTAGATATTATTAAAATCCATACAAACTATGTATGTAAGATACTGTAGATATAAATGACATCTCAGGCCAGGACTGTGTGTTAAGAACTGACCGACTAGCAGTTGATGGAATGAACTTGGACTAAACCAATCTTAAAGAAAAAAGTCATTAAAAACTTGTAAGACTAGTCTAAGCCTTTTATGCAACCGACATGTTATATGCAGCCCGATTCGTAGGCTACATATTTTACGAGGTGGCTAATTCGTTTGTACAACCTCACTCGTACAAATTCATACGATTTTTGCTAAATCGTACGTATTTTACGAGTTGCCAATTCGTATGAATTTGTACGAATGACCTACACCTAACCCCACCCCTAAACCTACCCGTCACTGGGGTTTAGACAAATCGTACTAAATCGTACGATTGAGGTCGTATGAATTCCTACGAATTAGCCACCTCGTAAAATATGTCGAACTGGTCGTGAGATAGCGTTGGTTATATGCTGTATAATTTGTTTTGTTTTTTATCAAATACTTTATTACAAAATGTTATTACAAAATAACATTTTAATTATATTTTGTTTATATATATATATATATATATATATATATATATATATATATATATATATATATATAATACTACAGAGGAGAGCATACCTTTATATATATATATATAGCTCATATATATATATATAAATACTTTACTGTCTTACAATACAGTATCCATAAAGTTTTTAATCTGTCTGAGCCATGAACCCGTGACAACTTGTTTTAGGAATTAAGTCCAGACGAGGACTTGGCTGTTTGGGCTACTCCTTCACGCATGCAGAGAGGATGGAGGCAAATGTGGTATCAGGTGCAGATGTTGTCAGAACATGTTTCCATTAAGCGCAGACGACCTCGTCGCACGTTATAGCAAGCTCGGCGTGAGACACACAAAACATTACCACAAAATCACCAAACCCTGCAGGCCCTCAGTGGGTGTGCCTGCATGGCTTGGCCCTCAAGAGAAAATATCTTACTCTCAAATTGGTTTGCATGTCTTTTTCAAACATGGAACAGACGAAAAACTTGCTTCATGACCCCACAAGCTGATGCAATTTTGTTGCAATTGCTGTTGAATTTGTTCTGAACTATGGTGAGATTAAAAACATTTTGGGTTTTGGGTAAGGTAACAATCAGGGCCAAATTATAGTATTTATCAGTACTGCATGTTCAAATTAAATAGGTCATTTAAAATATTTATTAACACTAGGCCTAATTGTTGGATTAAAGTGAAAATATCCTGCATGATGACAAAGCCTCCACTCAGGGCAGCCTGTAATTCGACACTAATGAAAATAAGATCTTGGATTAAATCCAGTAGTATTCCAGACTAAGTTGATCAAAAAAAGATCACATAAAAGCATGACAAAAAAGGCGTATAGCCACTTACTGCACTGATTAGGCTTACTGATGACACGATAGAGCTATCTTGAACTATTTTGTTTGTTTGTTGACTCTACACGAGCTATTTCAAGAAAACAGCAGATTTTATTCCACTCTAACAATAAGATATCACTGAAAAGCCCTGGCTTCTTAAGTGGGCAGGAACAGTAGCATGTCATGTCTTTTGCTGGCTCACTTCTTCATAACCCATGGTTCATCAGGAGTTCAGATAAATCCTGATCATTGCTCTTACTGTGCAACTCAACTCAAAAGAAGATTCCCATAATAAATATATAATTATAACATGTCAAGTTATAGGAAAATGATAGGGAAAATGCACAAATGTGCAATAAGTATCTATTCTTTTAACATATAATGGAACTTTTGAACCTGCAGGTCACAGTAAAGTCAGTTGGAGAGATTGTGTTTCAGCAAGTGCCGTCTCGCTTCTCAAACCACATTAAAGGAAGGTGCAAATTCTCTGGAATTTCACTTAATTGCTATCTTGATTGATTCTGTTCTTCAAATACTTTCTTCAGGGGTGACATGTAATTTGTGTGCAAGTGAAGCATGTGTATATGTAAGTTTTTTTTTTTTTTTTTTACTAAATCTACAGAACAGGCAGGGGAAATGTTTAGTGTTTCCATTTGCATTTATTTATGTATGCCTAAAAATACAGTTTACATAAAATCTCCTGGTTTATGCAAAATTCCAACCAAATCATTTTACAGTAAGACAGCTTGTGCATACAAACCAAAAGTAGGTTAAAACCATCCCCACCACAAAATCAAATTTTACACAGGAAGCTGCTTATCCTGAACCTCACAAAATGCCTATGCACTGAAAATGATAAAGGTGATCATGCACAGGTTTAAGGAAAAGTTCACCCAAAAAAAAACATTTGCTGAAATTTTACTCACCCTCAGGTCATCCAAGATGTAGATGAGTCTGTTTCTTCAACAGAACAGATTTAGAGAAATTTAATTTAGATGTCATCACTTGCTCACCAATGGATCCTCTGCGGTGAATGGGTGCCATCAGAATGAGAGTCCAAACAGCTAAAAAGAACATCACAATATTCCACAAGTAATCCACACAACTCCAGTCCATCGATTAATGCCTTGTGAAGTGAAAATCTGCATGTTTGTAATGAACAAATCCATCATTAAGGCATTTTATCTTTATAAGTCCGCTATCCAAATTGTAACATTGCTTTTTGCAGTGAAAATTCATCTTTTCTGAATCAGGAGAGAAATATTTAGATCAAGCACTGTTTAGCATAAACTGTCAAAAACAGTTCAAAACAAATATGTCTTATGATTATGATGATGTCTTGTGATTTTAATGTGAAAAGACAAGGGATGGATTTTTTTTTTCACTTGAAGGAAGCATTTTTATGCATTACCGATTCATATTTTGTCCAGAAGCAATGGTTTAAATTTTAAATGCCTTGATTTATTTCTTACAAACATAGTATTTCACTTCAAAAGACGCTAAATAACAGACTGTAGTAGTGTGAAATACTGGACTATTGTGATGTTTTTATCAGCTGTTTGGACTCTCATTCTGACGGCACTCATTCACTGCAGAGGTTTCATTTGTGAGCAAGTGATGTAATGCTAAATTTCTCCAAATCTGTTCTAATGAAGAAACAAAATACATCTTGGATGGCAACAGGGTGAGTATATTTTCATTCAATTGTAATTTTTGGCCGAAATATTTACTTAAGAAGAACCGATCATGGACCATTCTTATTTGCATTATCTTTGGCTACATGCACTCACATGTACAATATGTGCATAAGTATTCCACATGACACTAATTCATTCTTATCTATTTCATACTCGTGCAGTTGTCTATTTGTTTATATGAGAAAACATGATAGCTGAATATCTCATTATCTTTCTCAGCTTTAATTCATTCCTTGTACTGCACAAAACATCCAGTAGTTTTCTCTACTGTGCTCAAAGAGATCTTTATCCTGAGCTGCATGTGCACATGGGAGCATTTCATCATGTTAGCTGGAAGAATAATGAAACTTATTCTTGTCATATTCAGAAAAACATTCCTCCCATTCATTTCATCCATTCTTACTCTCTGCCATCTTTCATCACTCCACATCTACTTCATCCTCATCAGCTCCATGGCCACATTCCTTCTCTGGCAGCAATCCATACTCATTGAGGAAGGCCTCTACATCGGTAGCAAAGAACTCCTCGCTGAAATGCTGCGTAACAGCCAGGAAGTTCCCCAGAAGCTCTCCAGCCTTGTACACTAACAAGGCGGGCAGCACGTCATCTGAGAAACGCTCGCCAGCTCCAGTGGCGGCGGAGCTAATGCGACAGAATTTTACGCTGGGATAATCTGAGGCCAGGCAATCCATGCAACTGTTAAGCGCCTCGCACCCCTGCACTCCATCTTTGAAGATGTGCACCACCACCACTGTGAGTCGGTGCTCCTTCTCAATGACCTCCAGGAAGGCCTCGCCACTGTCAAGTTCGTACACGCCCTCAAATTTGGGCCCGAAGCTCAGGCGCTCGTGCATCTCCTGCATGCATTGCTTGCGGTACTTACGCAGACTTTTCTCATCCTCTTCCTTTATCAGCTCATACTCCTGAGCGCTCATCTGGGAAGTGAAAAAGAAGCAGGAAAATTCAAAGCTTTTAAGGCCAATGCAGATTTTTGGAAGAGACAACTGCATTTAAATTTGGAAATTAATCCATTAAATCATGTTTTGATGTCAAAGACCTGCAAGATATGATGACCTCTTTTGAGGAGCCCCCTCCTAGCATAAAGTGTAAAAACGCATTTATACGGTGTGAGAAAAATATTATGCACAATGTAAAAAAATTATACTGTTTCTGAAACTGGCTTTTATATGGTCATTGTACTGAATATTCAATAAATATTTTAACACACTAATTTTAACAGATTTCTTTCTTTAAATCACATTTTATAAACAATATTTGTCACCCTTATGTAGGGGATCCCTGATCCTCAGTTTGCAACCTCTAATTTCGTTATGTGCATACAGAATACAAGAATCAGTTAATTAAAATGACTAACACAATAACTATATGTTTTAGTATAGTTTGGTGTTAGTTACTTTTGAACAAAGTAACATTATAGATAGAGACTTATCATCCATTTTTAAAATGCACTTTTTACAGCCTAAATTAGAAAGGCATTGTTTTTCTTCAAAGAGCTCATTTTTATTTTGAAATCATGGTCAAAAGAGGCAACCTTGCGATTGAATCCACCCACACAGGAGTCTCTGGGTTTGTGGGGGGACGACATCTGTCTAAGCAGCTCTCTCTTGTTGGGAGGCAGAGCCTCCTGGTCCATGCTCTCCAGTTTAAATTTACGCCAGTCATTGATGACACCCTTTGGTCCTAGAGATACCATAAGTGAATGAATAGATGAGTGAATTACATCAATATACTGTAAAAAAACGATTGCTGTGATTAATCACAACTTAAAATTCAACATTAGAATAATAAGTAATGATAACAAGAAATTATAAGTTTAGTTAAAGCTGCAGTCTGTAAGTTTTGCCTCTTTGTCGCCATCTCTGTTTGAAAACCTGGAATTGCAGCTCTGTGCGGAATTATCTTCCGTGTGTGGGGTTGTGTTCTGGCATGGCTCCAGCATGGATGAATCTAATGTTTTGAGGAGTATGTGTGTCAGTCTGTCAGTCACTGCACCGGTGTGGATACTGTACTTAGGAATCACAGATTCTAGCCTACATCTTGGAATATATGACCCAAATAAGAATTTTCACCATATATTGCCATCTGAACAAGTAAGTAACAAGTCTGCCACGTTTGTTCTGACCAACTGAGGAAAAAAGCATTACAATAAATCGCGCTACCAATGGTAATTAAATCTAAGATCGGTTAGCTCATATCACATCTAACCATGCAAATTATTATTTTTGTTATACTTTATTTTCAAATTATTAATGTTAACAACATCAGCACTGCGTGACAATGAGTATAGTTTGTATTAGCATGTAGATTTCAATTTCTGTACAGTCTAATTGTCATGCCATTCGAATTTCATATTAAGAAATTATTTTAACCCAAAAAGCAAACTATGCTCCCTTCGAACTGGTTGTCTTTAGAATACAAATCGTGTGTAATCTGTAATCAGAAGCACATTTAAAACTGGAATATAATTTAAATTCATTCACATGTGTTTCATAAACGCATAATCCTTTCTGGGTCACAATCCACCATCAAAATGATGCATTTAATTATTCTAGCTGCTGTGAGAAAAGGCTAAACGATCCACCAACTGCAGGATCCTAGTAGCCGGGACAACTTCTTTATGTTTACAGACGTGACATAATGACGCAGTGCCATGCTCGAATTTCCCGCAAAGATTCCACTCAAATTAGAAAACATTATTATAAGCTAAACGTTGTGAATCGGGCTAAAGTAAGGTGATAGTTTTGAACAAAGGCTGGTTATGTACTTGCTCAAATATTGATTTTGGATCATTTTTAACCCAAAAAAGTTACGGACTGCAACTTTAAGTTGGATATTTAAGTTCAACAAATTTAATCTTAACAAATTTAAGTTGTTATAACTAATTGCAAAAAGTCAACCATAAATCAAAAGACAAGCATAGCCTACCGTAGTCAGTTCACTTTCAGCGATGGATGATATCAGTTCAGGTCAGACATATTTTATAGAAATTTATTTTATCTCTTACTTGACTTACACAGGGGAAATGAGCAAATGTCCACACACTAATGCTGTTTCTTCAAATTTTGTTCAATAATTAAAATCACAATCAGGCCTCAAAATTTCCTGGTTCCTATCTCAGGGTTGAATGCATTTCTTTAATTTCTTCACAAGAACACCAAGTTGTTCACAATGGGAAGCTGGCAACCATAACGCAAGGATTCAGGCTTTGACCAACTCCTTTGACCTAAAATAGTTCCTTGAAGAACCCCTGAATTAATTTCAATCATCCAACAACACATTCGTAAGTTCATGCACATGGTTCTCTGATGTTGGGGTCATGTGGCATGCAAGCAAACAAATAAAATTTTTATTGTTTTCTAGTAATTTTATGATTTAATTAATTAATTTAATTGCAAACTCCAGTTTGGGAAACCTTTCCGTCTTCATTCTGCATGCTCTTAAATACATTAGATCACTTTCCCTATATGACCCATTCATTTTACAATCTCACAAAACAATAAGAACCATACTGACCCGTGTGAGTGACAGCCGCTGGTTCCTCATCTACGATTCTGTCAGACATTTTTATTTGTTTATTATCTGTGGAAAAAGGTTGAATCTTCATCTTACATATATATGTCTAAATAAATAAAATTCCTTAATGGTTTCAGCAAAAGTAACAAAAGCTGTCTCTGTATGTCTTTGAACGACTATCCAGTTTCAAACAAAGAAAACAAAAGAGTTTTTTTCATGACTTTTTCAGGAAGGCAAGATACATAATTTAATTCGAACAAGGTATAGCATCAAAACTTCATTGAAATGTTGGCACGTGGACAGTGTGTCTGTGTCGCTGTACCTGATCGCTCTTTCTTGGAAGATAATAGGTTTATTAAGAGTAAGAAGATCAGATTACTCCTTGATCCAATTTATTTGCACAAGTGGGCGTCGTCGATATGATGTCATGGAATGACAAATGAACTGTCCTCAAATAATTTACAATATGCTTAAATTCCCATTTCAACCCAGATACTTTAAATCAGCTTAAGTCAGTTTAATTGTCATTCTTTTTAACGCACATTTCTTTGATTCTATTTGATTTTACAAGCAACACCATTTCAAATGTATAAAACTTTATTATATAACACCTTAATGCTAACATTAAAATCAACAATGCAGAACATATTTGGTTGCGTTCAGGTCAGTCATTAAACTGATCTTTTTCATATGAGGTTGAGACTGAGATCAGATAAAGCTCATGCGGCAGCAGATTAGCAGTTTAATACTAGAGCTCAGTCTTAATTTTGCCCCTCTAGCCTCTGGCCTCAAACCTCCTCTATTGTACCTTTCACTACTGTCAGTAAATCACTGATAGCTAATTGAGATTATAGCTATGATGCAATGCCTCAGCTCAGATGGCAACCAATGAAATCCTATGACAGCTTTGGAGGTTGCCTCAGTTTTCTTTGGTATTTCTTTAAAAAATACTCTATTAAAAGCATGGTATTATGAATAGTCTTCCATTTCAGTTTGCTTCTTGAAAAGTGGTGTTTTACGATTTGTATTTTTATAACAAAACAGCATTTTCATGCAGTTACATGATTATGGCTTTGCTTTACTGTTTTTAGCTCCTTTGAGTCTTTATTCGTTTAAAAATGTCTTTTTGAATGTTTTTCATTCAGTCTGATCTGAATCTTGAAGTCTTGTTGAATCATGCAAAATAATAAACATGGCATGAACGTTTGCATAGTTTTCTGAGATAAATATACCGTAGACAACACTACCGCTATCTACAGTACATCAAAGTATCTGAACAAACCACTTAAAAATGCCAGCTCCAAGGTTTGATTTAGAGAAAAACAGGAATTATGCTGTCACTTTAGTATGCAAATCAAATCAAAGTAGACTTTGTTTCACGCAATCCATTCGTCTGTAACATCACAGCTCATCAAAAGTATAATCAGGCCTATGATTACATAGGCTTTAGTTAAATAATGCTGCGACTCACTTAAAGCTGTAAAACAGAACGAACAGGAAAAGATGCATCAAAGCATGAAGCTGAATAGACTTTAAGTTTTCGTTAAATAACACTGTGACTCACTTAAAGTTGTAAAATGGAACAAGATGCATTTAAGTATGAAGCTAAAATATTCTGTAACTGCATGAGTAAATCAGTCTGGTCCCACAGAAGCCTGTTAAATCAAACGGTTGCCTGCTCACCTTTTTTACGGTCCGAATACGTCCCTTCAGTGAGCTGTTACGTGGCCACTATCACCATTAGCTTGTCCTTCATGCTTTTTTGAGTGTGCATGGGGAGGGCACAAAGAAGCTTTCTTAAGTCAAGACACATTGGACAACTCAGAAATAGCACAGGGCACTTAAGAGGATTTAAGTGCAGCAATTAAACACTATTCAGAACACAACCAAAGACAAAGGTAACATAGCTGTGAGAGGAGAGTGGTATACAAGATATTGAGGACATGTGGGGAAGACGGGGATAAAAGTTTAAAAATGTATGCTAACATGGAAGAAAAAAGTTTTGGTTTCTGACAAGCTTCATCAGATTTGCTGCTTGCAGAATTCATTTATGTGCAGAAATGTGAGCAGTGTTAAACTGGCTAACACTAAACAAAATCTTTGGACTGCATGGCTAATGAATTAAGTGTTTTTCTGTGCAAAAGTTTAGTCCAGACTGAGTCAGCATGTAACTCAGCAGTTGGTAAAAAGAATATCACTGGCATCTGATGGATGCCATTACAGGAGCAGATTACATTTTAAAATACAAAGTAGAAAACAGTAATTTTAAATTATAATATTTAACAATATTACTGTATTTTTACTGTATTTTGAGCAGCCTTGCAAAAGAGACTTCTTTCAAAAATATTAAAAGATTTTACCGAATCTTTTTTTGAATGGTAGTGTATATTTTATCTGGGTAGGGAAAGAGAGACAGAGACAGCAGCACTGATCGTTCTGGCTCAGTAAATGTAAATGCACAGATGGTACATAAACAGGATTGACCTCATTAGTGTGAAAACACTCATCTTTTCAGCCTAACTTGCTGTAACCTTCCTGTGTATATCCTGACAACTCAAACAAAAATTATTTACTTAAATTGACCCGTCACTAATATGACACATCATTTTACTGTTCTCAAAAAAACAAAAAGAGTAATTTTCTATTTTCATTATAAAAAAACAACAAACAGTTTTTGTCCATAAACCTAAAATGATATGTACATTTTCAAATGATGTTTTAATATTTTAAGAATTTAGTAAAATATGCAGATTTAATAAAATATGAAAATTGTGTTGAGGCATTATTTTGAAAAATGACAAGTCATCAATTTACATGTTGCTCAAAAACTTGAAACATTTCAGTCTAAAACAGCTATATGTGATTTTGGCCATAATAATCTTTCAAATGGGTGAAGAAGAACTGTAAATTAATTCTGGGAAGCTAAAAGTGGAAGTTGTGGTTAGGTTTTTATTATGTGTAGCATGACATAGCATTATGACTTTATACAATGTATGACTCGAGCATACAGTTTATCACGAAATCCTTACTGGAACTACAGTTAAGAGTTCCTTTCATTTTCCATTCCTTTAGTTTTTGCACCGAATGTCACAATGTTCTATGATTGGCGTGAGTCAACTGAGAAATAGGATTCTGTTTTAATAAAAAATGGCACAAAGCAATGGTGATACTATGTGCACTTGCCTTTCTGTATTTGCATTTTACAGTTGATCAAAGAGTGGTTTGACAAACCTGAGGTGTGGGAGGTGAACTGTCAGTTATAAGTCATGTGAGGTAAAAAAAAAAAAAGTAGATTTATTTGTCCTGCTCATGGATACACACCCATATTGGGATCACCAGCAGGTGGGTGTGCGCCTGCCACCCCCTCTCTGTAGTTCAAACGGATTGTCATTGTAACTGGGTGTGGTGCAAATGTAGGTAAACCCCATTAGGATTCTTATCAGGGATTGCCATGGCACCATCATAACAACAGAGAGTTGTGACCACAGGTTTCAGGTTATACCTATATTATTTTGCAAAGCTATTCTAGGCTTCTGCTTTTGAACTGAATTTAGAAAAACAAAAAATAATTTAAAAAAATAACACACAGTTTTTTTTCTACACAGAATAGATATTGCATGACACTGCATTCAATCACAATTCTTTCCCTAACAGGATTTCGGATTAAGGGACATACAAATTAATCTCAATAGCATGTTTATTACCACAAAATATTATATTGACTCGTCTCCCATTAACTTTTTTTCATTTTTGAGAGAACTATCCCTTTAAAAATGATTACGTGTTCTCTTTTGAAACAATGGACAGGAAACACTCCCATAGCCTTTCTACACGTATCTACACGCAAACTAACGGCAGATTTCGCTTCAAAACATAGACTCATTTTGAGATGATCCACTTTATGAAAACCACTGACTCAGAGCTTGATGACCACAGTGGAGTTTCTATTTTTTACGTTTCGTATGAATGAAAGGTTTTTTTCTCCATTCTGTCACCGATGGAGTTTTGGTTCCTTGCCGCTGTAATAAATAAATTTGGCTTGCTGAACTGAGCTGGACGATGCCATCACTGAAATTAATAATGAAATGCCTTTAACTGAAAATTGAGTGTTTAATCTTGTCATTTTACATTATTGGCACACTATTTTCCTATTTTGATATTCTGCAGTTGCTTTGACACAATTTGCATAAATAATATAAATACCTAGGCCTATATAAATAAAGGTTACTTGACTTGAATGAAGCTGCATCACAATGACCCACAAAAGATTTAATACCTATTCGCACTGGTTTAGTATTATCTGGGGACCATGTGTGATTTCGTGTGGTGCATTCGCACGGGATAAACTAAGCCTGTAATTTTACTCGAAATTACTGATTTATCTCCCGGATGTCAAGGCTTTGAGAGTCCCGTTCTATGGTCCAATTAAATGGATTTAAAAAAAAAAATGAAACTAATATAGTTTTGTGCCCCGTGTCATTTACATTTCACCAGGTTAAAATAATATCTCAATATATCTCAAGCTTTGCACAAAAGCTTTGCTTTTACACATTAAACCTTTTCAGCTTTCTCTTTCTGCAAATTGTATGGTGTAGCGATATGACAGCACCCAAAATACTATCAAACACTCCAACGCAGATCCATTCTTTGCGAAAGATGGATAAAAAGGCGCACAGGAAACAAAAACCTTGAAAAATGATATACGACCCGCCAAATCACAGAGATGCCGATTCGCACGGGACTAATATTATCACAGGACCTCGGTGTTCAGCGAAATATGGTAGGTCATTCGCGGGGGAATTTTTACTTTACAAATTAGACATGGCCAATTCGCACGGGATTAAGATCACAGACAACCTCCGCAGTTATTACACGTGACTGGAGGTCACCAGGTAGGTAATCCCGTGCGAACACCTGTGTCCCATCAAACGCCCACGTTTCCATTTACAGTGAATAGGAACCCACTGAGCAAAAGTACGTCCAAACGACGTCTTTGAATGAAATGAATGAAAGTTTTTATGACGTCTTCTGGACGTCTATAGGTTAAAATTTAGTTCAAATGTGGTTATTGTGGACGTATTTTCAACGTCTTATAAGGTCAACTGCAGTTTCATTTAGACGTCGTTTATACTGTTTCTGGGCTGGATTCAATTACATCTCATGTTTATTTCAATGTAATTTCTATATGTACTTGTAAATTAACTTAAAGACACCTTGTTTGTACAAAAACCATGAAAACATAAGAAACTTCACTCCCCACATGAAAAAATATTATAGTAATTTATAGTAAATACTAAAGTGTATTATACTGTATATTATAGTATTTACAAAACTTTAATGAATGCTACAGCATATTAAGTGAACTGATAAACTGTAATAAATTCTGTATTATACTTTAGTTTTTACTACAGTAAACTGTAGTGTATTGTAGTATAATATACCCTATAGTTGTAGAAAATGTATAAAAGTATTGGGTAAAGTAATTTGTTTATATTACTATAGTTGTTATATTACCACGAAAACTATAGAATTACCACAACAAATTAATTCAATTATTTTACTATAGTATGGTTAACACAATAGTATTTACTATAAATTACTATAGTATTTTTTTCATGTGGGTATACAGTGGATAACAGTTAACACATAACAAACTATTTAGTTTAGTTGGGTCCATACATTATGTTCACCTGTTGGAAAAAACTGGGGGGAAAAAATCTCCTTTTTTTTTTATTTCAACTGCAATTAACATAAAATTCTTAAAGATGGTGTTCTTTATTCATGCAATAGTCAACTGTTCATGTACCGAAATAATATCTGCATGCACAATAATGAGAAGAACACATTATGCTATAGTGCAAGGGCTTCTATTTTGGGCTTCAAGACCAAAGCTAAAGGGTACGCAAAATAATTTATACTATATTTTCCAGACTACAAGTGGTGTTTTTTAATCTTCTGAGATGTGCTGAATTATTCCAAAGAAACTTGTATAATGCATTTAATGTCAAAAAGCATAAGCCAAAATGTAAACACTTAAAAGGTTTCTATAAATATAGTTCTCATGTCTATGTGACAAGTAGACAGTACCACTGAGTTTTCTTCTTTTCAGGATGAGGTTCACGGAAACCGAGATGGCAAGCGCATTTTGTTTATTTTACAAAATAAATACTGCTTGTAACTAATGGCACTAGAATACATATGCCTATATATATTTTTTTTAATTTTTGTTCTGTTTTGAATAGTATTGAATTTAAACGATTGGAAGTGAGGGAAAATAAAATACATGTTTACAGTGTTTATAATGTTTAAGTTTCTTAACGTTTGTTTTATTTATCAGTATTTACATTATTTCTGAAAGTAATAGTAAAATGTGTCTTATACACCGATGCAACCTGTGTGTTTTTTCCTGACCTGATGCAACTTTCCGGAAAATATGGTAAATTAGGCCGATATTGTGCTGGATTATTAAACAAGTCATATAAAATGAGGAACCATTTAAAACAATCAATAAATAAAACAATCATATTATGTTCATTATACTCCCACCGACAATAACTTCAACCTTAAAATCTGTTGTAATTACTTGACAAATCTTGTCTGCAAGGGGTCCCTGGCTCCAAAATGTTGGAACAGCAGAGCAGAGATTCTGGTGCGGCAGGTGGAACTGTCCTGGTCATCACAACATCTCTCTGTCTTCACGAACTGCCCTGAAACACAATTGAAATATAAACAATTATTATAAATATAAATATAGCTTCACAATGCTCATTTTGGCCTCTGGGGTGAACATATGATCAGAAAATACTGCCAGACTGATTTTTAGTCTTTAGTGAATCATTTCAAAGCGTGTTTTTAAGTATTGTTAATGTAGTGATAGAATGTATTTGTATTTGCCAATACTAAAACTAACCAGTAGGTGTCAGTAGTGTTACATTTACCAGTAGAGCGTGTAGATTACGAATCGGAAATTAATCTGAGTTCCTGTTCCCGTCCTGAAAAGTAGAATAAAAATCTTTATTTTTATGTTTGTTACAAAGCTGTTTGTTTATTGGATCAAGAAACATTACAGTGAAGTGTTTTAGTGACGAATTTAAACAACTAAAAGGAATCAACATAAATTTACCTCAGAATTTACCACAATTACAAAAAGGGAAATTTGAAAATATATAATCTTTCTAATCCAAATATATAATTGGAAATATAAATTTGAAGTGAAATTGAACATAAGATTGATAAAACGACGAATATAAGTAACGTTACCTTTGGCTCACCCGTCGGTTTGACAGAAGACCGTTAAGGTAACGTTACTCTTTGAATTTCACAGTAACTGTATCTCCGTCGCGTTGTGAAGTTCGTTCGTTGGTTTTATAAAGTGTCCCCAACGTAGAATTAAATAAATTACATAAAGGATCTATCGCGGTGGTTATATCTTCAGTCTTTTGTAATAAACAGAATTATTATCTTCCGTCTTCGCAGTTCGTTGCGCCGTCACGTTTATGTCACTAAGTTAACGTCCCTCACGCGAGCGGACGTTTAAATAGATCTATATTTAATTAAATTTAAATCTATTTATTTAATATCTATTATATAATATAAATTATAATAATTTAATAAATATTATATACTATTAAATATGTACACTTAAATCTATTTATCTCTTTAAATCTATTGAACTTTAATCTATTTTATTTTAAATCTATTTAATTTAATTAATTATATTTAATTTATAGATCTAATTAAATCACACACAGATGTAAACTGCTGTTTCTGTCAATGCCCCATTGAAAAATAGAACTCAAATAAATAAATAAAAAATAAATAAATCCATATAGGATTTTATATGGTCACATTAAGGTATAATTAGGCCTATGTTTTTAAACATTTAAATATGAAATTATTTAGATTATTTTAACACCTAAATGTTTCATAAAAGTATGCTACATCTGGACGTCTAATGTTTCCTGGGAAGTATCTGAAAGTCCGAGATTGCTTTAAAGTAAAGTGGCCAGAATTACTCAAGGGCTTTTCATTTCCGTTGGTCAGACTGAAACAACACTCATTTATGCACGCTAGTGTGTGTCTGATAACACGCATCTATAGCAGACCCATGCTGGCTGAACTCTGTTTTACAAATCTCATCTCTACCAGGAAATTATGCGCACTAACTCACCATCTCTCTATTAGTTTTCCATTGCTCATAGACAAGCAGACAAAGATTGATGAAGTGAGGGAAAAACAACCCAGAAAAGGTCAAAAGTGTAAAGAGACTTAGTAGAGCACAGGAAGGGAAGAAAATGGATATATTACAACTTTATTGATGAGAAAGTGTTATTTATTTTCTGTCTGGGACTAATTCAGGCTCCTCTAATAATTTCTGCGTTATTATGGTTACAACAAGAGGAAAATATGCATAACGTGAACTTTTGAACCATCTGTAGATTTAGTGGTTTAAAATACGCAGATCATGGTTTGAAAGGAGGTGATGCTCTGTGGACATAAAATATTTATAATAAATAAATAACAATTCTATATAATTCCTTTGTTGTCATTGTAGAAATTAATTTCCTTAAATTTCATTCCATTTGAATTTGGAATTACATTTAGGTAAATTAATAATAAAATAACAAAAAGACAGTCTCTTTACATTTAGTCATTTCGGAGACGTTATTACCCAAAGCGAATTTCAAACATATATTCAACTGTACATTACTCACAACATACAGTAAACATGATTTATTGATTATGCCGTAAATTGTGTGTATTTGCTCATTTTATGCAGCTTTCAGTGGATTATATCTTGTTATTATTTTTATATTTCATCTTTATCAAATAATGAAAGAAATTAAAAAGTTTTCTTATGCTTATTAAAAAAAAATTAAATAATAATAATAATATATATATATATATATATATATATATATATATATATATATATACCTATACCTTTAGGGGTCACCAGCCTTTTTGTGAGTGAGAGCTCCCTGAAGGGATAAAATGGTCTCAAGGGCTACTTGTTTGATATACTCTAAATAAATAAAATGATGAATATCACTTTATTTATCATTGTCACATATACATGACATTAATAGTTTCTCACAAGCATTTTCAATGTTTTTATCAAAATATTCCAGAAAAATTTATAAAAATCTCAATATTTTTTTTCCATATCATACAATATTGATATTTATCAGGATATTAATTTACCATTAATGGGGAAGGAAATGCTTTCCACATGTTTGTTAGACCTTGAGAATGAAGGTAAACATAACTTTGTTCACAATTAAATTCCACAGAGGACCTACCTTTTAATTTAGGGCCCCAATAAATACATTTTATTTTCCCCTAAATTCTGTGTTTTCCTTTAGATTTTTTATGGATTCTGTGTTTTATGATTCAGTACAAAAAAAAAAAAAAATAGCATTTTCATTTTATCAGATAAGATGCTGCACAACAGAATAAATAAAATTATAATAATAAAAAACAATTTGGTCGTATGATATTCCTTAAAATTATAATATTAATATTATTATTATTACTATGAGAATTGCATTTTAGTATAGAGTAGTAACATAATCGGTCAAAATATATTACAAAAGTCAAATTAAGAGGTTAAACCGGGCTTTTATTTTGACGGATTGTCGTGAAGGTCTTTCAGTTTGAGTATCAGACGAAACTCCACGCATTCACACAGAGACACACAGAACATGCTGATTTATTAACGACATGCACTGACTGGCTGCTGAAGCATTCATTTCTGTTGTGTGATAGGATGTTAGATTAATCCATATTGAGTAAAAATGTCCAGAGCTTATCATCATTATTAACATAATTTTTTAAATCATAATCTCGATATGAAATTGTTTATCATCCGGCTATTAATAGAACGTGCTTGGCGGGCGACTCAGAGACTCCATGCGGGCTACCAGGTGCCGGGGCACCACGTGTGTGTCTGATCACAACCATACAACCGCGTGTATTGTGCATTCCCGACCTGTGCTGACGCAGGGGACGTCCACTTCTCATTAAACGATTTCATTCATTTACTTTCATAGATGACTCATGCTCATTCATAAGCTTTTTTCTCTCTCTCTGTGGCCCCTTTCTCCCACTGCAAGAGAAACAATGACTCACGGAGGTTCTCCTCACAGCCACCAGGTGACAGTACATACCATAGACTGTAAAAAAATGATACATACACAGTAACTGTATAAAATCCCTGTTGAACTCTTATTTGAAGTACTCAGTGACATCATATGTGGGCGGAGTCAAGGACGTGCCCAGACAAGTTCGGTCTACAGAATGTTCTGCAGCTACATCGAAACCGATCATAGTTTGTTCTGATGTGTGTGCGTTATTGAAAACGTAAGTTTATATTGATATACATTGTCTGGAAATATGTAAATGTGTGTGTGTAGACTTATGTATACATATTTGATGTTATATTGTTGGTTTACCACGATATTTATGCACGTTATGAGAGTTCGATCGATAGATCTGTACAAATACATGGTTAAGACCTATGTTTACTGCAAATATAATACTGATGGATCTCTAAGATTTGTATTATCGGATTAGTATTTACAATCGGTACATATTGTTTACATGATGTACAACGGGTAATCTTACTTGGTTGCGTTTAGCATTATATTACGTTGTACTGTCTGTTCAATTACTGGTGCAAGAGTTCCACCTAGCGGCCATTAGTAAAACTACGCTTTGTAATTTCAATTCCCACTTCAGTGTTGCTTTATTTCTTGTAATATATTCACGAGCATTGTGTGTTGTTTGGAAAGTTTATTTACTTTATTCATTGTTATTCTTTATTTCAGAAACCACACACACAAACACACCTACATGTAACAAACTGATTGTGTAATAAATCACTGCTTGAGACCTGAAACTGTCGTGGATCTTTGCCTATCAACCTTCTGACCGAGGTTGAGGACTAGATGTTGGAAAGCCAGTGTATCTTCGCACATACATCTAACAAAGTGGTCCTTCGAGCCGGATACAACATCTTATCCTCATGGCAGCATCTCGAGATTACATTGAAGAACTACAGAGTCTCCGTCCAGGCAGGATTCGACGGATTCCTGGACATCTGGAGGACTTTGTACTTACTTCCCAACCACGGCAGCTCGTTCCTCCCCCATTGCAAGAGGATTTACAGCATATGCGGATCAGTGAGTCGGTCTCTGCTCCAGCCGATGAGTATCGAACTTCTACACCTGAAAGACTTTGGACTGAGCAGTACACTGAGACTACAAGGTTACGTAGAGTGGAGGAGTGTGTTTGGAATGTTCAAGAGCAAATCAGAGAACTACAAAGCACATTACAAATGTCTCTCGAACAAGGCAAAGGTTCACCACGCATGCATCAGGGCTTGAGCTGCTCCCAAGCTACGGGTGCCGGACATCAGAAGTCAGTCCCTCACTCAGGCAGTCAACAGCAGTTCATCCAGCATCGTAGTGCCAGCTTGCCTTTTCTCTATG